>NC_080175.1:78258500-78558500 GCF_950295315.1 Erinaceus europaeus
TTTAATTTAAGAAAGGAGACATTAACAAAACCACAGAATAAGAGGGGGTACAATTCCGCATAATTCCCATAACCCGATCTCCATATCCCATCCCCTCCCGATAGCCGAGAAGGCTATTTTAACTAATCAAATACTCGAGTTAACCTGGATATTTCAATTGATGCTCCCATTTTGCTTGAATTCCTAATAAGCAAGCAAAGCAGATCATCGCAAGTTGCTTCTCTTCACCATAAACACCCTTCTAAAGAAATCTTGAATTAGCCAAAAGATTACTTAGGTGAAAAGAAAACAAAAAATCCATGAGATTTTTTTTAAAGTTCCATACTTAAAGAACTTCGGTAATGACTGGCACTCAACAGTCATGCAATATTTGTTTCACAGAGAATAAATGATCCTTGAAAAATGTAACCTCCTAAGATTTGTTCTCTACTCAAATCTTAAATTCAGAAACATTAGAAACCTAAGAGTAGTAAGTAAATACTCGGAACACTTGTGGAAAAGAAAGAATCCTACCGTAACAATGGTAAGGTCATGCACTTTAGCTGATTCTTGCTGTTAAATGAAGGATTCAAATATGTAATACATCAGAAGGCTTTGGAGAATAATGGCTTAAAAGGCAGGCTGATCTTAGTCAGTAGAGCACATGCTTTATTACCATGAGGGAGGACAAGGGTCTGGGAGGCAGTCTCTCACCCTCTATTGGGGGGGGGTGTCAGGAATGATGGAATCACGTGGGCACGGGGAGTCACTTCACAGGTGATGAAGCAGGTGTGCAGGTGTTTTTTCTTTCCCTCTGTCTTCCCCTCCTTCCTTCATTTCTCTCTGTCCTATCTAACGACAACATCAATAACTACAACAACAATTAAAAAAAAAAAAAAAAGGGCAACAAAAGGGGGGGAAAAAAAGGCGGGCCTCATAATTTGGTGCTGGGAGAGGGCCAGACCTATATACCTGAGGCTCCTGGCGAGGTACCTGGGGCCACAAGTGCAAAGTGGAGTCCTGGCTTCTTTTTCTTTGATGTGAAACTATCTCATATGAAATAAAATACACTTTTGGAAAGAAAATTAAAGTAGATCTCTTGCTCGCCTTTTTTTTTTTTTAATTGCCCCACCAGGCTTGGTGTCTGGATTCCTGGAGGATATATTAGACTGTTGGAAAAGCAATGATGCACTTTTTCACAGAAAAATACATCATGTTAGAAAAACAGGCTGGGGATATGCATAGACCTGCCAACCCCCATGTCCAGCAGAGAAGCAATTACAGAAACCAAAACTCCCACCTTTGGCACCCCATAAAGAATTTTGGTTCATACTCCCAAGTGGGGGGAGACGTGACAGGGGAAGGTGACCAGAGGGCCCTGAACTCCATCAGGACCCAGAGAGAGAAGAGGAAAAAGGGAGGGACGTTTGGATGTAGTAACAGGTGTGTATGTGACTTGGAAAGGAAGAGAAGATGGGACCATGGAAAACAAATGGGTAAATATATGCAAGTATAGACAGACAGTTGTCAAAATAATAGTTCACCCATGTCTGCAACCTTAGAACTGATGTAGCTTCCAATGGAGGGAATGGATGTACCACTGTTGTCTTATCACCAATAAAATTAAATAAAAAAAAAAAAAAAAGGAAGGCAGGACCATAAGAAAAAATAGGCAAGGAGGTGGCACACGTCACAATGCACAAGGACCCAGGTTCGAGTCCCCGGTCCCCACCTGCAGGTAGAAAGCTTCATGAGTGGTAAAGCAGGGCTGCAGGTGTCTGTCTCTCTTCCTCTCTATCCCACCCTTCCCTCTGGATTTCTGGCTGTTTCTATCCAATCAATAAAAAGATAATAATAAAAAAGTTTTTAAAAAAATGAGTCAACTCATATCTGTGATTGGAAGAACTACTGCAGTTTCCAGTGGAGGAATGGGGACACAGAAAGCTGGTGGTGACAACAGCATGGAATTGTACCCCTATTTATTTTGTAATTTTCTAAGTCAATAATAAGAAAAAAGAAAAATGCATTATGACTTTTCTGACAATCAAATCCACACACGTACACAAATATATATACACACACATATAGGGGATAAAGACAAAAATGAGAGAGGAGAGGGAGAGAGACACTTGCAGCACTGCTCCAACACTCCTGAAGCTCCCCTCCTGTAGGTGGGGAGCAGGGGCTTGTGCCAGGGTCCTCGCACATGTAAACGCGTGCGCTCTACAAGGCGCGCCACACCTGGTCCGTCCATCTCTTAGGGTTTATAACACAGACAAGCGGCTTAGTGGTTAGGTGCTAATTCCATGAAATGGGCTCAACAAAGTATTAAAAGACACTTTAGTGGCTTTTTTCCCCTTTCCCTTTTGCTTTTTCTTAGGGGAGGTGTACGTATCTCAAGTGATTAGGTAAACAGCAAGTGCATTAGAGCTTGTCTGAATCCCATTCGAAACTGTCTCTCCATCAGGCAGCGTGGCTGATACTGTCACAATGAACAACACGTACTGAGGTTTACAAGGTGAGCTTTTCAGATTTTCATTCATGACCAGTGTATAAGGCCATAATTTGTCAACTGGCTTAAATGAGATTTTTTTTTTAATTTGGGGGAGAACCACTACCACCACATGAATTAATCTTATATTCAACTTTTTTAAAAAACTATACATGCCAAAAGGGCCTTATTCATTACTTAAATGTTGATGTGGGATCATTTGATTTGTTATGGAAACAACTACGTCACCATTCAATGTGGCCCATTATGATAAGAACCCAGAATGAAGCTAGTAATAATTTTCTAAGCCTGTACACACTGAGAATGGGGGAGGGGAGACAGCTCACGCAGCAGTGTACACTTTACCATGCACGACCAGCTGGGCTCAAGGCCCCTGTACCACCACGCACAGCGAAAGCCTCACACGCAGTAGTGCAGCAATGCTGTGGTTCTCTCCTCAGTGTCTCCTTTCTGTCTCAATATGATACTGAAAAGGTATTGGGGGGAGGCTGGCCAGGCAGACCCTGCCTATCCCCACTCCTCACTCAGGCCTCTTCCGCTCTGATGCCTGACAGGGTCCCACCCCCTGCCCCTACACACACACACACACACACACACACACACACACACACACACACACACACACACACACACTGATCTGGTCACACTGGTTGGTGTCACTGTTCCTCAAACTCTCTCCCCACCAAATTTCTTCAAGGCTTGATCCTTCATCTCCTACTCTGCTCAAAATTCATCTCAGCACTGGTGCAGACACCATCTTGCAACCCTAACCCACTGTGCCCAAGCACCCCCAATATCCTACACTAACACTGCTGTTATCCCTCCACGACACTTAACTTCCCAAGAAAATTTCTATTGTAAGGGTTAAAAAAAAAAAAAGAAATTTTCTACTATGTTTACTATTTGTCTCAGTGCTTCACTGTAGCCCTCACTGCACCCATGCCCCTCCCCCACCTCCAGACCCTCAGTATCTAGAACTGTATCTACACACAGTAGGCTTGAGTGTAAACACTGAAGTGAAGGAAAGAGCCCTAATCTACTTGTGGATGTGCGAAAGAATATTAAACAGTGGTCTGGGAGGTGGCACAGTGGATGAGGTCCCAAGTTCAATGCCTGGCAGCACATATACCAGATATATACCAGCAAATAAATCCCCTATATTTCTCATTAATAAATAAAATTTTAAAAATAATTGCTTTTTTAAAAAAAAAAGAATATTAAACAAGTTCTCAAAGGAGAACCTTTGAACAGACCACCATTCATTTGAAGTTATAAGTTCTGATGGTTTCTTGAAAACACGTTTTGCTATGAAAAGCATGCTAACTAATCTCTTAATTAATTTGAGTTTTTTATTTAAAATATTCCTTAATAGCTGTTTTCCTATGAATAATTAATATAGTTTCAAATTCAATTTTCAGTCATTTTTCTAGATCTCAAGTGAGCTAAAAGATTTCTATGTGCCACAAATACTGGCCAAAATAGCAAGCCAGAAGAAAATAGTTTCACTTCTGCAATTAACAACTTAGCACATTTGAACCTCAAAACCTCGATTCTCAATTTCTTCTTCTGCAAAGGGAAGAAGAGTAAGCGCAAGGACCAGCTTAAGGATCCCAGTTTGAGCCCCCAGCTCCCCACCTGCAGGGTAGTCACTTCACAAGCAGTGAAGCAGGTCTGCAGGTGTCTATCTTTCTCTCCCCCCCTTTGTCTTCCCCTCCTCTCTCCATTTCTATCCTAGCCAACAAAAATATTAACTACAACAACAACAACAACAAAAAAACAAGGACAACAAAAGGGACTAAATATTAAAAAAAAAAAAAAGAAAAAAGAAAATTATAAAATATCTGTATTTAAGTTTGTGTGTATATGTGTGTGTGTCTGTGTACTGGAACTCAAGACAGTCTCAAACTCCTAAACACTTAATAGTTTGAACATAAGGCCTAGGAGATGTAATAAGAGGCTGGATTTTTAAGCACAGGTCCCAAGATTGAAACCCAGCATATGCCAGTGATGCTCTGGTTTTTTTTCTCTCTTCCTCTCAATAAATAAATCTTTAAAAAAAAAAAGAAAGAAAGAAAGAAGAAAAGTAGTAGTAACAGGAGAGTATCGAAATTTGGAGTTCTTTTTATGTTAGATGTTAACTGAACAACTTTTGTCCTTACATAAAATATTTCAGATAATGTATCATTTAAGCTTATCTTGGAGTTGACAATAGAAATAGACCAGTATACACACCAGAAAACTGAAAACAGCATAAAAATCATTAAGAAACAACTTTAAGATATATTTACAATGAAAAACTATAAAATTCTTACGGACTAATACTTCTGTCAGGGCCCACTGTGGTTAAGTTTCTGAGCACTTAACAGGAACAGTGACATGAATTCAGTCACAGAAAGTTTTAGCAATATCCTATCACTACTCCTATCATATGAAATATGGCTAAATTTCCAAGTTAGCTGGTGTGTGTTTGGGGGTAGGGGGGCAGCCCCAGGCTAACTTTTAAAACATTTAATTCTGATAGAGACCAAGAGAGAGATCATACAGCACTAAAGCTTGGTCCCCGAGTGGCTTTTTCCCTGTGCCACGGTGTTCCCACGAGGTACCAGGGCTAGAACCCAGGCCCAGTCCACAGCAAGCATGCACTGACCTCCCACGCCCACTCAGGAGAACCTCTGAGGCTGGGGTTCAGTAGGAGAGCTCAAGACATAAAAAAAGAGTGAGATTTAAAGTTCCATCATCAGTGCCAGAGTGATGCTCCCTCTCTCCCTCTCAGTAAATCTTAAAGAAAGCATAAAAGTTTTTTAAAGTTCCACTCCTTGTTAAAACTCTCATATGAACCACATAAAGGTTGATTTCCTGGACAGGTGATGAGGTTCATCAAGACCGTGGATTTTAGAGGATGATTCTGATTTGTAGACTATTACCCTATTACCAAGAGAACACATATCCGTCCTCTCGGTGTTTACCAGGGAGTTATATTTCATTCCTTCCAGCTTACTACTCAATATCCTTGCCAGGAGTGTGGACTCTTTAGGCTCAATGTCTGTAACAGTCAAAATTCTTAAGCTAGAAACTGAAAATGAGTGGGTCTCTTGAATATTGTCCTGATCAATCCAAACACTGACCTGTGGTGGTTTCCATACAAACAAATCAATGGGAATGACTACGGACATGACTACAGGGTATAAATTTAAAGACACAGCAAACTGAACCATATATTGACACATGACATTTAAAAAAAAAAAAAAAAAGACTCCCAAGGAGGAGGCTGGTGAGTGTTATTCAGCAGAAATAAGACCAACTAAAGAATAAAACGAAAAGATGCTGGGGTGTGTGTGTGGTGTGGTGGTGGGGGGGGTGTTCTCTTCAGCACCCTCCTCAAAGTGGCTTTGACAATGCTCCATGAGCAAAGGGACAACAATACCTTTTTTTTTTTGCTATCCATTCATACAGTAATGTGCATGGAATCCGACTCCTGCCCATGCTACAGAATGCCAAACACTGGTCCGGGAAAACCAGTGGAGCCCAACAGAGTCAGGTACTTCGTAGCCCACATGTCAACAGGTCACTAGGACTCTCCCTGCCTGCCTGCCTGCCAGCTCGGAAAACTCCCCTCCATCCCACCCCCCAGCAAAAGATAGACAACTTACAGACCGCTCTTAAAAAGATCACCAGTGATCTTTAACCGGCAGGATAAAACCACTACTTCTCCCACCCCAGCAAGAAAAAAAAAAAAAAAAAAAAGCATGTATTTCTACGAGCTGGAAAGGTAGCGAGTCCGTGTGTCTCCCAATTTTTTGAAGCGAGAACAGGTTGCACTTCCGTACTGCTCCCCGCCCCCCGCCCGGGGTCCCCACTGCTCAGCGGAGGGAAATGGAACCTCCGCCGCCGGCCGGGGAAACTCCGGCCCCGGAGCGGCCGGGGCGCGGGCAGCGGGGACGGAGCGGCAGGGCGGCCGCCCGGGCGAGCGCAGCGGCGGGGAGGCTCGGGGGCGCCGGCGCGGGCGACGCGGAGGAGGAGGAGCGGGGCGCCGCCGAGTCCTCCCCACTGCCGGGCCCGCGGGGGAGCCCGGCTCCGGGCGGGGTGGGGGGGCTGCTCACCCGGAACCCCGACCCGGGTCCCGGCCAGACACAATGGAGCCGGCGAGGGGCCCGACCCGGCCGGGCCGTTGCCCCGTCCCCTCCCCCCGCCCAACGCCTCCCCCTCCCCGGGCCGGGCCTCCGGGGTCTCCCCGCGCCCCAAACTCCCGGGGCTCCCAACTAGGCCCGGCTGCCTCCGCCTCCTCGGCGCTCGCGTAGCGGCGGCGCCCGGGCGGGAAGGGGCGCAAGGCGGCAGAGGCGGGCGGGAGCGCCGCGCCAGGGGTCGGGACGCGGGCCTCGGGCCGGGCCGGGCGGCGGGCGGCGGGGCGGGGGCCGGGCGCGGGTGCGCGGCGGGCGGCCCCGGGCGGCGGGCGGTCGCGGTGCCTCACCATGTTGGTGTCCTCCAGGCCGCTCCCCTCCTCCTCCGGCTCCGCAGCGAATGGACGGCGGCGGCGGCGGCGGCTCCTCTCACGGGCTCGCCGGGCTCCCGCTCATGCGCAGTGCGGGGCGGCCCGGCGCGGCCCGAGGAGGCAGCCCCGGGGCCTCGGGAGGCGGAGGCGCTGCGGCGGGCGGCGAAGGGCCGGCGCGGGGCTGCCCCGGGGCGCGGGTTCCCCGGGCCGGGGGCGCTGGCGAGCGGGGGGACGCTGCTGACATCCTCCGCCGCGGGGCGGGCTGGCGGGCAGGAGCCGGGGCGCCCCCCTCCCGCGTCCTCCGCGCCGCTTCCGCCTCCAGGCGCCCGGGTTCGAGCAGAGGCGCGCGGCCGGCAGTCTGCACAGCCAGGGCCGGCTGCCGGAACGGGACCGCGGCGCTCCAACCTCCCCAAGCCACCCCGTCTTTTATATATTTATTCAAAAGCAAGAAAACAGTGAAAAAGAAAACAAAAAGTCTACCTCCTCCCCGTTCCTTTTATTCCGTTTTCCCTCCACTTCTAGCACCCGGGCTTTAGCAGGTCACCACGTGGACACACCAGAGGAGACTTAGCTGGGGGAGGGGAGGGCTTCTTTGTGGCCAGGACCACCCTACCCCACACTGCCAGGCCGCGGGGAGACCCCTGGAACAGCCCTGGGGTGCCCTCTGGGAACTCAGGGTTCAAGGCCCACACTTGCAGCAGGTGGCTGTTGAACCCTGCAAAGCTAAGTTTGGGGGAGTTAACTGGGCAACTCAGTTTGGGGGAGTTAACTCGGCAACTGCTAGGCTGCTCTTGTACTTGGTTCAAAGTCTGGTGGATTTGCACGGTACCAAAATCCTGAGCTGGACAGGGGATGGACAGCCGTGCTTCAAGAAGGGACAACAGCCTTTGGTGGTCCCTGTCCTGAAGAAACTGACTCCCCAATGTAAGAGATGGAACAGGTCCACACACAAAGGACGGAAATAAGACAACTGAGTATAGACAGACCTGGACAGAAAGTCGCCTAAGACCAAGACAGGAGTTCAGATGTGTTTGAGAAAAGGACCAATCTATTGTGTCCCCATCGCACCTTCTGCTCCCAACACAGGCAAATGCTACTAGATCAACCTCATAACTTCAGTCTTTAAGTCATAGCAAGGCAACAAAACTTTAACTCTCGAGTGCCTCGAAAGCTCTCCCTGAAGCCAACCATATGCAGAATTTCTTGGAACTCGTATCAAACACCCCTAACCACCACAGGCCTTGTTCCACTGTTTCCACCAATGTTTGTTGTCACATACTTAGGAGCCACCCTGCTTGCTAAGGCTGGGAAGACCTCTCTGGGATAGGCCAGGTCTGATCTTATTCAGCAAATCTGATGTCTTTTTCTGTAGCTATAAAGCTTAGATGGTCTCCAGAAATTTCCCCTGGCATTTGACCGGGGACATTAACACCAAGAGTCTTAATGCGGAGGACTTGCTGTTTCTTCTTCCTTGAATTTCTTCATTATCCTTTTTTTTTTTTTTTGTAAAGACAGAGGGAGAGTGAGTCAGTGGAAGAGATCACAGCACCAAAATTTCCTTCAGTGCAATGGGAGTCGTGCCCAAACCTGTGTCATACACATGGCAAAGCAGCACACTGTCCAACTGAGCTATTTCGCCAGCCCTCCATCATCTCCCATGATCCCCCTTCTACGTTTCCTTCTCCTTCTGTGACCGTTCTATCTTGCTGAATCAATTCTCTCTGGGTATTTCACATGTCAGACTTCCCAGATCACTTCTGAATCTTTTCTTGTATGCAACCTGCATCATGTCCTCACTCACCTCACAAAGTCTACATGAGGATTATAGGTAGAAAAGTCCCAAGTCTTGCCATCCAGGTCTGTCTACCAAGTCAGTGGTGGGCCTGTACATGAGTTTCGATCACTCTACAAGCCGCCCAAGTCTTAACAGATCCAAGCCTCATTACCAAACTCATTTTTTTTCTCTCATCTTTTTACCAGCTCATCCAAAGTAGAAATCTGAGTTGTTCATAACACCTTCTAAATAATTTCCCTTTATCTAATTGATCATGTCTGTCAGTTTTATCTTGTAAATAACTTAAATCTGTGCTCTTGCCAGAATGTGACCATAGAGATTTTACTATGTTCTCTCATCAGGAACCTCTTCACTAATCTGGCTTTTAGTTACTTTTCTTTAATACAACTTTGAACTGTTTCCCTAAAATTTACCAGGGAGGACTGAGCGATGGTACATCCAGTTGATCACACAGATTACCATCTGCAGGGAGGAAGCTTCACAAGTGGTGGAGTAGGGGTACAGGTGTCTCTCTTTCTCTCTGCCTCCTTAATATCCCCTCCCCTCTCAGTTCTCTCTGTCCTAGCTAGTAAAATAGAGAAAAATAAAAGGGAAAAAATGGCTGCCAGGAGTGGTGGGTTCATAGTGCCAGCATGGAGCCCCAGCAACAAACCTGGTAGCAATAAAAAAAAAGATAAAATAAATATTTTACCAAATCTTCATAAACATGAGCCGCTTAGCTGTGGCATAAAGGTTCTTTCACCATAGTCTGTACACTCACCCTGCCATTTCCCAACTTCCACATAAAGGCACCTCATACTTCAGTTTTAGCAAGTCAAGTCTGCCACCCTCCTTCTTGTCTCCTTGCTCTTAGCCTGCCGCTGCCGACACACTAGCAAATACTGAGGACATCCCAATCACCATGCATTGTTCTAAACCTCACTCACATAACCCTTGCTTCAGGTCCATGAGCTGTGCTCCATGATTATGCCCATTCCACAGAGAAACTGGACAATGGAAAGGTTAAATAGCATGTCTGTGATTCCTTGAGTGGCAAATAGCAGAACAGGCATCCAAGCCCAGATAATGTGCCTGATACTGAGACTATTCTCTCAGCCTCTACACTATGTTCTGCCAAGAACTCATACTCAACTCACAGACCGTCATCTCTGTAATTGTCTCCTGACCTCATCATCCCTGGGTTCCAGCAGTTAGGCATGGTTCTCATCTGCACTTCTGTGACACCCTGTGTACAATTCTGTTTCACTTATGACATCATAGGAAGATAATTTCCTTGCATGAATGTGTTTCCGCCTGATTCTGCTGCTCCAGGTCAGAGACTTAGTTACACACATTTTCAAGTTTTCACTGTCAAAACTCATGACATGGATGACATATAGGAGCTACATGGCAATAGTCAGAGAAATGAAAAAGAGGATATCTAACTGATGCCTGTTGATCTGCCTTAAAGCTTGGGCTATAGGGGTGAGAGTGTTTTGTAGACACCTATCAGGGGGAGGTGAGAAATTGTTCCCATGTATCAACAACTGTACTGTAAGCCATTATCCTCTCAATAAAATGGATTTTTTTTTTTTTTTGCAGGGGGAGACTGTGTCTCTATTCTTTGTTATTTTAATGGAATGTCTGTCCTCCTTGGCAGATGTATCTTCTACCATATGGCCAGATGGTAAATGTAGTAGCGACTGTACCCATTGCTGCAATTCCAAGCGCCAGTACTGAATGTGAAATGGAGAATTCTTACTCAATCATCATTATTGAATGAGGAAAACATCTGTTAAAAACTGTCCTTAGTTACTTTTAAAATTAAAAAGTCTTGAAGATGAAACATGAATTATAAACATTTGATTGTTGGGTATTTATCAACATGTTCATATTATCTACCATGAAGTTTCAAATATTTAAGACTTAGGTTTTTTTCAACAACAAAATTTTTAAAGATAATTTCCTGTATTGACAATCTCAATACAAGAATAAGACAGAAACATCTAACTGAAGGGATATATATATTCAATATAAATCTATAGCTACACAGATGCATTACTATGACTTTTTTTTTCAAGTGAGAACATGCAACTGCTTGAAATTGTAGCTTCAGATACTTTAAATTGTTAGAGTTCAAATATGAAATGAAGGATTCTATACTTTTTAAAAAATCTGACTTTTCACAAAGAGAAAGACCAAAAGTAAGCTGAAAAGACAGATTGCTAACATTTCTGGTAGATCGTCTAGCTAAAATTAAGCCTGCAGGGTAGCTATGTATTCACAGTTACAGTTCAAATACAGTAGTCTGGGATCCACAACTACCACCCTCCTACATTTAACTTGGGTGAACTCAATTTGCCCAACATTTACAGAAACGTACTTATTAAATTCCAGCTTGCCTATTTATAAATGTAGGAAAGTAGCTGAGTGTGACCAATGCAGCTTATTTTGAGTAAAACATGGCACATGGATTTTATCATTTCCAAAGTATAATTTTCTTTTTAAAGGATAAATCAGAAAGAATCAGTTCTCAGGATCCAGGATGGAATCTGGTATAGTTGCAAGAAGTCTAATGTATGGGCCAATGAGCTCACTTGGGTAGTGTACTGCTTCTGCTTTGGTGTGTGTGTGTGTGTGTGTGTGTCCATCCCAAATTTGAGCTCAGCCCACACTACACTGAAAGAAGATTTGGTACTGTGTTCTCTTTCTCTCACACTCTCTTTCTCTGTCTCTAATAAATAAATAAATAATAGAAGGAAGAAAGTCTACTATGAGTGTTTGTCCCAAGTTAACCCCAAACTTACCAGAGTAAGGAAAGAAATAGCTCCCTGCTCCCTGATAAATATTACAAGGGAGCATCCCGGGAGATGACACCCTCAAGCATGAGATCTTGTGTTCAGTCCCAAGTAGTGCATGTGTGAGAGTGATGCTTTGATTCATCCTCTCTCCTCTCTCTCTCTCTCTTTCTCCTTAGTTCTTAATGATAATTCTTTTTTTAATTACCAGGGCAAAAAATACTTTTTTTTTACTGTACTTTCTCTCTCCCTTTTTATCTCCACCCCCATCTCAATTTCTCTCTGTCCTATTGAATATAAAAAAGAATTACCAAGGGAGCCAAAGAAATCTCCAACAGACTAGGGCTTCTGCCCTACATTTTAAACCACTTGAAGAGGAATCCTTATTCAGAGCAAAGAGAGAAACTATGAGGATCATCTCTAGGACACTAGACAACATAATTCTCCCAAAACAAAACACTATTCTTAAATAGGAAAATGGGCATAATCACCAGAGCCAGTCTGTCACCTCAAGGTACATGTGGACCTGTTGATTTTAGCTGCTCCACACTCATGGTAGAGGAATGGACTTGACTGAGGTAGCAACTGAGACTGGAGATCCAGCAGTGGCTAAATAAGACCATCACTGATGATGTCACAATGACTCACTACCCCAGGTGTACATCCTGGACCTCTCTGGGCAGTCCTATTGGTCCCTCCTACATGAGGCTGCAGGTCAATTGTGGAGGATGTGTTTCTTGAAATCATTATAATCGAAGCATTTCTTCTGGTAGCAGATTAGATGATTCTCTAGAAATGGGAGTGTTTTCCCCTCGACACCAACCATAGCATTTTCCACTGATGACAGGAAACACTAGTACTGAATCAGTACCTTATCTCCTACTTTTATTCAGTGGCTAGTGCATAAGGCATACAGACTGAACTGAGATTTGGTATTCTCAATCCCGAAATGAGAAAATTGGGTTGAATTGTAGTACGTATATCACACCCTATTTTGCTTTGACTTCTTGGTAGAGTATAGAGAATTGTCCTCAAAGATCAGAAAACTTTGACCAGTCTCATTCATTTCTTTTTCTTAAAAATTTTTATTTTATTTATGATAGAGACAAATTAAGAGGGAAGGTGGATGTAGGAAGGGAGACAGAGAAGACCTGCAGCACTGCTTCACCACTCATCCTCTTGTGGGGACTTTGAGCTTGAACTTGGGTCTTTGTACACTATTACATGAGTGCTCTCTCCGGTGTCCCATCACCACCCAGGCTCTCATTTATTCGTTTCTGAGTGTATAGAGCACGGAAAATAGATCTGTCTGGCAAATCAAATCAAAACCACAAATGTTAAGTACATACAATTTAAAAAATTCTAATAATGACACCTCAAGTAAAAAGAAAAATTGTTTTGCCTATTGGTTCCATTTTGTGAAGTTGAGGGAAGGTGAGAGGTTGCTCACATGCAGTTCCACCTCTCCCAGCCACTTTTTCATTCAGATAGAGACAGACATACAGAGGGAGAGACAGCACAGCACTGGAGACTTCCATAGTGTCATAGAAATCACCCCCCCCCAATTTGGTGCTGGGGCTTGAAGTCTGCCATTGGCCTGGTGAAGCACCAGCCTCCCACCTTCCACAGTGAACTATCACACCAACTCAACTTACCTATTTTCAATTTTTAACTTGTTTTGTCATATTTGATTTAACTGAAGATAGCCACAGTATCAGTATTTCAGAATGTACTCACTAGAAAATACTATGGAGACTATTTACATTTCCCCCCTATTAGGCCTTTGCAATCTGGTGAGTACTTTACGCTTAAAATTTTTAATATTGAGGGGGTAGATAGCATAATGGTTATGTGAAGAGACTCCCAGGTTCAGTCTCCCTCACAGCCATGAACCAGAACTGAACAGTGCTCTAGGAAGAAAAGAAAAGAAAAAAAAAAGAAAAAGAAAAAATAATGACCAAGGTTCCAAAATTTTTAACTTGGACTAGTCACATTTTAAGTACTCAGTGGCCACAGATGGTCAGACCTAGGCAGTAGATGCTTAGCAAATGGAAGTTGTGAAATAAATGAAATAAATGAAGCCTAAAGCAAAACTGAGCTATATCTATATGTAGCCAACAGCAAGCCTAAAGCACTTAGCATTTGGAAAGCTAGCATAGTTCAACTGGAGAGAATAATTGACAAGAAGACAATAAGAATCTGCTTGAAATGTACATGCTAATTGCATATTTAAGTATATATGGAATTAAGATTATCCCCTATGCATGGGATGAATGTTTTCAATTTGTATGATTAAGAAGGTCACTCGTCCCATGGCATAAAGTGCAAGGACCGGGGTAAGGATACGGGTTCGAGCTCCCTGCTCCCCAACTGCAGGGGAGTCGCTTCACAGGTGGTGAAGCAGGTCTGCATGTATGTATCTTTCTCTCCCCCTCTGTCTTCCTCTTCTCTCTCCATTTCTCTCTATCCTCTCCAATAACAATGAATGACATCGTCATCAGCAACAATAATAACTACAACAATAAAACAAGGGCAACAAAAATGGGAAAATAAATTAAAAAAATAAAGATCACTTGTATAAATTTGTAGGTAAGTACCAAGCACCAAGAATTTGCCTGTAAGAAACCAGCATACTTTAATGATGGCTCTTACTACCAGGCCACCTCACCTCCTGAGGCCCTAGTCAGGGAATCCTGGGCTCTCCACATAGACATGATGGACCTAGACCTCTAACAGACCACTTTCTCCACTATCACTGGTCATCTCCACCAGGAACAACGTAATAATGGACCCCTTTGTGGAGCCCTATAGAAAGGACCTTATTGTGAATAAACAATGGTAGGGACTACCCCATTCTCTGAAGATAGGTTGGACCAAAATCCCTTACCACTCGAGGAAGATGGATCCAGCAATGAGTGCAGCCTAGAATGTTCCTAGCTATGACTACTGAGTGCAAGCTTAGACCTACAGGGATGCAGAGGTTACATAGTCTTGTGCTGAATATGGACCCCAGATCAAATCAATGGGGTTTACAGTTAATAATATTTATATAATTCTCCCATACTTGGGAGCTATTCTCTTTCCCTCATCTAGCTTTCTAGTTCTATTTCCAACTCTGATGCCATCTCCCCAGACAATACCTTTGTTCCACCTGCATGTTAGCTCTAGGGCTCAGGCAAAAAGTGAGTAAAGTCATGAACCTCTTGGAATAAATATACCTAAAATAGACCTACTAGCTTTTTCCAGAGTGGAGACCCCAAATATCATCTGCTATTTTCTTGCCTTTAGGTTCCTGATTATTAAAAGATTTGTTCTTTATTATCTTGGTGAATTTTTAGACACCAAGTTGCAGATGCTACCGTATGCCAACCTGACTTCCCTAGGCCGATGACCTGACCAATGCACCCTGGAACCATACCTCCCCAGAGCCCTGCCCCACTAGGGAAAGATAGAAACAGGCTGGGGAGTATGGATTGACCTGCCAACACCCATGTTCAATGGAGAAGCAATTAAGGAAGCCAGACCTTCCACCCCATAATGACCCTTGGTCCATGCTCCCAGAGAAATAAAGATTAGGAAAGCTTTCAAGGGAAGGAATAGGATACGGAACTCTGGTGGTAGGAATTCTGTGGAATTTTACCCTTCTTATGGCCTTGTTGATATTTTTTATTTTATAAATAATTTCTTTAAAACAGTGAAAAAATAGAGCAAAAAACATCATAGCAAAATAAATAAACAACCAACTGAACAAAAAACATCGTAGTAGCAAGGCTTCCTTCAGTGTACTGGGGCTCAGACTCTAACTTTGGGCCAGGGAGGAAGCATAGTGGCTTGTGCATCAGATTTCCATGCCTGAAGCCCTAGAGTCAATGCCAACCATAAGCCAGAACTGAACAGTATTCTGATCTCTCTATCTCTCTCTGATTAAAATAAAATGTTTTTAATTTTAAAAAAGTATTTTCAACATCAGAAAAAAAATAATTTTCCTCTCTTTGAATATGCCATCATCCTGTCAAATATGATTTCTGTGCAATATTTTTTTCAGTTGAAACAAGACATAAGAAACATACAGGAATACATTTCATTAATACTTTGTATAAAAATTTGAGAGATTTTTATATTTATTTATTTTCTTATGATTATGATTAATTATTATTATTTGCCCCCACACCAGAGTTACCACTGAGACTCTGTACCTGCATGATAAAACTACTGCTCCTGGCAGGGATTTTTAAAAAACTTATTCTTTCTGGGGGTCGGGTGGTAGCGCAGCAGGTTAAGCGCACGTGGCGCAAAGCACAAGAACCCGCGTAAAGATCCTGGTTTCAGCCCCCGGCTCCCCAGCTGCAGGGGAGTCGCTTCACAGGCGGTGAAGCAGGTCTGCAGGTGTCTGTCTTCCCCTCCTCTCTCTATTTCTTTCTGTCCTATCCAACAAAGAACAACATCAACAATAATAGTAATAACCACAACAACGCTACAGCAAGAAGGGCAACAAAAGGGGGAAAAATGGCCTCCAGGACCAGTGGATTCATGGTGCAGGCACTGAGCCCCAGCAATAACCCTGGAGGCAAAAAAAAAACTTATTCTTTCTTTTTATTTGATAGGACAGAGAAATTGAGAAAGGATGCAAAGAGAGAGAGAAAGAGATGCTTCTCTACTCATGAAGTTTCACCCCTACAGATGTGACCCAGGGATCTGAACCCATGTCTTGTGCATGCTAATATGTACTTACAGGGTACACCAGTTTTGAGGTATTTTTAAGAATTATTTCATTACCAACAAAAAAAGAATTATTTCACTACATATAAAAGTAAGACTTTAATTAGAGGCAGAGAGGAAGAGAGGGACAAGATAGAAGCCTTATATGGTACATGTGGCCCCAGGGATCAAACCGGGAACCTTGGGTATGCAAGGCTAATGCTCTGCCTGCTGAACTAGCTCCCAAGCCTCAGAGGTGATGTATTTTTTGAGGCCTATTTAGTACAAAAGTAATGTCTCTTTCTCCATTTCCTTCAAGATGGGTCAACCTTTTCAAAGAAATTATTTTGAATGATTGAAGAGAAAAGAACATGGTGAAGGAGACTTGTATAAATATTATAAAATGTAAAAAAAGTTAACATCCGGGGAAGGATAATCCTATAGTATTGTGAAAGACAAGAAAACTGGTAGAATACTGAAATTGAGAGATTAGCACTTTGACACTAAATGTGGCATAGGAAGAAGTCAGAGGAGGGGTCTGAAGATGTTTAAATGGACTCGTCCTTGGTGGGAGTCCTGGAAGAACCCAACAGAACATTGGGGGGAAAGACATGATTTTAGAAAAGATCTTTAGAGATAAAATGAAATGTGGTCACTCTTCTAAAACTAATTTATTTGTTTTTTAATGTATTATCCTTATTTATTTATTTATTTATTTATTGGATAGAGACAGCCAGAAGTCAAGAGGGAAGGGGGAGATAGGGAGAGAGACAGAGAGACACCTGCAGCCCTGCTTCACCACTTGCAAAGCTTTCCCCCTGCAGGTGGGGACCAGGGGCTCGAACCTGGGTGCTTGTGCAGTGTAACATGTGCGCTCATCCAGGTGCATCACCACCTGGCCCCTGATTTTATTTATTTTTTTAGTTGACAGGACAGAGAGAAACTGAGAGGGGAAGATGAGATAGAGAGACACTAGCAGTAAGACCTGCTTCTCTGCTCATGAAGCTTTCTCCAGGCCTTGACCCCTGGTCCTTGAGCATGGTGAAGTGGTGAAGTGGTGAAGTTTGCGTTCAACCAAGTGCTCCACCACCTAACCTGCCCCCCCTTTAATTTATTTGAATTTTTGATTTAATAATGGTTTATAAAAATCATAAGATTGGGAGTCGGGCAGTAGTGCAGCGAGTTAAGAACACATGGCAGGAAGCACACCGACCAAAGGATCCCGGTTCGAGCCCTGGCTCCCCACCTGCAGGGGAGTCGCTTCACAGGCAGTGAAGCAGGTCTGCAGGTGTCTGTCTTTCTCTCCCCCTCTCTGTCTTTCCCTCCTTTCTCCATTTCTCCCTGTCCTATCCAACAACAATGACAACAATAATAACTACAACAATAAAACAACAAGGGCAACAAAAGGGAATAAATAAATATTTAAAAAATCGTAAGATTACAGGGATATAGCTTCATACCACACCCACCACTACAGTTCTTTCCTTACCCACCCCAGAACCACCATAGATTCTACAAAATTTTTGCGATAGTTTAGCTTTCTTTTTTTTCCCCCTCTTTCCTTCTTTCTTTCTCTCTTGTTTTCTTCACGTTCATGTGATTCAATTCTTTTTACTGTAATTATGAGTAAAACCATCCAGTAGCAGTCTCTCAGAGAAATGCAGATCATTTGGTAACAGATACAGACTATAGCACCAAGAGTCCTTGAACACAAAGAACTGAAGGATAAAACTTCTTGACTTCATCTCTTCTCCTCTCACATTTTATAAAATGCATGAGCCAGGGGGTGGCAAGTAGCACAATTATTATGCAAAAAGCCTTCATGCCTAAGGCTCCAAGGTTTCCGGTTTAATACTAGGAAACACCATAAACGAGAGCTGTAAAAGTCCCCAGTGAAAAGAATACAAACAAAAGAAAGAGAAAAGAAGAAAGAAAAGCTGGGTTAGGGGATGAACTCAAGGCCTTCTGTATACAGGATGCTACTGTGCTATCTCAAGGCCTTCTGTATACAGGATACCACTGTGCTATCTCATGGACCCAATTTCCTCCTTCTTTTCTCTCTCTTTCTTTTCATTCGTTCCTTCCTTCTTTCCTTCCTTCCTTCCTTCTTCCTCCTTCCTCTCTCTCATGTCCTCCTTTCTTTCTTTCTTTCTTTCTTTCTTTCTTTCTTTCTTTCTTTCTTTCTCTTTAGTGAGAATGGAGGAAAGAAAGACAAGGAAGGAGCACCACGACACTGCTCCACTATTCATGGAGCTTCCCTGGTGTCTTACATGGCAGAATTCTGTCACCTAAAAGAGGATGAAAGGAAAATATTGTGACCGAAGATCACTACTCTGAAACAAAAGGAAGGACTTTGGAGAATTTGAAGAGAGCCCTTGCTTTTGTTGCCAAGCTGACCATTAAGAGTAGTGTGGGGGATGTAGTGAACTGGAAAAGAAGAAAGCAGGAAGGAGCAGGGTCAGGCCCCACAGATAGCTCTGGGGAGGTGTGGGTGACGGCACAATTGGCAGATCAGGTCTGGCGGGAAAGAGCCAGAGGGAGGAGTTAGTAGAGAGGAAGGGATTATTTTCATTCCTGATTGATAGGATACAGCCTACAGAATAACAACATAGCTGTAAAGTGTGTAAGAGAACACCTCACTCAGGCTGGCTGGGCACGTGGCAGGGTCATATACCTGGAGGGCAGCACATGGCTCAGAACCTAGGTTCTTAGTCCATCACCCCAGAGACAGGTGTTTTGTTTGTTCAGCTGATTCTGTGGTTTAGAAAAAGCCCAAAATTGTGACCTAGTAAGTGGTCCAGTGAATGAAGTGCTGAATCCTCAGGCCTGAGGTACTGAGTTCGACCCCCAGCAATGCGTATGGCAGAGTCTGCTCTGGTTCTTTCTCCTCTCTATTTCACATAAATAAATGAATACATGCATAAGTAAATCTTGAAACAAAAATAGGAATGTCTAATCTTAGAGATGGGTGATTTCTTCAAAGAAGTAGAGAATAACATTATCTCAGTGGTGGATTTTTTCCTGCAATGTTATCTTAACACTATTTGTAGCTCAGATCCCTTGTTATTTTCTTTAACATTTGTGTTACTTTTACATAACTTGAAGATTGAAGAGTGGCATCAACTTTGGCATCTCTACAAGACTATAGGGTTAGATTAAAGAGCTGTGGACTAATATAACATTTCTATTTTTTCTCTCTGGGTAACTGGGCACATCTTTGGGTCTCTGTTTGAAACAGTAAGTCTTCTTTGGGTCTCAAGTTTGAAATAGTAAATTGAGAGCTGGGCAGTAGCGCAGTGGGTTAAGTATACATGGTGCAAAGCGCAAGGACTGGCATAAGGATCCCTGTTCGAGCCCCCAGCTCCCCACCTGCAAGGGAGTCGCTTCACAGGCAGTGAAGCAGGTCTGCAGGTGTCTGTCTTTCTCTCCCCCTCTCTTTCTTCCCCTCCTCTCTCCATTTCTCTCTGTCCTATCCAACAACAACAGCAATAACAACAACAATAACTACAACAATAAGACAAGGGCAAGAAAAGGGAATAAATAAATGTAAAAAATAAAATGAAATTGTTAATCACCTATAATGTTGGGTCAGGAAGACCAGAAGCAAATGGTCTTGTCAGTTATGAGATGTTAACCCTTCAGCTCCACTACTCTACTACCAAGTTGCAGATGCTACCATGACACCAACCTGACTTCCCTGGGCAGACAACCTCACCAATATGTCCTGGAACCCTATCTCTGCATAGCCCTGTCCCACTGGGGAAAGATAGAAACGGGCTGGGAGTATGGACTGACCTGCCAATGCCCATGTCCAGTGGGGAAGCAATTACAGAAACCAGACCTTCCACCTTCTGCACCCATAAAAGATTCTGGTCCATACTCCCAGAGGGATAAAGAAGAGGAAAGCTTCCAATGGAAGGGATGGGCTACAGAACTATTACAATGGGAATTGTACCTCTTTAATCCTACAGTCTTGTTGATTATTATTAAATCAATAAAAAAGAAGAGAGAAAGAAAGAGACAAAGAAAGGAATGTAGAAGTGCTGGGAATATAACGAAGGGACAAAAAAAAAAAATAGACATTCCCTGCCACCCACCTCTGGAACTCAGGATTAGACAGTATGGAAATTACAGAAGATGGGAATAGAGTTTTTTTTTTTTTCTTTTTAAAATATTTTATTTTATTTATTTATTCCCTTTTGTTGCCCTGTTGTTTTATTGTTGTAGTTATTATTGTTGTTGTTGTCATTGTTGGATAGGACAGAGAGAAATGGAGAGAGGAGGGGAAGACAGAGAGGAGGAGAGAAAGATAGACACCTGCAGACCTGCTTCACCACCTGTGAAGGGACTCCCCTGCAGGTGGGGAGTCGGGGTTCGAACTGGGATCCTTATGCCGGTCCTTGTGCTTTGCGCCACCTGCGCTTAACCCGCTGCGCTACAGCCCGACTCCCGGGAATAGAGTTTTTAAAAGGGGTTGTACAACAGAACTAGAGACAGAAAGTGCATTCTGTTGTAGGATTCAGGTTACCAGGATTTGTGTTTGAACTGGGTTACTATTTGTTATGAGTGTTATTGGTATATTTCTTAATATGAGCCCCAATTCCTTCATCAATAAAATACCTACCTCAGATGACTGTGCAGAGAATAGTGAGACAGGGTATACTATCCAGCAAGTAACATCAGTGGTAAGCACTCAACAAGGACTTGTGAAAGAGATGAACATGCATGAGCTTCTGAATGAATGATGGTTGAGTCTCACCACTGAAGTGAAGCTTTAAAAAAAGCAGTTCTTTCTGCTACATCAGAGTGTCTCTTTAATCAAAAGGCACACTTACATAGAATATTGTGATTGTTTGAATATTCTTTACATTTCACATAGACTAAAAACAAACAAACAAAAAAAAAAAACCAAACCAACTAAGGTCACAGCATGTAATAGGGCTCTGTGCTGTGGCAAACACTGGATAATCAATTGCCCTACAAACTTCTTGTCAATATACAGATTCTTCTGATACTTGACGGGGCTCTGGCATCTGGAAACACTTTGACTAATGGAGTCGACTAATTATATATTTATCTCAACTTGAGATGGCATGGTGTGTTTACAGAAGAAGAAAGTAATTTAAAGCAAAGTTTAGAAAGAAACAATTCTTCCTGCTACCTTCATATGTCTCTTCAATCAACACTTATAATAGTAAAAATGTGTATGATTATCTCATTTTTTCCCCAGATCTTAAGGCCTGTGACAGGAACTCACAATCACAGACAACAATCACCTCGAGACATTTGCCAAACTTTTCTTACAGCAGAAGAGAAGCAGAGGTGACAACTTGTTCCTCTCCTGTCTGGGCTTAGCCAGGCAGTTTGACTCTGAGGCATTTTGGCATGCCACCTGTCTCTGATCATGTCTGCAATAGACAGGACAGACAGTGTGAATAGAGGACACTGGACAGGTTCTTAGATGAAATAGTGACTATATTTTGGTGGTCAACCCAGTAGATAAGATCTGGTTTCTGTTTTAAAAATAACTTATGAGTGAGCTTTGATGCCTGGCACTGGATTTAGAGCTCTGGTCTCTCCAAAATAGAAGAAATAACTCTTTAGAAATTAAAGTAGCTAACTTGTTTCTCAGTAGGAAAAAAATGAGTAAACGCAGCAATTACAGTGATGCAAATTCTGTTGGCTCACCCACATCTGTACAAGCCCATTGTGGTCAATTCCAGAAGGTTAATATTTTCTTGATTTAAAACCAACCAGACAAAAAAGATACCAAAGAAAATTATTGATGCATGGCTATCAAGCACTGATGCAAAAACTCTTTTAAAATATTAGCAGACTGGTGGGTGTTGGGGAATGAGTCAGCAGGTTAAGAGTGGAGGACTTGTATGCCTGAGGCCCGGCGGTTCAGTGCCTGGCACTGCATTTGCTGCAGTGATACTTTGGACTCTCTCTTGGCCCACCACCCCAATAAAATAAATCTTAAAACATACTAGCAAATGGAATTCAATAAAGTATAAAAAGGATTATATGTCAGGACAAGCACCTAAAAGTGCAGTGTTGGTTTAGTAGTTGAAAATCAAAGGGAGCCGGGCAGTGGTGCACTTAGTTGAGCACACATTACTAGCTTCATTACTCTGCCACCAGGTTCCAGATGCTACCATGATGCCAACCTGGCTTCCTTGGGTAGATAATCTTACCATGTGTCCTGGAGCCCCACTTCCCCAGAGCTTTCCCCCACTAGGAAAAGAGAGAGACAGACTGGGAGTATGGATCGATCTGCCAACACCCATGTTCAACAGGGAAGCGATTACAGAAACCAGACCTTCCACCTTCTGCATCCCACAATGACCTTGGGTCCATACTCCCAGAGGGATAAAGAATAGGAAAGCTATCAAGGGAGGGGATTAGATATGGAGCTCTGAGGGTGAATATTGTGTGGAAATGCACCGCTCTTATCCTATAGTCTTGTCAATATTTTCACTTTATAAATAAAAACTAAAAAAATAAAATAAATAAAAAGAAAGGGGAAAGAAGGGAAATAAATGGCCACCAGGAGCAGTGAATTCATTGTGCAGTCATTGAGCCTTAACCCTGGTGGCAAAAAAGAAAAAGAATGGGGGGTCGGGCGGTGGCGCAGTGGGTTAAGCGCATGTGGCGCAAAGCGCAGGGACCGGCGTAAGGATCCCGGTTCGAGCCCTCGGCTCCCCACCTGCAGGGGAGTCGCTTCACAGGCGGTGAAGCAGGTCTGCAGGTGTCTTTCTATCCCCTTCTCTGTCTTCCCCTCCTCTCTCCATTTCTCTCTGTCCTATCCAACAACGAATTGCGTCAACAAGGGCAATAATAATAACCACAACGAAGCTACAACAAGGGCAACAAAAGGGGGAAAAAATAATGGCCTCCAGGAGCGGTGGATTCATGGTGCAGGCACCGAGCCCAGCAATAACCCTGGAGGAGGAAAAAAATAAATAAATAAAAAATAAAAAAAAAAGAAAGTCAATTGATATGGCACATCATATTGATAGAATACTTTGAAAAGTATCTCCACCAATGCAGTAAGAACATTTAACAAAAATCAATATTCATGATAAAATTTCTGAACAAAACAGGAATAGAAAAGAAATTATTTACTTCACACGTATCCATAAACTACTGCAAAATATATACCTGAAAGCAGGATTACACTAGAGTTTGCAGTGAGTACCTCCCTAACACTTCCTCTCCACTATTCCAATCTGGGGATCCATGATTGCTCAACAAATTGTTTGGCTTTGTATGTTAACTCTCTTTTCAATCACCAGGTTCCAGATGCCACCAGGATGCTGGCTAGGCTTCCCTGGATTGAAGACCCCACCAGTGTGTCCTGGAGCTCAGCTTCCCCAGAGACACACCTTACTAGGGAAAGAGAGAGGCAGACTGGGAGTATGGACCGACCAGTCAACGCCCATGTTCAGCGGGGAAGCAATTACAGAAGCCAGACCCTCTACCTTCTGCAACCCTCAACGACCCTGGGTCCATGCTCCCAGAGGGCTAGAGAATGGGAAGGCTATCATGGGAGAGGGTGGGTTATGGGGATTGGGTGGTGGGAATTGTGTGGAGTTGTACCCCTCCTACCTTATGCTTTTGTTCACTAATCCTTTCTTAAATTAAAAATTTAAATAAAAAAAAAAAGAAATTATTTACTTGATAATTCTATCAACTAAAAAATTCCTAGTACTAAAAATCATATTTAAGGATGAAAGACTGAATTCTCTTCTCTATAATGGAGACAAGGCAAAAATATTAGCTCTCGCCACTTCTAATCAATCTTGTACAGAAGTATAGTTAATTTAGAGAGAGAGAGAGAAAAAAAATATATATATACAACAAAACACTAAGTTAAGGGCTGAGTGGTGGACTACCTGGTAAAGCAAACACATCAACAGGCACAAAAACTAGGGTTCAAGGGGCTGTCCCCATCTTCAGAAGAAAAACTTCATGAGCTTCTCTCTGTCTCTCTATTTTTTTAAATTTTAAAAATATTTATTTATTTTCCCTTTTGTTGCCCTTGTTGTTATTGATGTCGTCATTGTTAGATAGGACTGAGAGAAATGGAGAGAGGAGGGGAAGACAGAGAGAGGGAGAGAAAGATAGACACTTGCAGACTTGCTTCACTGCTTATGAAGCGACTCCCCTGCAGGTGAGGAACTGGGGGCTCGAACTGGGAATACTTGGACCAGTCCTTGCGCTTCGCCATGTGCACTTAACCCACTGTACTACGGCCTGACTCCCCACTTGTATTTCTATATACTAACAATAAACAATTCAAAATTACGAAAATTATCCCATTTACAATAGCATCAAAAATACAAACAATTTTCACCGATACATTTGACAGAGGAGGGCTGGGGAGATAGCATAATGGTTATGCAAACAGATACTCAAGCCTGAGGCACTGAAAGTCCCAGGTTCAGTCCCCAGCATTACCATAAGCCAGAGCTGAGCACTGTTCTGTGGCCAGGGGGTGGGGCTGGGGGATGGAGAAAAAAAAAGAAAATAAAAGATCTGTGCATACTATGCAGCTATCAAGAACAATGAACCCACCTTCTCTGACCCATCTTGGACAGAGCTAGAAGGAATTATGTTAAGTGAGCTAAGTCAGAAAGATAAAGATGAGTATGGGATGATCCCACTCACCAACAGAAGTTGACTAAGAAGATCTGAAAGGGAAACTAAAAGCAGGACCTGACCAAATTGTAAGTAGGGCACCAAAGTAAAAACCCTGTGGTGAGGGGTAGACATGCAGCTTCCTGGGCCAGTGGGGAGTGGGAGTGGGTGGGAGGGATGGGTCACAGTCTTTTGGTGGTGGGAATGGTGTTTATGTACACTCCTAGCAAAATGTAGTCATATAAATCACTAGTTAATATGAGAGGGGAAAATTAATTGTATGTCTCAAAGTTTTTTAAAACACAGACTGAATCTTTTTAATATATAGGCTGTGTATTTGATAGGTGGACTCTCTCAAAAGCCTAGACCAAATAGATCAGAAGCAACCAATAGCACAGCTATATACAAGATACTGGATACTATACAGCAAACCATAACAAAAGGACTTTTCAAAGTTAACCCAATTACCAAATAATGTGATGATAACATTAACTATCGATTGTCTTTTGGAATCCTAAGACAGCAGGAACTTCACATCTCTACTATAGAGACTCTACTTCCCCCAGTCCTGGAACACTTGGATAGGGCCCACTTTCCCGTATGCCTCTCCCAATCCATATCAAATAATATTGCATCTGCCGATCAGAACCTAATCAACGCAACGATGGCCACCTCCACATGCTTCACTTCAGACTGTGTCCAGAGACTTCACGTGTGGAATGACAACCCTTCAGCTTCATTACTTGGGTGAGACCTTTCCTTTCATAGTATACTCTAATTCCATCTCAGGTGGCTCACTTTCTAATAAAGTCCCAAAACCTAGATATACACCAGTTTCTATGAGAGAGAGCATATCACACGTATCCGTAAACTACTGCAAAATATATACCTGAAAGCAGAAGTACACTAGAGTTTGCAGTGAGTATCCATCCCCCTAACACTTCCTCTCCACTATTCCAAGCTTTGGGTCCATGATTGCTCAACAGTTTGTTTGGCTTTGTATGTTAACTCTCTTTTCAGTCACCAGGTTCCAGATGTCATCAGGATGCCGGCCAGGCTTCCCTGGACTGAAGACCCCACCAATGTGTTCTGGAGCTCCGCTTCCCTACTAGGGAAAGAGAGAAGCAGACTGGGATTATGGACCGACCAGTCAACGCCCATGTTCAGCGGGGAAGCAATTACAGAAGCCAGACCTTCCACCTTCTACAACCCACAATGACCCTGGGTCCATGCTCCCAGAGGGATAGAGAGTGGGAAAGCTATCAGGGGAGGGGGTGGGATATGGAGATTGGGTGGTGGGAATTATGTGGAGTTGTACCCCTCCTACCCTATGGTTTTGTTAATTTATCCTTTCTTAAATAAAAAATAAATAAATTAATTAAATAGAATAAATAAAAATTTCAAAAAAAATCTGCAATAAAATTAATAAAACATTTTTATTAATAAAAATTAATAAAACATCCTTGATTTCTCTCATTAATTAATGAGAGAAATCAAGGATCTTAATAGAGAAATATTCCATTTTTACAGATTGAAGGAATAAGTATTATTTGAATAGCAAACTGATAGGTAAATTCAATGTAATTCCTATTAAAATTCCAGCAGGCTTTGTAGAAATTGACCAGCTGGGGAGTCGGGTTGTAGCGCAGCGGGTTAAGTGCAGGTGGTGCAAAGCGCAAGGACAGGCATAAGGCTCCTGGTTCCAGCCCCAGCTCCCTACCTGCAGGGGAGTCGCTTCATAAGCAGTGAAGCGGGTCTGCAGGTGTCTATCTTTCTCTGCAGCTCTCTGTGTTTTTCCCTCCTCTCTCCATTTCTCTCTGTCCTATCCAACAATGACGACAACAATAATAACTACAACAATAAAACAAGGGCAACAATAAGGGAATAAATAAATAAATATTAAAAAAAAAGAAATTGACCAGCTGATCCTAACCTTCATATGGAAATCCAACGTCATCAGTCATTAGAGAAAAGCAAATATAGATCACACTGAGATAATTCTGTATATTCACAAGAATGTCTGTGTTGAAAAAGGAGGACTTTCCTAAGCTGTTGCGAGCATGTAAGGAAAGTGGAGCCCTCAGCCCTGCTGATAGGCATGTACTATAAAAATTGTTAGAAAATACTTCCTGGGGCCAAGTTGTGGCACACCTGGTTGAGCGCACATGTTACAATGTGCAAGGACCTGGGTTTGAGCCCCCAGTCCCCACTTGCAGGGGGAAAGCTTCAAAAGTGGTGAAGCAGGGCTATAGGTGTCTCTCTGTCTCTCTCCCTCTCTATCACCCCTTCCCTCTCAATTTCTGGCTGTCTCTATCCAAATAAATAAATAAAGATAATAAAAAAATCATTTTTAAAAAAAGAAAAGAAAACACTTCCTAAAAACTTGAACTTACATCATGTCCAGCAAGTCCACCACTAGGTATTTATCCGGGAGTAATGAGAGAGGTTTACAAGGATAATCATAGCAGTTTTGTGTGTAAAAGACAAAAAACAAACAAGCAAACAAAAAACCCTAGAAACTTTTCCAATGTTAATCCGCTGGTGAGTAAATGAAGAAAATCTATCTGTACAACAGAATGCCATTCAGGAAGAAAAGGGAGGTCCTGTGTGGCCCCGACTTCTTCCTGACCTCTTTCAAACTAAAATTCCCACTGGTTACATGCAAACTAAGAAAGTCATTTACTGTCTTCTTGCAGGATCCTTACCATTGAAAAGTCCCTCTTGTTAATCATTATTAAATCACTAATAAAAAATTAGAAGAGGAAAAAAATTCCTTAAACCCAGAAAAAACTGCTAGTTTAAGGTATCACAGCACAAATACTCAATAAAATTCCCTATTCAGGCCCTCTTTAGGGTCATCAACTTAGAACATTAGTCGAAGACACTACAATTTAAAAATTGTATTTATTTATTTATTTATCTATTTATTTATTTTTACCAGAGAGAGCATGGCTCAGCTCTGACTTATGGTGATGATGGCAAATCAACCTGGGATGTTGGAATCTCAGGCGATATAATCTTCTTCCTTTTTTTCTTAAATCACTTTATTGAGGGTAATTCTGGTTTACGTAGTGGTTGATGTTACAGGGGAATAGTTCCACCTCTCCCTTACGATCTTTGATTTATCTGATTTTATTTTAGTCTTTATTTATTCATTTATATATTATTTATTCATTGGCCAGAGACAGAGAGAAATTGAGAGGGAGAGGAGAAAGAAACACACGCAGCCCTGCTTCACCACTTGTAAAGCTTCCTCCCGCCCTCCCCCCACAGGTGGAGACCAGGGGCTTGAACCCAGGTGCCTGTGCTTGTGACGTGAGCACTCAAGCAAGTGCTCCACCACCTGGCCCTGATAAAAGTTTTTTTCCATAACCTTTATGCTATCTCCCCAACCCTACAGGACAATTTTAAAGACTGAATAAGCATATGGGTTGAGTGACAAGTGTAGGTCACGCTGTGTATGTAGAGCCCATCAATACAATGATAACTTGGAATTCATTAGACCTTCCTCTCCTTGAATTCCTGTTGTGTGCTTCCTATGAGCTCAGGCTATATGAGTAGAATATTGACGGGGCCAGGTGGTACTGTACCTGGTTTTACCATGCACAAGGACCTGGGTTCACTGGCAGGAGAGACCCTTCATGAGTGGTGAAGCAGTGCTTCAGGTCTCTCTCTCTCCTCTCAATTTTTATCCTATCAAAAAAATAATAAAGAAAAAAATTGAGAAATCTGTCAGACAGAAGGTGAATAGCCATCTTGTGGATCCCAGAAGCTCTGTTTGATTCACCTCATTGACATAAAACAGCCACAGAGCCTGCAACTTCTCTCCTTTCCGCTGGATCCTCCCTCAGCTTCTTCCACTCCTGAGCCAGATGTTTGTGCTCAACTATATGACATGTGGCCTCAGCTGCCAGAAAGTAGCCTTGACACCAACGCCAGAGACCACAAACTGATAGGATGTTCGTTTTGTCTTTGTGGAATTCCAATCCACCTCTGTGAACACCAGTTTTCTCTCACGTGATGTTCACTGGTCCCTGCTGACTGTCTCCATGTTCCCTCTACCGACTACCGGTTTGGGTGTTCTCAATGGGCAGGGACAATGTATCACTTTTTTTTTTTTCTTTTTGAGCATCTACTCCTCTGTTCAACGAACTAGATTGGATTGAACTGAGAGTCCAGAGCAGAAGAGAAGGCTGGCAAGGAGACAAAGGGCTTTAAAATAAACCACTTATTTTATCACTGCCTGTGGAGTGTATGCCTGCCAGCCAGTGGGCCTCAGAAGGCCTCCTCTCTCCAGCAGCAGCCAGAGGGGCTGGCTTATAGCAAGAGAACAGCAACAGTGGGAGAAGGAAAACTACCAAAGGTCATTTTTTTAGTTCATACAACTGTCAGTGAGAAGGGGGACTCATCTGCAAGAGTGCTCATGGGAGGGCCTGCAAGATAGCTCACCTGAATAATGTGTCTGCTTTGTTGTGCCAGAGATTCAGGTTCAAAACCCACCTGCACCTCGCTGAAAGATTCTTCTCCCTCTATGACTCTGTCTTTGTCTTTCTAGCTGAAAAAGTTGGCTCACAGTGGCAAAGCCTAATAACAAGAATACATAAATAAATAAATAAATATCCAGAGTAACCAAATAAAAAATAAAATAAATCCCATTTTGCATAATGGCTATGCAAAAAGACCTTAATGCCTGAAGGTCCTAAGTCCAAGGTTTAGTCCCCCTATACCATCATAAACCAGAGCTGAGCAGTGCGTTGGTTAAAAATTAATTAATTAATTTAAAAAGGAAGAGTATTCATGATTTTGCTACCAAGGTTATTTTGTGGCGACTCTTGATACTTGTAGAAAAATGTAACAGAAACTATCTTGCTGCAGCAGAAGAAAAGCTGTCAGGGGCCAGGTGGTGGCATATCTGGTTGATAGCACACATTACAGTATATAAGGACCTGGGTTCAAGCCACTGGTCCCCCTTTGCAGGGGAAAGCTTCACAAGCAGTGAAGCAGTGCTGCAGGTCTCTCTTTTTTTCTCTCTCTCCCTCCCACTTCCCTTTCAATTTCTCTCTGTCTCTATTTAATAAATGATAATAAAGAAAAGGTTTTTTACTACTAACAGATTGGTATTCTTTCTTTTTAGCAGTATTTATTTAGTTCAGAGTGGTAATACACAATACTTCAAACTCATTATGAACTGTATGTGTTCTTTACTTAAAAGACAAATTACTTTATGGCTTTTTAATGAATATATCTGATCTATTGAAAATCGTTCTCTTGGGATCAACAATGGTAGAGAATATTCCAGGAAGGATGGACAACATACTCTATGCTACACCTGAGGAAGATGGGTCAATTCTGGGGCAGCTTGGAGTGTTCCTACTCATGACCACAGAATGTGAGCTCAGATCTAGAGGGATGCAGAGGTCACACAGGCTCCTAAGATAATTATGGGCCCCAGATCACATCAAATAGACAGGGTTTACAGTCAACAATGTTTATACTCCTTTCCCATATTAGGGAGCTACTCTCTTCCCTGATCCAGCTTTCTGGTCCTTTTCCCAGCCATGACATCATCTCTCCAGGCAATAACTTGGATCCACCTGCATATCAGATTTTAGGCTCAGGAAAAAAAAAAAACAAAAAAACCACAAACACTAGTATAGCTACAGGCCCTTAGGCCCTTTGAAATAAAACTAAAATATGCCTACTAGCTATCTACGAAATGGAGGACCCTCCCCCCGCCCCCACCACTTCATCTGCACTATTCTAGCCTTTAGGTCCATGATTGTTCAACAATTTGTTTGGCTCTGTATGTTAACTCTCTTTTCAGCCACCAGGTTCCAAATGCTAGCAGGATGTGACCAGATTTCCCTGGACAGACAACCCCACCAATGTGCCTTGGAACACTGCTTCACCAGAGCCCTTCCCCACTAGGAAAAAGAAAGAGGCTGGGAGTCTGGATCGACCTGCCAACGCCCATGTTCAGCAAGGAAGCAATTACAGAAGTCAGACCTTCAACCTTCTGCATCCCACAATGACCTTGGGTTCATACTCCTAAAGGGTTAAAGAATAGAAAAGCTATCAGGGGAGGGGACGGGATACTGAGTTCTGGAGGTGGGAATTGTGCGAAGTTGTATGCTTCTTATCCTATGGTTTAGTCAATGTTTCCTTTTTATAAATAAAAAATTTAAAAAAAAAGAAATTGTGCCTTCAAAATACTAAAAATCTACTCCATTCTTATTGGTGGGATCACCTCAATGAAAGTGCACTGAAATAATGGTGGCATCCGATGCTCTATTTAGCCACAGAGGCCTGGTAATCACACTGATGTAATTCAGTGAATTAAAGGGAAGGGACACTTTCAACAGAGTGGAGGGAACACAACAAAAGAAATGATTTTGGCTTATACTATGAATTTCAATGCAAATTCAAAGCAAAAGGAAAGCAAATTCCTTTCATCTTAGTTGAAAAGACTGTACCATATTAAACTATCATTTTATAACTTCCCATGTGTTTTTATGGAAGGTTTTATTATTTTATATATATATATATATATTTCTTAAATATTTATTTTATTTATTTATTCCCTTTTGTTGCCCTTGTTGTTTTATTGTTGTAGTTATTATTGTTGTTGTCGTTGTTGGATAGGACAGAGAGAAATGGAGAGAGTAGGGAAAGACAGAGAGGAGGAGAGAAAGATAGACACCTGCAGACCTGCTTCACCGCCTGTGAAGCGACTCCCCTGCAGGTGGGGAGCCGGGGTTCGAACCGGGATCCTTATGCCGGTCCTTGTGCTTTGTGCCACCTGCGCTTAACCCGCTGCGCTACAGCCCGACTCCCGGAAGGTTTTATTTTTTAATTTGGATTTTGTCATTGTGTTAGTTCTAACCTCTATTGATTAATGCAGCCTAGTGCTGGAGGAAACAGGAACGGTGATGCTGGCAGCGGTCGCTATCTCTAGTGAAAGGGGAGAATGTAAGGGATGAGTAAACTGGTTTTCATATAGTTATTTAAGTTCCAGCTTAGAATGGGTCAGCTCATCCCAGAGAAGTCAAGATTCTACTGGTCCCGAGCAAAGACACAGGGAAATCATTTCCTTTTGATTTCTGAATGAGTAGAGCTTGTTAAAGCCAGGCTAGAGCTTAGTAAGTGCCAACTGCCCCAGTACCCAAGCTTCTTTGTCATTATCTCCTTCCCACCCTGGCACTCAGTGAGGCAGGGCAGATACTGACTGTGGGAGGCTGGGAGGTCCAGAAAGAAAGGCCAGGCCAGGCCACCTGGCTGGAATCCTGATGGTGGTGAGGGTGTCAAATGATGTGCGTGGGATCATGAGGCACTGGTAATATTTAGAACTTTGATTTCACAATCAAAGGAAGACTAAATGAAGTGTGGTGATCAGTTATTATTAATGTTTTCAAATAGATACAAAAGTAGACCAAATGCTGTAGCTAACCCCATGTGCCTACCCTCTAATTTTTATGATTATCAGCTCAGGCTGTCTCATTCATGCCTCACAAATTCCCATGGCCTACATAACTTGGGTGTAAATCTTCAGATACCCAAAACACTCCATTTGTATATATTCCAGTATCTCTCAAAGAAGGAACTTTTTGGAGAAATAAAAATACCACACCACTAGTTAACCAAAACACACACATACATACACTTACACTCCTTACTATTTTTCCCTTTCCATATATATACATATATATTATATAAATAGAGACAGAAAGACACTGAGAGAGGAGGGGGAGATATAGAAGAAGAGAGACACCTGCAGCTCTGCTTCACCACTTGTGAAGCTTTCCCTATGCAGGTGGGGGCAGGGGCTTGAACCTAGATCCTTGCGTACTGTGATGTATGCATTTAACCAGGTGTGCCACCTTAATATGTGTGTCCCTCCTTAATATCTCTAAATACCCAGGTGTTCTTTTTTTTTTTTTTTTTTTTGCTTCCCTGGAATCTCTGGTACATTTTCTTTAAGAACACAAACCTTACTAAGAAATTTAATTGGCTCCTGTATATACTCTTAATTTTCCAATAAATTCTCAATTGCTTGAGCAAAGGGATGTGTTTTGATTACTCCTTTCTCAGAGTTGTTTGGCAGTGTTGGTTTCCAGATTTCCCAGGGAAGGTAACTAAATGTATCATACAAGAGCTTTAAAAATAACTACATCTTAAAAGCAGGGGGAAAAAGTATCACAAACAGGTCTGGATTTTCAGTACAGAAAATAGAAAGAATATAGACTCTCAACTTCTTGAATTAAATTGGAATGGAGAGGGCACATTAGACAGCTATAAATCAGAAACATCAGGCCACTACAGATCTCTCGAGAGCATTGTAACTTCTGACAACTGAAAAATGGAGTCTTCATAGAGTGACTTATTCTGTCTTGGCATGACAATCGTGGTCACTAAAGAAAAGTAAGGGGATACCCCTGACAGCAGAAATATGCATTGCGTTGCATGAATTTTAATACAGAAACTGAAGTTTTTTTTCACATTTAATTTTTTTATTTATAAAATGGAGATATTGACAAGACCATAAGATAAGAGGGATAAAATTCCACACAATTCCCACCACCAGAATTTCCTATCCTATCCCCCCTCCCCACTCCTTTAAAGCTCTCCTATTCTTTCCCCTTTGGGAGTATGGACCCAGGATCATTACAGGGTGCAGAAGGTGGAAGTAATTGCTTCTCCACTGAACTTGGGCATTGGCAGGTTGAACCATATTCTCAGCCTATCTCTCTCTTTCCCTAGTGGGACAGGGGTCTGGGGAAGCAGGATTCCAGGACACATTGGTGGGGTTGTCTGCCCAGGGAAGTCTGTTTGGCATCATGGTAGCATCTGGAACCTGGTGGCTGAAAAAGAGTTAATATATAAAGGAGAACAAATTGTTGACTAATCATAAACCTAAAGGCAAGAATATTGCAGATGAAGATTTTGGGGTCTCTGTTTTGGAAAGAGCTAGTACACCTACTTTAGGTATATTCCAAGGGGCCCATGACTTTACTAGTTTTTGCCTAAGTCTGACAACTAACTTGCAGGTGGACCCAAGGTATTGCCTGAGGAGATGGTGTCATAGTTGGAAAAAGAACTAGAAAGTTGGATCAGGGAAAAAGTAGCTCCCAAATATTGGAGAAGTATATAAATATTGTTAACTGTAAACCCTTATCGATTTGATCTGGGACCCATATTCAGGACAAGACTATGTAACCTCTGAATCCCTGTAGGTCTGAGCTCACATTCTGTGGTTACAGCTAGGAACATTCCAGGTTGCTTTAACTTCAGGACCTATCTTCCTCGGATGGTAGGTAGAGTATGTTGTTCAACCTCCCTTTGGAGGGAACATTCCCTAGCATTGTTGATCCACATTGAGGACAGGCCCTGCAGGGGCCCACAAAGGGGTCCATTATGTTGTTCCTGATGGAGATGGCCAGTGACTGTGGTGAGAGGGATCTGTTAGAGGTCTAGGCCTATCATGTCTGTGTGGGAACCCCAGGGCTCCCTGACTAGAGCCCCAGGTGGTGGGGTGGCCTGGTAGTGACCAAAGAGTCATCTTTAAACTATGCCAGCCTTTTGCCCTTATTCAGCTTTTGCAATCCTTACTTTGTCTGACAAGGTTAGCTTTGGAGTAATTGAGGGAAGTGGAATAGGAAGTAGGTGCGGAGAGTGTCTAAGTCTAAGTAGAAATTATTTGATTAGGTACTTCATGGTTTTTTTTTTTTTTTTTTTTTTTTTAGGTCTTTCTACTTGCTTGCTGCATTTATTGACTCACTGCAAACTATTGTGCACTATTGCTTTCAGGTGTGTATTTCCCCCTAACTTATGGATACATGTGTACATATGCGCTATTTCATGGGCCCTGTTCTATATCCAGGTTTTGAGGTTTTGTTAAGAAGTGAACCACCTGAAATGGAATTAAGGAGTCCTAAGAGTTAGGAAAGACCTCACCAGAGTAATGAAGCTGGAGGGTTGACATTCCGTGCCTGACGTCTCTGGACACAATCCAAAGTGAAACATGTCGAGGTGGTATTGGTTGCATTGAATAGCTTGGGATCATTGGATGCAGTATCAATTGGTATGAATTGGGAGAAGCATACAGGAAAGTGAGCCCCACCCCAGAAGTTCCAGGACTTGGGGAAATACGGGTTTTGTAGAGAATGGTGAATGTTCCTGCTGTCTAAGGGTTTAAGGAGACAATAGATAGTTATTGCTATAACCAAATTATTTGGCAGTTGGTTAACTTTGAAAATCCCATTGTTATGATTTGCCGTATCACACAAGACCTCCCCGTAATTTATGTCCTTTAATGTTATTTACATACAGCTGTAGCTTATAAAGTGATGCCAACAGTTGCTATTGTTCTCCCTGGTCTAAACTTATAGGTGATTTACTATTTCAGAAACTGAAGTTTTATCTTCAGTTAAGGGGAATAGTTTTAGTATCTGCTCATCCAGGACTTTCCCTTTTTCTACCATCTTCTTCCCTGTTCCCCTCACCACCCAGGTTCAATCCCCTGCACTACTATAAGCAAGAGCTAAGCAGTGCTCTGGTAAAATAATAGTAATAGCAATAATAATGAAGTACTTATAAACAAAAGATTAAGAGAAAATAAAATAACAGCACTTATGTTGAATGATTTATTATTATCCATGACTTTTAAAATGTTATGACTCTGGGGCAAGGAGATAGATAATGCAGCAGAAAGTACCTACATTGTAGGAGGCCCTGAATTCGAGCCCTGGCACCACATGGGAGCACCATAGGTGTCCGGGGGGGGGGGAACTCTGTGGATGATGGAGCTGTGCTGTGGTATCTCTCTCTAAAAATATTATATCTCTAGCTTTTAGTGGATACTGAATAAATGCCATTTTTTCCTTTCTCACAAGCATTCTCCAAAGTTGTACGATTATAGATTAAAATGTTCAAAACTAACATTAATATAAATTTGGTTGCAAGCATTACATTTAAATACATATTCTTCTCTTTAAAGTCTGTGTCTAGCATATATATATATATATATATATATATATATGCACTCAGGGTTTCATTTTTGTGCTAATTCCATATTTATATTACATGTATCATATATATTAGTTGTATGTCAATCAATAGTGAAAAAATAAGAACTCTATAAATAGTGAAATAAAATAGCTATTTTGTGTCTTTCATTAAGTTTTACTTTCTTTTTTTTGTTTTGCCTCCAGGGTTATCAGTGGGATTCAGTGTCAGCTCTACGACTCCACTTCTAGGGTTTTTTTTTTCCTTTTTCATTTTATTGGATAGGACAGAGAGAAACTGAGGGTCGGAGGAGGAGAGAGAAAGATATCACTTGCGGACCTGCTTCACTGCTTGTGAACTGGGATCCTCACGTGGGTCTTTGTGCTTTGTACTATGTGCACTTAACCTGGTGCGCCACTGCCGGGCCCCCAAGTTTTACTTTCCTTTTACTTAAATACTAAACAGTAAACACTATGATGTATTTAACAGTATGAAACCTGGCAGGGATCCTTACACATTTGGGCTGTAGTCATTAATTAGTTGAATAGATTTGAAATCACTCATCTATCTGTTCCTTATTTCAACAACTATTAGAAACTTGAATGAAGCCATTCAGTGAACTTATAATTTTTACTGACTCAGAAAAGCACTGAACGATTTAATTATGAAATATAATAAGTGTACATAAAATGCAAAAAACCCCACCCAAAACAAAAAATAAACCTCTATGTACACAACAAATTTCAAAATGAATCTTCATGTGTCCACCTTCCTACTCAGGTTAAGAAACAAAACTCTGGGAGTCAGCCCATAGGGCGGTGGGTTAAGCGCATGGCGCAAAGCCCAAGGACCAGCTTAAAGATCCCAGCTTGAGCCCCCGGCTCCCCACCTGCAGGGGAGTCGCTTCATAGGCAGTGAAGCAGGTCTGCAGGTGTCTATCTTTCTCTCCCCCTCTCTGTCTTCCCCTACTCTTCCCATTTCTCTCTGTCTTATTCAACAACGATGACATCAATAACAACAACAACAACAATACAAACACACATCAATGGAATCACAAGAAGGAAAACCTGTTGCCAAAAGCCCACAGGACCAGGGCCCGAGCCTAAGACACCCACCAGTGGAATTTGAAGAAGAAAAACCTGAGGCCAGAAGCAGAACAGAGCCATAGCCTAGTGGTAGAGGGTTGGCTTAGCAAGCTGTAGCTCCCAAAGTCCAAAAACCATGGAAGAGTCTTCTGAGGACACTGCTGCTTCTGACAGAGAGGACACCTGGGAAAAGCCTTGTGGCAGGCTGCTGCTGGTCACCATAGCCACACTCCAAAGAGGCCACAGGAGGCAGGCGCCACAGCTGTATTGGTGCTCAATGTCTTGTTCATCTCTAACTCAAAGTTTAAATGCAGCTTCAGGATCAAGCATTCTCTAACACTGAGCAGCATGTGGGTATTTGCCTGCCTGGAGAGGCCTAGAAGAGCCTCCAGCAGAGACAGGAGGTTGCTGATTCTAGGCTGGCTCAGCACCAGCCTCATGGTTACTTTCTCATCTGTTCAGAAAAGCATGAGTGGCATTCCTGTCTGTAGAACTTCATTTCTGCAAAGCAGAACCCCAAATATTCATCTGCAATATTTTTGCCTTTAGGTCCATGATTAGTCAACAATTTGTTCTGCTTTATATCTTAACTCTTTTTCAGCCACCAGGTTCAGATGCTACCATGATGCCAACTGGACTTCCCTGGGCAGACGACCCCATCATTGTGTCCTGGAGCCCCTCCTCCCCAGATCCCTGCCCCACCAGGGAAAGAGAGATACAGGCTGGGAGTATGGATCCACCTGCCAATGCCCATGTTCAGCAGAGAAGCAATTACAGAAGCCAGACCTTTCACCTTCTGCACCCCATAATGATCCTGGGTCTGAATTCCCAGAGGGATAAAGAATAGGAAAACTGTCAAGGGAGGGAATTGCATACAGAATTCTGGTGGCCTTGTCAATATTTCCATTTTATAAATAAATCACAATTTTAAAAAAGAACTTCATTTCTCTTGCTAAGGACAAGGACCAGTCTGAAACTGCTACTCGGGACACCCACCATATACAGAGGGAGGAGAGGACATGAGAGATCGTCTATCTGGAGCAGATGTGTGACAAGACCCCAGGGAAGCTGGTCCCCAAGTCCAGACTCCTTGCTGGTGGGAAAGCCCCCTGGAGAGCACTCCAGGGCATCACCAGGAACTCCCAGCCCCTAGCACCTGATAGATGAGAACCCACACAACCATGAGATCTTTTCCATCCTGTGTCAGAGAGAAGCCACCTGGCAGCAATCCCTGTGCATGGGCATGCACGAGGCCCCGGTGGTGCCCTGAGGCCTGACCATATTGGCCCCGGATTCCTCTCACCAACCCCATCCATGAAGGTACCTAGGGGCAAGGGAACCCACAGTGCGCCACAGGACAGCAACTCTGCCCTGCACCACACTGGCCACAACATTCTCTTGGGAGTGATGTGCTGGATGACATGTGATTCCGCACAATGACAACTTTCTGTGACTGCTATGAAAAATGAGACCCCAGATGCACTGCTGGGCGTCTTTGTTGGAGAAGCAGTCACCTGGCCCAATTCACTCTACATCACCAAGTGCTCTCCCTACCAGAGAACTGAGATAATGGTGCACCAGTGCTACCAGGAGGACAGCTTCTCTAGCCTGTGTAGCAGGGAAGATATCTGCCAGTGCTCCCCCAACATGCATGTGGCCTCCAAGGTGCTCAGAGCATTGGCCCTGCTGGCCCTCCATGCCTCAGAGGGTACTGAGTCCCTGCTAATCTGTAGGGACAGGGCCACCCCCAGATAACATGCACAGACCCATTTTACACAAAAAGGTGCAAGTGATGGATGTTATGGAGTATTTGCACAAAAGCCTAAAAACAAAGTCATCTCCAAGACTTCTTGCATATCCCCCAAATAGTTCCCTTAAATAGTAAATTATTTATGTTGGACATTAAACCAGCTTCCCCTGCTGCATTGCTGATAGTGTGGTCTATTTACATAATCATTGTTTTGTCTTAGAAACACCCTGCCTGCAGGGTATTGGTTAATTCCACCAGTTAAAACTATGCTCCCGCTCTTTCCTTTTCTCCATCCCCTTTCCTAGCCATTTCCTTTTCCAATTTGCCACTTCCAGTTTCTAAGATATAAAAGGCGTTGATCAATAAAGGCACTGCATTGCGTTTCCATTCCATCACGAGTTCCTGGTTTCTCTTCTGTGTCGCTGAGTAAGCAGCAGCCCAGGTTGGTTCCGGTCAAGTTCTCTCCAACCCAGAGAGCCCATGAAGAAACACCCTTATGCTAGCCTGGCAATTTAGATTATATTACATAACCTGTATTAGTAAAATAAATATTCTTTAAATTTTTTAAAATATTTATTTATTTCCCCTTTTGTTACCCTTGTTGTTTTTTATTGTTGTTGTAGTTATTGTTGTTGTTGTTGATGTCATCGTTGTTAAATAGGACAGAGAGAAATGGAGAGAGGAAGGGAAGACAGAGAGGAGGGCAGAGAAAGATAGATACCTGTAGACCTGCTTCACTGCCTGTGAAGTGACCCCCCATTATAGGTGAGAAGCGGGGACTCGAACTGGGATCCTCACACCAGTCCTTGAGCTTCACACCATGTACACTTAACTCACCATGCTACCACCTGACACCCCATTACCAAAGTTCTGTATCCCCATCCTCCCATCTCCCAAAGATAACCACCATAGCTCTCACAAGTCTTACAACTTATCATTAGAGAAACGCAAATTAAAACTATTATCAGATACCATTTCACACCTGAGAGATTGGCTTATATCAACAAACCAGGAAATGGCAGTTATTGGGGAAGTTGTGGAGACAAAGGGACTCTGCTACATTGCTGGTGGGAATTCAGATTGGTACAGCCTTTTGGAAGACTGTATGAACAATCCTTAAACAAATAAAAACACCTTATGATCCAGCAATACCACCCTTAGGCATTTATCCAATGAACACTCAAACACTAATTAGAAGGGACATTTGGACCCCTATGTTCATAGTTGCATTATTCACAATAGCCAAAGAGTGGAAGCAGCCTAAATGCCCGTCATCAGATGACTGGTTAAAGGAGTTATGAGAATACCACTCTGCAATCACAAAAGATGATACTGTGTTCTTTGGATCAAAATGAATGGAACTGGAGGTGATTATGCTTAGCAAAAGAAGAGAAGAAAGACAACCACCAGATGGTTTCCCTCATATGTGGAATCTAGAGATCTGATTAACATGAACTTGCCAAAAAGAAGAAGGAGGAGGAGGAGAAGGAGGAGGAGGAGGAGGAGGAGGAGAAGGAGGAGGAGGGGGAGGAGGAGGAGGAGGAGGAGGAGGAGGAGGAGGAGGAGGAATTATTTTAATCTAGTCCAAGGGTTTTTAGCTTAAATCTGGGGAGTGGGGGTTAAATGAAAATACTGGTGACAAGGCATTCAGCTTCCAGGGACCCAGCAGATGGAAGACAGGCATCAGGTGCCAAGGTGATCATGGGGATCAGGGGTATGATCTGCTGCTAATAGTCAGGGACTCCCTGGACCAGAAGGCCCGGAGTCCTCAGGGGATGTCCCCTGGGATATTCCTGGGGGTGTGGCTTGATAGACATGACTGCTCCAGTGCAACCCATGATAGTGAAGTTAGTCTAGTGTGGGAGAACTGGGGGCTCTGAGGCTGCAGCTCCTCTGGGCTATACTTCAGGGTCCAATGTGCCATAGCAGGAAAGGACTAGTGACTCCAGGCTCTTTGCTGTAGACCAGGAGCAAAGGATTTGGAGACATCCAGCTGTGTGGGGACCTTTGCATCACATAATTGAGATCGCCTCTTCCTGAGCATTTTGAAGCTCACTGTGAATATTGAGGAGTACTTTTATGAGATCCACTGATGAAAGGTGCAACAGAAGTGCAAAGCATTACCATCAACACTGTAAATATTTTAATAACAATCGCAGAAGCTGCTGTGAGTAGGCAGAACGCAGATGTACACTGCAACTTTTTCTGTTCTTGGGAGACCTGTTGGGGGGTTAAGAACAGTGTGCAAAAGGGAGAAGTCAACAGAAGTAGAGGGAAGGACAGGGGAGATAGAGTAGTGGTAGTGCAGAAAATTCTTATGCCTGAGGCTCCAACGACCCAGGTTCAAGCCCCAGCATCACCTTAAGCCAGAGCTGAGCAGTGCTCTGGTCTTGGTCTCTGTTTCTCTCTCATTAACATAAATTAAATATTAAAAAATCGTCGGGGGGGAGGAAGAAGACTGAGCTAATCCAAGAGACCACCCCATCTGCCCAATGGAAATGGTGCTATTCACCCACACTGTGGTTGAGTTCAGGTGTGAAGATTGCCCAGCATACTGGGGGTATGGATCAGCCTGCTAACATCCATGTCCAGCGCAGAAGCAATCACAGAAACTAGAACTCCCACCTTCTGTCCCTCCAAGGGAACTTTGGTCCATATTCCCAAAGTTGTAAGTGATAGGGGAAGATGACCAAAGGGCTCTGAATCCTAACTCCACCAAGACCCAAAGTTTTTGTCACCAGGAATCTTGTTTCTTTTTTTTTTTAATTTTTTAAATTCATTTAAAAAAGGAGACACTAATAGAACCATAGGATAGGAGGGGTACAACTCCACACAATTCCCACCACCAGACCTCCGTATCCCATCTCCTGATAGCTTTATTCTTTAACCCTCTGGGAGTATGGACCCAAGGTCATTATGGGGTGGAAGGTCTGACTTCTGTAATTGCTTCCCCGCTGAACATGGGCATTGACTGGTGGATCCATAATCCCAGCCTGCCTCTCTCTTTCCCTAGTAGGGTGGAGCTCTGGGGAATCGGAGCTCCAAGACATATTGGTGAGGTCATCTGTCCAGGGAAGCCTGGTCAGCATCATGCTGGCATCTGGAACCTGGTGGCTGAGAAGAAGAGAGTTAACATACAAAGCCAAACAAATTGTTGAACAATCACGGGCCTAAAGGCTGGAATAGTGCAGATGAAGTGTTGGGGGGGGGGGTATTCACTGCAGACTATTGTGTACTTTTGCTTTCAGGTATATATTTTGCCCTAGTTTATGGATAAGTGTGAACATATGCTCTATCTCACGGGACAGTCTGGAGAACTCTCACAAGGCTAGACATGGACCTTCCATATGACCTAGTAATTCCTCTCTTGGGGATATGCCCAAGGACTCCATAACACCCAACCAAAAAGATATTTGTACACCTATGTTCATAGTAGCACAATTCATAATAGCTAAAACCTGGAAGCAACCCAGGTGCCCAACAACAGACGAGTGGCCGAGAAAGCTGTGGTATATATACACAATGGAACACTATGCAGGAGTCTTGTTTCTATCACCGTCACTGAAAGGAAAGAGAACTTAGTCTGGAAAACACCAGAGGAAGCCGTGCACTGTTTCTCTCATCTGAGAGAAGAGGGGAAAAAGGAAGGACACTTGGAAGTAGTAATAGACGTAGGTATGATTTAGAAAGGAAGTGAAGGCAGGATCGACACATGGAAGCGATTAGTGCTGGGGGAGGGAGCCGAGGGCTGGCTTCTCCATGTCCAAACGGGACCTGGGAACTTTGCTGGCAAGGGTGATCATCTGGAATGAATTTAAAGTTGTTTCTTAAATGCTCTCAAGTAATAATAATGAGTTTGAAATGATTAAGTGCCGGTGGCTTGCTGGTAAATAATGTTCCGGGCATAGTGCTAAAGGCACTTCTCTCATCCAACCTTCCAAATCAACCTGTGTGGGGCGTGCAGCCCCCCCCCCCCCACTTCACAGGCAAAGCTCAAGAGGGGAAACAACTTGCTCAAGTGACCAGGGAGGTGGCGCCAGGGTAAGAGCATTGGGCTGGGAAGCAAGGAGAAAGGACAAAAAGGGCCTGAGCTGGGGTCCAAGTGTATGAACATGAATTGCAGGGCATTTATTATTTATTTATTTTAATTTTTATTTATAAAAAAGGAAAAATTGACAAAAAACACAGGATAAAAGGGTACAACTCCACACAACTCCCACCACCAGAACTCCGTATCCCATCCCCTCCTCTGATAGCTTTCCTACTCTTTATCCCGGAGTATGGACTCAGGGTCATTATAGGGTGCAGAAGGTGGAAGGTCTGGCTTCTGTAATGCCCATGTTCAGCAGGGAAGCCATTGCAAGGCTCCTAACATTGAACTGTTTTCTAGTAATAATGCAGACCTGAACAGCATAAAACCAAACCAAAACCAAAAGCAAAGTACAAAAATTGCAACCAGGGTTGCTGGGGCTCAGTGCCGGCACTACAAACCCACCACTCCTAATGATCATTTTTCCCTTTTGTTCTTGTTTTCTTTCTATTAAAGAAATTGAGAGGGGAGGGGAAGATAGAGAGGGAGAGATAAAGAGAGACACCTGCAGATCTACTTCATCACTCTGCTCTCCAAGTCCCCACACCTTGCAGGTGGGGAGTGGGGACTCAAACTCAGATCCTTGCTTGTGGTAATGTGTGCACTCAACAGGGTGCACCACTGCTTTTAACAATTTTAAGGTGCCAGGATTTTGCTTCCCCCGTGAAACCAGCCTAGACTGGCATATTTGGTGCTTCTTTTGGTTCCACTGACTGTTGTTGAGGTGGTCTGGTGTCGGGCTGCACCGCGGAGAAGAGAGCGGACGTCCAGAGCAAAGGGGTACACAGATCTTTATTATAGGATGGGGGGGGAGGTTTGGTTCAGACCACGTGGAGCCAGCCAGCAATGGCCGACCACGGGGGGAGAGCAGGGAGCGAGACCTCAGAGAGGGAGAGCCGAGAGCCCAGAGAGAGAGGGGGGGAGGGGTGAGGGGGCTTTTTATTGGGCGACAACCAGGGGTGACGTGTAGGGCCAGGATTGGTTGAAAGGGGGCACTCTAGGATTTAGCGAGGCATAGGAAAACCTGGGGGCGGAGCCAGGATTGGTTGAAAGGGGGCACTCTAGGATTTAGCGGGGCATAGAAAAACCTGGGGGCGGAGACTGCATCAGAATAAGTCCTCAGCAACATCTCCTCCTATCCCTTTATATCTAAATGGACACAGTAAAGAAAAATGGAGCATGCTTAAATGTTTTAGAGGAATGCCATGCTCAGGTGGGAAGATGTAGGACTTTCTGTGGAGGAGGGAAGGCTTAAATGGCTGCCAACCTTGTGAGATTTAAATGTCCTCCTGTGCTCAACCCCTCTTCAGAAAGAGAGACTTACCTGGAGAGACTCATCTCATAGGTTTAAGCGCAGCCTGCTCAACCATCTCTTCACAGTATCTCTACATCTTTTCTATCTTTCTATCTAGTAATTGCATAAGATGTACAAAGTCTATAAAAGACTATCATGGGGCAGAAACCTTTTGGACATAAGCCTAAATGACATAACAAAATAGGAAGGGACACGAAGGGGAGAAGTAAAAGTCAGTGGGGTGTGAAGGGAAGGATTGGTGTGTAAAGGAACATTCCCTGCTTGAGTGGGGAAAAGGGCAAGGGTACATAATGAGGGGGCGGCAGGAGGCATGACCCACCAAACAGAGGGGCTATTTGGCATTGTATAGTCCTCAAGGCAACAGTCTGTAAAGTCTATGAATTACTCAGGATTAGTCTATGAAAAACCAGCAGCGTGAAGGGAAATAAGCTGCTTCAAAATTGTGTAAAATGTATATAGGGTATGTCAGAAAGTCCGATACAAGTCTCAGTCCGAAGTAGATGGCTAGGGGAGGAATTGGCAGGGGATGCAACGCTGCATGAGGGAGGTCAGCCGCTGGAATGTTGCTCTTTTGTAGATAGCTAGCTGGAACTGCCAACACGTAACAAGCAGGTCAGAAGCAGGAACGGTAACCAGGCATGAAGAAAGTTCTGTCCTTGGAATTCGTGTATCAGGTTCTTCAGATCACGTTGAGTGACATCTAGGGTTTCGGGGGGTGTGCCACGGTAGTCGTGCCATCTAGTGAGTGACGTCAGGGTGTGCAGGGGTTCAGATGGTTTTTCTGGGATTCCTGTGAAAGAAACACAAACAATCTGCTTCTCGTGGTTAATTTGAACTGGTAACAAGTTATAGGTTTGTTATAGTTGATACCTCGATGATTATAATTGGTTTAGAATCTCTTTATGATTTATTAAAAGGTCATCTAATGTGACCTCCTGTAGCAGCCTCTACCGCAGGATCTTGAGACCAATTTTAGCTAAAATATGTATTTTAAACAGACTCAAATTGCTTAGAGAGTTAACGCATATTCGTGACAATGATTTTAACGTTTACAGTGCCAGATTGATGCCAGATCTGTTGTGGATTAATTTCCACAAGATAGTTTACAGGGCACCTTTGGGGGCCCTTCAAAGGTGTCCTGTATATAAAATTTATATAGTTTAGTTTTGGGAATGAATAGTCACGTTGAACATTTAGACTTTTACCTAAATAGTAAGTTACCTTAACTATTAATATTTACCTTGTCTGGTAAAAGTGTAGCTGTAGGGTTACACTTCTGACCGTTAAGTTAGTGTTACCAAACTTGAGACATACCCATAAACATTTAGTTATAACAAACTGGAGGAAAAAGAACTTTTGTTATAAAAACACATTATTTAAAAACAATTTTAAATCTGTCATTAGTCACACAGTTTAAGACTAAACGCTTACATATATACCAATACTATATATAAAATTCAAAAGAGGGAGAAAGAAAAAAAATTTTTTGGAATGTTTCTGGACGTCTCCAGAAACTTTGGCTGCGTCCAGCATTTTTATATAAGGCCAATAACCTTTTAGAGTACTCCAAGCAGATGGGTCATGCAAAAAAAAAGAAAAAAAAATTTTGTCATTTAACACACTCATTCACAAAAACAACTGGCCAGTTATAACATAAGACATACAGGGAAAGGGTAGGAGAGAGGTCTCTGTGAGCCAGATTTGCAGGTTCTGCCATGTCGTATTACGGGTCCTGGGATGTATCCTGCATCTGGTCCTCTTGTAGTATTTCTTGTTCTTCAGGAATAACAGCGCCATCCTGCGGGTATTGTCGGACATGGCGGGCAGGAACCCAGACAGGTTTAGAGAAATTTTGAGGGAAAATGCATGCGAAACCCCTTCCCATGGTCAATAATGGGTCAGGCCCTTTCCAAACTTTATCGAGTGGGTCTCTCCATTTCACCTTAATAGATGGGAGGGTAGATGGTGTTTGCCAGTGAAGAATAATAGGGGGTAAGGCTGAGTTATTGTAAATATTAAAGAGATTTAACGTAGTTAAGGCTTTTGCTAGCTGGATATTGGGGGGATATGTTCCTCCTTTATCTTTATTTAGTTGAGCCTTCAGTGTTTGATGGGCCCTTTCGACAATGCCTTGTCCCTGTGGATTGTAGGGAATGCCCGTGGTATGAGTAATATTCCAGAGGGAACAAAAATCTTTAAATTGTTTGCTTGAAAACATAGGTGCATTGTCTGTTTTCAAAAGTAATGGGATCCCCATAACGGCAAAACAAGAGAGCATATGGCTTACAAGCTTTTTAGCACTTTCTCCTGTCTGAGCTGTAGCCCACATAAATTTAGAAAAGGTATCAATTGAGACAAACACATATTTTTGTTTGCCAAAGTTTGGTATGTGGGTGACATCAATTTGCCAAATAGCATTAGCTTTTAAACCTCGGGGGTTAACCCCAAGGGTCTGGATAGCAGGTGTCTTTATGAGATTTGCACAAGAAGAGCATGTAGCAAGGATATGTTTTAACTGTGGTACAGGAACATCAGGGAATCGAGCTTGAAGGCCTTTAAGATTAACATGGGTTAGAGAGTGAAAATTAGCAGGATCAGAGACAGAGACTGGGAAAGTTCCTGTGGAGGCAAGGCGGTCAACTGCGGCATTCCCTTCGGACAGGGAACCAGGAAGAGGGCTGTGGGAACGAAGGTGTTGAATATACAGTGGTTGGGTTCGAGAACAGAGCATAGAGGCGATTTGAATCAAGAGAGGGGAAAGTGGGTTGTCATCAATTTTCACATACGAACGAGCAAGCCATGGAAGTAAGTTAACAGTATACACACTGTCAGAAAAAAAGGTTGAAGGATTCTGGTACAGCTTTTAGTGCAAGAAAAACAGCATAAAGTTCTTTGTACTGAGGGGAATTATCAGGAAGCTCAGTAAAGAGAGGTTTAGGAGATTGTTTGTCTGGGTAATATATAAGGGCAGCAGCTCCCCTTTTTCCGCCATCAGTAAAGATTGTAGGAGCAGAGGGAATGGGATCCCGAGAGAAAAGTTTAGGTGCTAGTAGAGGCAGAAGAGGTAAAGAAGCTATCAATTTATTAGAAGGAAAATGGTTATCTATTTGTCCTGGAAACCCCACGAAGCTTATGGCAAAGCGGGAATGATGGCGTATAAGCCACTCTGTATCTGTGAGAGAAAAGGGCAGAATGATTAAATCCGGTTCTTTCCCTAAGACCTGCACAGACCTATTTCTCCCTTGGCGAACCATGAATGCTAACGCATCTATCTCAGTGAGGAGTCTTGGAGCTCCTCCTACTGGCGTGTGAAGCCATTCGAGAACCCCATGGTCTTGCCACAGTGCCCCTACTACTGTGGGGGTGGAGTTGAAGATTAGAAGGTTTACTGGAGAGGAGGGGGAGAATCGAACAAGGTGCATGTCCTGGAGGGCCTGGTTAAACCTTTCCAGTGCCAAGGAGGCCTCGGGAGTTAACTTACGTTTTGAAGAGGGCTGTTTGTTTCCTTTCAACAGGTCAAACAGTGGTTGGAGGCAGCTTGTGGGCAGATAGAGATACTGCCTAAGCCAATTTAAATTTCCTAGAAAACTTTGTAAAGAAGCAAGAGTAAGGTTAGAAGGGAAGGTAACATTAGGTTTTAAGGGACGAATTTGCGTTAGAGAAATCTCTGAACCTAGGAAGGATATTGGAGGGATTAGCTGTATCTTCTCAGGGGCTACATTAAGGCCGCTTTTCTTTAATGCAGGAATGAGAAAATCACGTAAGGCATAGAGATCTGTATCTGATTTTCCCCATATTAAAATATCATCTGTATAATGAAAAATATTAAGGCCCTTATGAATATATGGGACAAGGGCAGATTTAACAGCCTCCTGACAAATTGTAGGACTATTGGCCATACCCTGGGGCAGCAACACCCATTCAAATCTGTCAGCGGGGCTGGCATTATTAATAGACGGAACAGAGAAGGCAAAACGTTTACAATCTCGCGGATGCAAGGGGATAGAGAAAAAACAATCTTGTATATCAATAGCTATGATTGGAATTCCCGTGGGAATTGCAGAAGCAAGAGGCAAACCCCTTTGGGGGGAGCCCCAGACCTGCATGGTTTTATTTACTGCACGGAGATCTTGAAGGAGGCGCCATTTTCCCGAGCGCTTTTTAATCACAAAGACAGGAGTATTCCATGGGCTTCGAGAATGATGAATGTGTCCCAAGGACAACTGCTCTCGGACGAGCTCTTTTAAAATTTTTAGCTTATCCCTAGGTAAAGGCCACTGTTCCACCCAGACAGGCTCATTAGAAAGCCAGCTTAAGCGGGGTGTTTGGCTATGAACAGTGGCATTTAGTATTGGGGGTGCTGAATAGACCTGGTATCGCGGGAATGAGTTTTACGCTCTGCAGAGGCGTCTGTGGATATCCTAACATTAAGACATTCCAGAAGATCCCTGCCCAGTAAGTTGGTGCTAATATTAGCTACCAAAGGGCGGAAGTGTCCAGTAGAACCTTCTGGGTCTTCCCACATAAGCGAGTCTCGTGTGCAAAATGCTCTTGTCATCCCTCCTATTCCATGTAAACTGGGTCCAGGGATGAGTTCCCAATCTTGGGGAACCTCTTCTTGCCTTAAAATCGTCTTTGCTGCCCCCGTGTCAATCAAAAATTTAAAAGGAATATTGCCAATCTTTACTGTCATAGAAGGGTGACCTTGTTCTAAAACAGGAGTGGTCCACAAAATCTCAGGCCCCGAATTTGTACCATTCAGGGGCGAACCATCTTTATGAAATTGGGACCAACAATCTCTCTTCCAATGAAACCCCTTACGACATTTTGGACAAACAGTACGTGGTCTCTGGCTCCCTGACTGAAAGCGGGGTTGCTCTGGCTGGAGGCGTGGTTTCCCTGACTGGAGGCGTGGTCGCAACTTATCAGGACATTGGTTACGCCAATGTCCTTGGCGACCGCACTGAAAGCAGGCCCCGTTTTGCTTACGTGGGGCAACTGCATAGACCTGCGTCGTAGCGGGTGTCCCATAATTGCCTGATGTAAGCTCCTGTGTCGCTAGAATCCAATTATCTGGGTGTAGGTGTTTAAGATTAAGGCATACCTGACGGAATTGTGGTGTCATGCCTTCCCAGACAATAGAGCGCAGGAGTAGTGTGCGGACGTCAGGATTATAAACCTTTCTCTCTAAGCTTCTCTTCACCCTTGAGATGAAGCTCGCCAATGACTCATCAGAGCCTTGGTGAAAAGAGTTAATGGGAGCTGATGGATCTACATCAGGTGTGGTCACCCTTTCCCATGCTTGTGTTGCACAGATGCGTACCTGTTCAAAATAACCAGTTGGAAACCTGGCTTCTGCCTGCTGAGCTCCAGATTCATAAGCTCCTGCTCCAAACAAAGCATCAGAATTCCATTCTATCTGTTTGTTACTATTTTCCTGCGATTGCCTAGAGCACTCATCGCGGAAACATGCCTGTCACTGAAGATAGAGAGGGTCTGGGAGTGCAGCACGAGCCAGTTCTTTCCAGTCTTGTGGTGTATTTAAATGCTGGTAAAAGCTTCTCAAAACGGACTTGGTCCATGGAGAGTGCATACCGTCCTCCCTGACTGCTTGCCTGAGCGTTCCAAGTTCTTTCGAGGAATATGGCTGCCACGGCTGAGGGTTTTGTTTAGAAGGGGCCAAGTTTACCGGGAATGTGTGGATTTGGTCCGGTGGCGCGGGAGAGGGAGCTACAGAAGTGGAAAGTTCAGTAGAAACTGCTGTAGTGGCTGCAGGGGAGACTAAACGCATATCTACGGGGACGGAGCTCCCGGGGTGGACTGCACATGGTTTAAAATCCTTAAATGCTGAAAAAATATCCTTTAGCTCTCGTATCTCAGCCACTAGATCTCTTAATGGTGATGTATCAGCAGGGGGCGGGGTCAGGGACGAGGAAGCCTCAGGCGGAGCTGAAACCGCGGCAGCAGGGGCCGGGGGCGGGGTCAGGAAAATGGAAGCTGCAGGCGGAGCTGAAACTGGGACAGCAGGGGCAGGGGCGGGGTTCAGGAACGCAGAAGCTGCAGGCAGAGTTGAAACCGCGGAGGCAGGGGCCGTGGGCGAAGCTGAAACCGGGACGGAAGGGGCAGGGTTCAGGAACGCAGGCGGAGCTGAAACCGGGACGGAAGGGGCGGGGTTCAGGAACGCAGGCGCCTCAGGCGGAGCTGAAACGGAAGCTGAAACCGGGACGGAAGGGGCAGGGTTCAGGAACGCAGGCTGAGCTGAAACCTGAACGGCGGAAGGGGGTGGGGTCAGAGGAGGAGCGTCCGAACACGTGTGCGTGTCTGTGGGAACGGAATTCTTGGGTTTAGCCGCTGATCGCTTAGGATGTCTAAGTCTTAAGCACATGTGATTTAACTCTCGTACCTCAGCCTCAAGGTCACTTATCCTTATGGCATACCACGTTTTACATATCTTGAAAGTGGCGACCACAGTTAAAAAAATCCAAGGGGTAGCGAAAATTAAACCTTTTATGACAGCGGGAATCTGTCCCAGGTCAAGAAATAATGACTGGGACACCTCCTCATAAAACGAGAAATTTCCCATAGTGGAGGGAAACGCGGGGCCACAGAAGTGGGCGGATGCCACTTACCTGTGTCTGGGCGGTTTCGGAGACCTCAGGCCGGGCATGGTGTGGGTACGGAACACGATGGGCGCCAGATGTTGTTGAGGTGGTCTGGTGTCGGGCTGCACCGCGGAGAAGAGAGCGGACGTCCAGAGCAAAGGGGTACACAGATCTTTATTATAGGATGGGGGGGGAGGTTTGGTTCAGACCACGTGGAGCCAGCCAGCAATGGCCGACCACGGGGGGAGAGCAGGGAGCGAGACCTCAGAGAGGGAGAGCCGAGAGCCCAGAGAGAGAGGGGGGGAGGGGTGAGGGGGCTTTTTATTGGGCGACAACCAGGGGTGACGTGTAGGGCCAGGATTGGTTGAAAGGGGGCACTCTAGGATTTAGCGAGGCATAGGAAAACCTGGGGGCGGAGCCAGGATTGGTTGAAAGGGGGCACTCTAGGATTTAGCGGGGCATAGAAAAACCTGGGGGCGGAGACTGCATCAGAATAAGTCCTCAGCAACAACTGACTCTGGATTCCACTTGCCAGTTGGTATGGCAGCCAGTGGATAGAAGAACAAAAACCAAACAAAAAACCAACTTTGAAACTCTTGTCTGTGGGCTCAGCAGTGGTGCATCCAGTTAAGCTCATACATTACTGTGCACAAGGACCAGGGTTCAAGCCTCAACTCCCCATGTGCAGGGGGGAAGTTTCACAAGTGATGAAGCAGTACTGTAGGTATCTCTCTCTCTCTTTCTGTCTTCCTCTCTCCTCTCAATTTCTCTGCCTCTGTCCAACAACTAAATAAAATATATAAAAAACAAAACAAAACACTTGTCTGTTTGAAAATCTCCAGGACACACAGCTGCTGATTGGAGTATGTCCTCTCTGTGCGCCCAGGGGCCAAGCCCACGTTGGCTTACTCGGGGCTTGAACACTGACTGCACTTTCACGCCTTACTGTTATTATTAGCCCTTGCTAGTGCCGCCCCTTGCATTGGCCTTGTCTTACCTTCTTTTTCCAGCTGGCAAATGGCATTCCTCCAAAGTCTAGTTCAGATGTCATTGCCTCTCCCTCAGCTTCCTGACCCAGAGGAGAACTTATTACTCCACTTGCTGCCCCCTGACCAAGCTCCCCTACAGCACCTATTTTCCAGATGATCCACCACTTACTGTTGAGTGTATCATGTTTTTGTTTTTTTTCCCCTCTGGAGCTGGATTCTGTTTCTCACCAGTGAGAGCTGGGGCAAACACCATTTATTTTTTCTTTTTTTAATTTTTATTTATAAAATGGAAACACGAACAAGACCATAGGATAAGAGGGGTACAATTCCACACAATTCCCACCACCAGAACTCCATATCCCCTTCCCTCTCCTGATAGCTTTCCTATTCTTTAACCCTCTGGGAGCATGGACCCAGGGTCTTTGTGGGGCCAAATCTTCATCCCAAGCACCATTTCTTACTGCCTTTGCTTCCATTTCATCTGCAGCAAACTCTCTCTTTGGAGGAAACAAATACAGTCAAGTGCAAAGGAATTCTGTCCACATAGAAACACAACTTGCAAAGTTTGTAGCGAATTCCACTGATGTGTGGGTTCTGGGCTAGCTGGCCTCAAATTCCTTCCATATACCATTCTCTGTGATCAACAGTCACCTAACGATGCAATAGAGGACTCCATCTTGTTTCTTGGGCAAAGGGCAACCCAAAGTGTCTCCAGAAAGCAGCTCTGTGTCTCCCTCCTGTAAACAGGGAAGGTTTTATTTGCATGAAGGGAAAGGCTCTGTTGCTAAAAATACAGCTTTGAAAGCACTGGGTTATCTTAGTCTTTTATTACATCATGCCCAAGTATCTCTAAGAACTTCCTAAGTGGCTTTCTAGTCTCCTCTCTTTTGCCTCACTATCCAACCTGTGTACTGATATCAGATAAAAACTTAATAAATTGAATTTTGGGGCCAGGCAAAGCACCCTGCTGGGCACACCTGTTACCTTATGCAAGGACCTGGCTTCCAGCCCCCATCCCCATGTCCAGGAGGGAAGGTAAAGCTGTGTGGCAGTTGTCTCAACTTTTCTCTCTCTCTGCTTTCCCCTCCCACCTCAATTTCTCTGACCTATCCAATAAAAAATAAAGGGGAGGGAATGGCTTCCAGGAGTGGTGGCTTCATAGTGCTGGTATTGAGCCCCAGTGATAACCAGTGGTGGCAATAAAAAAATTAAATTAAATTAAAAAAAAGAAATACACACATGGCACTTTGTGAACCAAGAATGCTCAGAACCACATCACCCAGGGTTGCAAAGCATTGACAACAATGTGAGTTGTATGTACTCATGACAATATAAGTACATGGAGGAAGTAACTGGCATGGCACACAGCATAAGACTAGTAGCTAAAACTAGTGGGATAGGAGTACTCACATGGATGAATCTTAATCATAAGGCTTTGTGAAATATCAAGAGTATATTCCAGGAGATACAACACGGTACCACTTTTATAGAATTCCAAAATTAATAATGCAATGTGTATGACCGCATGTGTAATAAAGCTATCATTTAATTTTTTAAAAATATTTTTTATTTTATTTATTTATTCCCTTTTGTTGCCCTTGTTGTTTTATTGTTGTAGTTATTATTGTTGTTGTCGTCATTGTTGGATAGGACAGAGAGAAATGGAGAGAGGAGGGGAAGACAGAGAGGGGGAGAGAAAGATAGACACCTGTAGACCTGCTTCACTGCCTGTGAAGCAACTCCCCTGCAGGTGGGGAGCCGGGGTTCGATCCGGGATCCTTATGCTGGTCCTTGTGCTTTGCGCCATGTGCACTTAACCTGCTGCACCACCGCCCGACTCCCGTGATTTAATATTTATTAACAACATTGTAAGATAATAGGGGTACAATTCCATACAGTTGCCACCACCACAGTTCTGTGTCCCGTCCCATCCCCTCCATTGGAAGCGTCCCTGTTTTTTATCCCTCTAAGAGTATGGACCCAGGATTGTTATGGGGTGCATAAGGTGGCAGGTCTGGCTTCTATGTAATTGCTTCTTCGCTGGACATGGGCATTGGCAAGTCAATCTATACTCCCAGTCTGTTTCTATCTTTCCCTAGTGGGGTAGGACTCTGGAGAGGTGGGGTTCCAGGACACACTGGTGAGGTCGTCTGCCCAGGGAAGTCAAGATGGAGTCATGGCAGCATCAGCAACTTGGTGGCTGAAAAGCATTAAGATATAAAGCAGGGGGAGTCGGGCTGTAGTACAGTGGGCTAAGCGCAGGTGGCGCAAAGCACAAAGACCGGCATAAGGATCCCGGTTCGAACCCCGGCTCCCCACCTGCAGGGGAGTTGCTTCACAGGTGGTGAATCAGGCCTGCAGGTGTCTATCTTTCTCTCCCCCTCTCTGTCTTCCCCTCCCTCTCTCCATTTCTCTCTGTCCTATCCAACAACAACAACAATAATAACTACAACAATAAAACAACAAGAGCAACAAAAGGGAAAAAATAAAATAAATATTAAAAAATTATTAAAAAAAAGATATAAAGCAGGACAAGTTGTTTAATAATCAGGAACTTAAAGGTAAGAATTTAGCAGATGAGATTTGGGGTCTTCATGTTGGAAAAAGCCGTTCCTGGAGTCTATTTTAGGCATATTCTGATGGGCCCGTGACTTTACTATTTTTTTGCCTGGGCCAGACAGCTAACATGTAGGTGGGCTACAAGTATTGTCTGGGAAGATTGTATCAGAGTTGGGAATAGGACTAGAAAGCTGGATCTGCGCAGAGTAGCTCCCAAGTATGGGGAAAGTATGTAAACACTGCTAACTAGAAACCCCATCAATCTGACCCACGGCCCAAGCCCATTCATCACATCTAGCACAGGAGCCCGTGTAACCTCTGCATTTTAAATTATTTTTCTGGGAGGATTAGAGAGCTAGCTCATGCTGTAGTGCACTTACCTCACCTTGTGGGCAGCCTGGGTTTGAGCTCTGGCACTATAGGGGAAGTCCTAGGGCATGAGGGAGAGCTGCAGTGCTGTGGTGTCTGTCTGTCCGTCTATCTGAATGACAAAGTGACCCAGAGGGGAGAAATCGTACATGTGCAAGGACCTGTCTTTTCAGGGAGAGAAAAAAATAAGGATGATTTTCTTTTCAAAATGAGAGGGTAAGGATGTAGCTCAGTTGTAAAGCATATGCTTCGAATGTATGTGGCCCTGGGTTTAATCTCTGACATCCTTCTCCAGCTAACTCAGTGTTAAGTTAAAGACAGTGATTAGTCCCAGGTATTGGGCAAAATGTTGAGCTAAGTGACATAGCCACAGGCAACTGTAAGCTACTGTTACTGTTCAGGGTACAGGACCGAACAGTTGCTTGGTTTCTGCACAGCCATGTTTCCATTACTAACATGTTATATATAAAGTTTATTTTATTTTAGTCACTGGGGTTATTGCCTCCAGCATTTCAAACCCCATATTTCTGGTTGCTATCGCCCCCCCCCCCTTATCTATTTTTATTTGATAGGATAGAGAGAAATTGAGGAGGGAGAGGAAGACTGAGAGGGAGTCAGAGAGACATCTGCAGACCTACTTCCCCCCCCGCAGGTGGGGAACAGGGTCTCAAACCTGGGTTTCCGCACATGGTAATAAGTGTGCTTAACTAGAAGTGGGATATCAGGGTAAAATGTTTGCAAATGCCTAAACTTGTGAAATAATGTCGAAGTTCCTTAAAAGGGCTCTAATAGCTAGGTAGTCTTTCTCTTCAAAAACTACTACTGCTCTAAAACTACTGCTTTCCCTGCTTAAAAAAAGGGGGGGGGGGGCTAGGGAGACAGCATTATGCTTATGTGAAAAGACTTTCATTCCCGAAGCACCAAATGTCCCAAGTTCAATTCCCAGCACCACCATAAGCCAGAACTAAGCAGTGCTCTGGTAAAATGAAGTAATTCAACTGAACTACTACCTACAAGATAAAATATAAATGTCACTTCATGCCAGTTATAACCCAGCTCCCACTTACATCATACACACCTTTCTTCTTCCAGGAAGGACTCCTTCATGTGCCTTCACCAGAAGCAACTTGCATTCCAGCTGGGCAGGTGAGCTCCTGGACACAGGACAGATCTTGCTCATTGTCAAGACCAAGGTGCTCCTGTCCTGGAATTCCTAGTCTATAACTCTCACCCCCCTACTCTTGCCCCTCGTTCTCCTTCCTTTCAGACACAGACCCCATCAACACCTGCCCGCAGCACTGTTTCATCCCAGTTCTTAAAAATATCTATTTTCGGCACCAATCCTAAGACATCATCTCCACCACTTCCCACCTACATCTTAGGATATTGAGTTTCGTGTTGTCTTGCTGGAAAAATGGACTTTCTGGCTAAGCTGTGTAATCAGATTTATCTGGGAACGCAGCATTTCCAATTTTAGCAGTGGGTACCTATCTCAATGCTCACTTGGCAATGGGGTTGCTTCCTTGGCAGCCAGTGTAAAGATTAAGTTTGGATTTGGTATTATCCTACCTAACTTTTGACATGCCTATGTCTTATTTTCCCAATTAAATATAAGGGCTCTTAAAGGACAGTGACCAACTTTTATATTTCTTTGACTTCTCCACATATGACATAAATTAAAAATATATTTATTGGATAGAGACAGAGAGAAATGGAGAAGGGAGAGAGAAAAGCAGCAACACTGCCTCACCACTCGTGAAGCTTACCCCCTGTAGGTGGGGAGCAGGGGCTTGAACCTGGGTCCTTGGCACATCGCAATATGTGTACTTAACTGGCTGCACTGTTGCCTGGCTCCTGACAACATTTTTTATAAGATAGATAGGACGAAGAGCCAGGTGGTGGCACATCTGGTTAAGGACACACATTTTAGTGTGCAAGGACCCAGGTTCAAGCCCTGGTCCCCACCTGTAAGGGGAAAGCTTCATGAGTGGTGAAGCAAGGCTGCAAGTGTCTCTCTCTCTTTCCCTCTCTATGTATTCCTCCCCTCTAAATTTCTGTCTCTAATAAATAAATATTTCTTAAAATAGGCAGAGAAAGAGAGAGACCACAGCATTAAAATGTACTTTTTTTTTTTTTAAAAGCCACCATGAATCCACTATTCCCAGGGAGCTTTTTTCTCTTTTTGACAGACACAAAAAGAAATTAAGAAGGAAGGGGGAGATACAGAGGGAGAAAGAGAAAATACCTGCAGCACTGCTTCCACCTGTAGGTGGGGATGGCGGGTGGGTGGGCTTGAACCCAAGTCCTTGTGTATGGTAACGTGTGCATTCTACTGGGCATATCACTGCCCAGCCACCCTCCCCCAAGTGTGCTATTTTGTTCGCCTTTAACATGATTTAAAAAAAAATTTATATTATCTTAACTTTATAGAGACAGCCAGAAATCGAGAGGGATGACAGTGATAGAGAGGGAGACAGAGAGATGCCTGCAGCCCTGCTTCACCACTCATGAATCTTCCCACCACCACTCATGAATCTAGAACCTTGGTCCTTGAGCATTGTGACATGTGTACTCAACCAGGTGTGCCACCACCAGCCCACATGATTCTTTTTAATAGTTCTCTCAATGTACTTCAATATATGTAAGGAATTTCTTTTTCTTTTCTTTTTCTTTTTTTTTTTTTTTTTGCCTCCAGGGTCATTGCTGGGGCTGGTTGCCTACACCACAAATCCACTGCTCCTGGAGGCTTTTTCCCCCAATTGTTGCCCTTGTTGTTTTATTGTTGTTGTGGTCATTATTGTTGTGTTGTGGTCATTATTGTTGTTGTGGTCCTTATTGGTGTCATTGTTGTTGGATAGGACAGGGAGAAATGGAGAGAGGAGGGGAAGACAGAGAGGGGGAGAGAAAGATAGACACCTGCAGACCTGCTTCACTGCTTGTGAAGCGACCCCCCTGCAGGTAGGGAGCAGGGGCTCACACAGGTCCTTCCGCTTCATGCCATGTGCACTTAACCTGCTGTGCTACTGCCTGACCCCCCCCCAACATGATTTTTATAAATGCAACAAAGATTTGGTTTAACAAGCATTTAACACTTTAGTGACTACATGAAAATGCAGACCATTCTGCCTATCTGTTAATAGTAGCAAGAAACACACCTAGAACAAAGTGAATAAATAGATTTGAAGGAATTTTTTTCCCCTAGTGAAAATCTGTTTCTAGAAAAAAATTATTCAGCAGTGTCAGATTTTTCACTTTTCTGTAAAATCATTTAAAAAATTATCCAAGTTAAATATTAATATACTCTAACATGTACTAATTTAAATATATTTTACAAACATATGTAAAATTAAATACAGAGTTTGCGTGTTTGTGTAGATATATCTGCCTAAGTTTAGAAAATACAGTACATGGAGACATCTCAGAGAGAGGTCACTCAATCCCAAGGATGAGAGAGCATCCAATCGCAAAGCTGCCTCACAAGAGGCTCTTCAGTGAAAAGAAAACCTTGGTTGATTTGAGCTCGGTGACATCCGTCTTCAAGGTACACTGGCATCCCTTTCACCAAGACTTGTTAAAGAATTCACTTCACACAGCCTTTTTCTTTTCCAATCATTCTCTTTTAATCAAATGGTTTCCTGTCTTCCTAAAAACATTACAATCAGTGAGACAGGCTGTGGCAAACACTACATTGGTCACCACTGAAAAAGTACAATTCAATTTCATTCGTGTGAAATATTTTGAGATCATTTATTGTATTAGCAACCCACATACACGATTCTTAAGTCTGAAAGGGTTTTAGCATGATTATACATTCACTTGATAACGGACTATTAACCTGGAGGAAAGCAGGAAGGCACTTTTTCTTTGTGGTGGAGAGACACTGTACTTGAAATATACTGCTGAGGTGAGGCAGCCATTTCTCTGAGAGAGTTCATTCTGCGTCCCTTCTCTCCGATTCCTCTTCCTCAAACTCCACTAGTGGTGCGTGTCTGTTGGCCTGAGAACCTTCTTTGTAGAACACCTTCTTGACTGTGCCATCCTTGGGAGCCTTGATGGTGTGCTACAGGACAAAAGGCAGGATGACAATGGTTGTGCTACTCACTGAGCACCTGGCCAGTGAAGAAAGTAAAGACAAAGGAGGCCAGGCGGTGGCGCACCTGGTTAAGCGCACACATTACAGTGCACAAGGACCCAGGTTCAAGCCCCCACCTGCAGGAGGAAATCTTCACGAGTGGTGAAATAGAGCTGTAGGTGTCTCTCTACCTCTATCCCTCTCCATCTCCCTCTGCCTTTCAATTTCTCTCTGTCTCTATCCCGTAATAAATTTTTTAAAAAAGGAAATAAGCACAAAGAGAAAAATGGGAAGCAGTAGCACATAGGACTTGCATTGGTTTCAGGCTTGATCCCTAGGAACTCCAACAGCCAGAGCTGAGAAGTGTGTGGTAATAAATAAATACATAAGTGAAAAGTGAAGCTATTTCTTTATTTAATTTTTTTTTTTTTTTTGCCTCCAGGGTTATTTCTGGGGCTGGGTGCCTGCACCACGAATCCACTGCTCCTGGAGATAATTTTTCACCTTTTGTTGCCCTTGTTGTTTTATCACTGTTGTGGTTATTATTGTTGTTGTTGTTGCTGCTGTCATTGGATAAGACAGAGAAATGTAGAGAGGAGGGGAAGACAGAGAGGGGGAGAGAAAGATACACACCTGCAGACCTGCTTCACCGCCTGTGAAGGAACTCCCCTGCAGGTGGGGAGCCAGAGGCTTGGACCAGGATCCTTATGCCGGTCCTTGCGCTTCGCGCTTAACCCTCTGAGCTACCGCCCAACTCCCTACTTCTTTATTTGTTTAGTGCCTCCAGGGTTATCACTGGTTATCACTATGAATCCTGGCAGCAATTCCACCCCCCCATTTTGTTGTTATGTTAATGATGTCATTGAGAAATCGAGAGAGGACTGGACAGAGAGGAGGAGAGAGAGAGACACCTGCAGACTTGCTTCACCGCTTGTGAAGCGACCCCCCTACAGGTGGGGGTGGGGGGCTGGAACCCAGATCCTTACTTACACCTGGCATTTCTTGCCATGTGTGCTTAACCTGGTGCGCCACCACCCAGCCCCTCTTATATATTTATTTTTTGATAGAGGTAGAGAGTGAAAGAGTGAGAGACAGAGAGAGAGAAAGAGAGAGAGAAAGAGAGAGAGAGAGAGAGAGAGAGAAACCATAGCACCAAAACTTCTTTCAGTGTGATACCTACTGGGCTTGAACCTGGGTCACTCACATGCAAATCAGTGCACTATCCAAGTGAGCTATAAAAATGGCTCTGAAGCCATTTTAAAAAAAATGTTGTATCAACCTTCAATACCTTTTTCATATCACAACCCATAGAGAATAATGGTTTTATGGCGTGCTTTTGGGTTTGTGGATCATTGCTACTGTCACACATCTGTACTTAGTTCTCAACTCCAGCTTCAAGTAGATAAAAATCTTACCTAAGGGAGTCGGGCGGTAGCACAGCAGGTTAAGTGCACGGGGCGTGAAGTGCAAGGACTGACTTAAGGATACCCTACCTGTTCAATCCCCTGGCTCCCCACCTGCAGGGGAGTCGCTTCACAGGCTTTAGCAGGTCTACAGGTGTCTATCTTTCTCTCCCCCTCTGTCTTCCCCTCTTCTTTCCATTTCTCTCTGTCCTATCCAACAACGATGACATCAATATCAACAACAATCACTACAACAATAAAAAAACAAGGGCAACAAAAGGGAATAAATAAATATTAAAAGCAACTTACATAAGAGAAGATAAGTCTTTAAAAACCACTGCAGGTGATTCAATGTAATATGTGGCCAGAGTTGAGAACTACTGGCTTAATAATTTCCAGCTATCTAAAAACTTAACCAGTGAATTTAATTTACTTGAGCTTTTCATTTATTTTAAATAAGTGAATCTTATTTATATATTTATTTGTATTGCTACCAGGGTTATTGCTGGAGTTCAGTGCCTGCACAACAGATCCACTGCTCCAGCGGTGGCCATTGTTTTTTCCTTTCTATTTGTTTATTTATTACAGGACAGAGAGAAATTGGGGGGAGTAAGAGGGAATAGAGAGGGAGAAAGACAGAAATATCTGCAGACCTGCTTCACCACTTGCGAAGTGTTCCCCCCCCCCCCCCCCCCGCAAACAGGGAATGGGAGCTTGAACCTAGGTCCTTGCACACGGTAGTATCTGTGCTCAACTGGGTGCACTACCGCCCAGCCCAGTGAGCTTTTCATTTTGATATTGATGTTTGGCATCCTGAGCTCAGGCTTAGAAAATACTAATAGTTAGGGTTGGCAAATAGCTCGCTTGGATAGGGAGTGCACTGCTTTGCCATGTGGAAGACCCAGGTTGGAGCCTGGCCCCCACTTACATGAAGGAAGTTTTAGTGCTGTGACTTCTTTCCCTCTCTGTCTCCATCTTTAAAAAGAGTAAACAGAGAAAATACCAGTAACTAGCACCTACAGAACCTTTGTGAATGATGATTTCATTAATTACAAGGGCTGTTTCATAAAATTAAAAAGCATTTATTTAAGAGAGGGATGGTTTGTTCTGTCTTCTGCAGGTGATACCCTACCAATTCATAGCTCTTAATATTGACAAATGACATTCACTGAAAGAATGTGGTAAGAGAATAATTAAACACAACAGCTTTGAAAGTTAGCTCATGACTGAACTCACGATTTCTCTTACCTCCATTTTCATGGCAATCATAACCATTAGAGAATCTCCAGCTTTCACTCTGTCTCCTGCTTTCACAAACACCTGGAGATTCAGAGTAACAGGTTACTATCAAGACACAGAAGTCCCTCATAGTCCAGGGCTGGTTCATACATGTACAGAAGTAGAGTCTATGCAACTGACTTGTCTGTCAAAGACAGATGTACTGGTTAAACCATTCAGTTTTCCTTGCATCAAATAAATATATTTTATATATTGTCTTGATTTTTTTTCCATGAGTGTACAGATCACACATACCAAAAGGAATAACTATACTTAAATTAAATTATACTTAGATTAATTAAATAGCTATGTGGGCCGGGAAGAGATTTTTTTGTTGTTTGTTTTATTAGGGAAGTAATGACTTAAAAAACAATGGGTGTCACATGGATACAATTTCTCATCAATTTTCCCCATAAGCAGTGTAGAGGGGTCTCATCTGGCCTTCAGGTTGTCTAGGAGATTATTTTAAGTCCTCAGGGCACTGTTTAATAAGTGTGTGGAAAATCTTCATGTGAAATAATTTGATTTACTGGCAACCATGTAAAAACAGCCCACCCTCTTTTCCTGCCTTCCCTCCTTCCTTCCATCTTCCCTCCCTTCCTTCCCTTGCCTTCTCACAGCACCACTGCTCAGCTCTAGCTTATGGTGGAGCTAGGGACTGAACCTGGCACCTCTGGTCTCGGGTGTGAAAGTCTTTTTGCATAATCATTAGTCTATCTCTTCAGCAATCTACTTTCTTTTTCACATGTACAAATGAACTTATATATCACATATGGTCTCTGTGTCTCCTGGGTTCTCATGACTTTCAAGGCACTTTTGGAAACATCACTCAGCAGAATCAGATTGGAAAAAATAAAAGCGCCCACCTGGGGATGCTCTGGTGAAATCAATGGTCTGGGTTCAGAAGCCAATCATAAGGAAGGTGTGTATCATTAAAGAAATATCAGACTGTTTCCAGGAATGCTGACAATTACAAGAGGCCTGAAAAGACTTAGATTGAATGAGCTGAAAGGAGATCAAAGTTCCTAACTGATACTGCCTCTGGGGCAGACATTTCCTGAGGTGAGGTGGTTGAAATCTCTTACATTAATTAAATAGCTATTTGGGCTGGGAAGAGAATTTTTGTTGTTTGTTTTATTAGGGAAGTAATTATTTAAAAAACAGTGAGTGTCACATGGATACAATTTCTCATCCTTCTGAGGTAGAGGTACTTGTCTACTCACTAATGCAACCACCAACTTAGGGTCTCCTCCACCATCAGACAGACACTGGGTCCCCAGTGCAGCTCAGGCCCTTACCCTCACCTGCCAAGTCCTTGGCTTTGCTGCAGCAGACCATGTCTAGCTCAATTTTCACTCAGGGTTTTGCCTTTCTCTCCTTGTTTCATTAAGTTCTACCCATAGTGAGATCATTTGGTGCCCATTTTTCTTCTGGCTGATCTCACTGAACACAATTCCTTTGAATGCAACAGATGTTTATGACAAAACTTTACAGGTCCCGGGCTCAGTCCCTGGAACTACCATAAGCCAGAGCTAAATAGCACTCTGGTAAATAAATTGAAAGTCGTTCCTTCTGTTTTTCCTTGGTGTCAAGAATATACCATTGAAATTTTAGGAGACACTTGAGGGAACTCTACTGCAGATAAGTACGTAAAAGGAGATGATTAATCTACTGCCACTCGGAGTTTATCATTGTGGAGCTCAACTCTGTGCCTCTTCACTACTAGCCTTTCTTTCATTCTTTCTTTCTTTCTCTCTTTCTTTCTTTCTTTCTATAATTGTGGAGCTCAACTCTGTGCCTCTTCACTACTAGCCTTTCTTCCTTTCTTTCTTTCTCACACTACTAGCCTTTCAAATGTTAGCACAGATGCAATTATGTAGAAATGCATTACTTTCTTAATTAGGGAAAATGCCATAATTAAATTTAACTAAAAAAAAAAAACTTTTTATGTTAATGCTTACTGTAGTCTGTTTTAATCCCAAGAAGACTGTTTAGCTTATCGGTACTTTGACAAAAATTCCCAAATTACAAAAACAATAGTCCTGGGAGTTGGGTGGTAGCGCAGCAGGTTAAGCACAGGTGGCGCAAAGCACAAGGACCGGCGTAAGGATTCCAGTTCGAGCCCCTGGCTCCCCACCTGCAGGGGGGTCGCTTCACAGGTGGTGAAGCAGGTCTGCAGGTGTCTCTCTTACTCTCCCCCTCTCTGTCTTCCCCTCTTCTCTCCATTTTTCTCTGTCCTAGCCAACAACAACGACATCAATAACAACAATAATAACTACAACAATAAAACAAGGGCAACAAAAGGGAACAAATAAATTTCTTCTTCTAGTGTTTGCCCTTCTTCCGTAGCCAGTCAACAGCATCAGGTTGAGCCTGATGTAAAGTTTCGAGACCTCCTTTGAATCTGGAGAGGTGGCAGTCGTTGACTATGTGGGTCATAGTCTGTCTGTAGCCGCAGGGGCAGTTCGGGTCATCTCTGGCTCCCCAGCGATGGAACATAGCGGCGCACCGGCCATGGCCTGTTTGATAGCGATTGAGGAGGGCCCAATCATAACGTGCTAGGTCAAAGCCGGGTTGACGCTTGCAGGGGTCTGTGATGAGGTGTTTGTTCTTTACCTCAGCTGACTGCCAGCTCTGTTTCCAAGAGTCTGGAACAGAGAAGTTCAGTGTAGGTGTAGGGGACCAGATTGGGTGACGAGACGTCAAGCGTTGAACAGGGTGGGTGAAGATATCCGCGTATATTGGCAGGTCCGGTCGAGCGTAGACGTGGGAAATGAACTTAGATGATGCCGCATCCCGACGAACCGGGGTGGAACGGATGGTTCCAGAAATGATCCTCATGGAGGAATATAATTTGGAATCGACCAAGTGGACATGGGGGCTACGGAACCATACTGGGGCACAGTATTCTGCAGTGGAATAGCATAATGCCAGAGATGATGATCGTAGTGTGGAAGCGCTCGCGCCCCATGAGGAGCTGGCCAGTCTTACAATGATGTTATTCCTCGCGCCCACCTTTGCTGCAGTTTTTGTGATGTTTGTGAAATGACAGAGTGCGATCGAGAGTAACGCCAAGATAGACTGGCTGGGCTTCATGTCAGATTCTCGTATCGCCAAGCTGCACATTAAGCTCCCGCGAGGCCGAGGCATGGTGTAGATGGAAAACAGATGATACCGTTTTAGCAGTGCTAGGAATTAGTCGCCATTTTTTACAGTAATCAGATATCAGAAACATGTCTTTCGTGAGTGTTTCCTCGAGGATGTCGAACTTTGATGCCTGAGTTGCACAGCAGATGTCATCAGCGTAGATGAACTTCCTTGAAGAAGTTTCTGGGAGGTCATTAATGTAAATATTAAATAGCGTAGGAGCCAGAACAGAGACCTGGGGGAGGCCACTTGAGACAAGTCTCCATCTGCTAGACTTGTCACCCAGATGTACCCGGAATCTTCTGTTTTGGAGAAGAAACGATACAGTGTTGGCCACCCATGGAGGCAGGCATCTTGAGATCTTGACCAGGAGACCACGGTGCCAGACCTTGTCATAGGCTGCTGTGAGATCAACAAAGACAGCACCCGTCTTTAAATTCTTCTGGAATCCATTTTCAATGTAAGTTGAGAGGGCCAGGGCTTGTTCGCAGGTAGATCTTCCTGGGCGGAAACCAGCTTGGACGGGTGATAGGAATTTCTCTGTAAGATGAGAAATACGTGATAGAAGCAGCCTCTCAAGGAGTTTGTAACACACGGAGAGGAGAGAAATTGGTCTATAGCTGGCAGCCAGTGTTGGGTCTTTCTTTGGTTTCAAAACCGCTATAATCTTCGCACGACGCCAAACTTTGGGCATAGACTCAGATTCCAAGATGTGGGACAGGAATGAAGCGAGCCACTTCTTTGCCGCGGGACCCAGGTTAAGAATGAGTTCTGGGGTGATGTTATCATAGCCAGCAGCTGTTCCCGGTTTAACCCTCTTCAAAGCGTCTTCCAGTTCAGACAGTGTAAAGGGAGAGAGTTTTGGAGATGGACAAGATAACCGGAAGTGGGATGACCACTCATGGGAAATTTCTCTTTTCCAGACTGGGTCGATCTTAGCACATCCAACTTGAGTTAGGTGACTGGCCACTGAGTTTGGAGATACGGGAGGATGGGAGATGGGAGGGGGTTGGCTACCGGCACCCAGTCTGTGAAGAAGCTTCCAGGCCTTCCTACTTGAGTGGGTGAAGTTCAGACTTTCCGTGAGTTGTTACAAATAAATAAAATAAATATTCAGAAACAACAGTCCTTATCATTAATTGGACAAATGAATATTTTCATCAAAGACTCTAATACAGGACATGGATCTATCAAAGATCCAGTAATTTTCTTTCTGATGAGTAAGATTTAGAGAGGGAAACAGGATAGATATGAATTCAATAGGAACACTTAGTGAGTTTCACCGGACATCAACGTACATCCATTCATGTGATTACCTTTTCAATTGTCCCAGTCATGGGGGCGACGGTACCTCCCTGAGTTCCTTCTGAGCTCACTGAAGACAAGTACTTGGGGACTGAGATGTCAATCTGAATACTGCCTTCCTGATAAATAGAAGACAGAGGGAAAATGAAAGTAAAACCTATTGTTTTTCCTAACATCCTGAGGCAGAGATTGTTTTCAAGTTATTTGGTAAATACTATTCATCTTTTAAAAAATTTTCATAATCTTTATTTATTTATTGCATAGAGACAGCCAGAAATCAAGGAAAGGAGGAGATAGAAAGGAAGAAAGACAGAGAGACAGCTTCAGCCCTGCTTCTCCACTTGCAAAGCTTTTCCCCTGCAGGTGGGGACTGGGGGCTTGAACCTGGGTCCTTGCACATTGTAACATGTGTGCTCAACCAGGTGCACCACTACCTGGCCCCAAATACCCATTTTTACAGTAGGGATCTAATTTAGTTTTGTGACCTTGGACAAACTACTAGACCCCTCTAAATCTTAGTGTCCCACTATACAGGAGTAGTTGTTTACATATTTCATAGAAGAGTGTGGGAGTTACGAGCTGAGTGGTGGCACACCTGGTAGAGAACATATGTTACAAAGTTCAAGGACTCTGGTTCAAGCCCCTGGTTCCCACCGGCTGGGGTGGGGGGAAGCTTCAGAAGTGGTGAAGCAGTGCAGCCGGTGTTTTTCCCACTTCTCTCTTAATTTCTCTGTCTCTATGCAAATTAAATGAGAGAGAGAGAGAGTATAGGAATTACTATATATAACCATAGGGAATGATGGATAATTTCTAGAGGCCATTTTCAACAGCATCCCTATTACTGAGTGTTGAGTCTATACCAGGAACTGTTGTTAATAAATGTAGATAATGGGAGTCGGGTGGCAGCTCAGCGGGTTAAGCTCACATGGCACAAAGCACAAGGACTGGCATAAGGATCCCGGTTCAAGCCTCTGCTCCCCACCTGTGGGGGGGGGGGGTCGCTTCACAAGCGGTGAAGCAGGTCTGCAGGTATCTATCTTTCTCTACCCCTCTCTGTCTTCCCCTCCTCTCTCTGTTTCTCTCTGTTCTATCTAACAACAATGACATCAGTAACAACAACAATAATAACTACAACAACAATAAAAGGGAAAATAAATAAATATAATTTTTTTTAAAAAGCACAAACTTAAAAAAAATAAATGTAGATAATATGTATAGACATTATCCAGTGATGAGACAGCTTTTAACAATTCTATGAGGTAGCTCTTAACACTGTTCTTATTTATAGGTGGGGGGAGGGAGGGAGCCTAGAGAGCCAAGATCACACAGTTAAGGGATAAGGTCAGGATTTGAATGAAAACAATTTCTCCTTTGAGAACTCATGCTCTTTAACCCCTAGATTCCTTCCTAATGGTCACCTCCTCCCAAATCTCCAGGATTCCAAGTGCCAGAAGACCAGTGACTGGGGAAAGTGCTCAACCATCAAATCCCTAAGAGGACACTGCCCATCCATCTTATTAAGACTGTTGGGTAAGAAGGATATAGGGACATGTTTCAGAATTAAAGGGAAAAAAATGCATGTGTTTGGCTGGGGAGATGGAATAATGGTTATGCAAAAAGCCATTCATACCTAAGGCACCAAAGGTCCCAGGTTCAATCCCCAGCACCATCATATGCCAGAACAGAGCAGTACTCTGGTAAAAAAGAAAGAAAATTCATGTGTTCAATGGCAAGAATCTCTGTGAACTAGGGGAATAGACTAAAGGAATGGTGAACTAAGGGTATGGAAGAACTAGAGAAGGGGGGACTGTAGCAAAGGGACAGAGTGAACAGGGAAATACAGCCATAACCAAAAGAACCAGCACTGCTCAGCTGTGGCTTGTGTGGTAGTGTTGGAGATTGAACCTGGGACCTCCTAGTCTCAGGCTGAAAGCTGTATGCATAACCACTGTGCTGTTTGCCCATCCCAGAAGCAATATCTTTCTTTCTTTTTTTTTTTTTTTTTTTAAAGATTTTATTTATTTATTTATGAGAAAGATAGGGGAGAGAGAGAAAGAACCAGACATCACTCTGGTACATGTGCTGCCAGGGATTGAACTCAGGACCTCATGCTTGAGAGTCTAGTGCCTTAGCCACTGCGCCACCTCCTGGACCACAAGCAATATCTTTCGAATCTTGTCTAGTGAAATGCTTTGGTCAAACACTTGTCTCCTAAATCATAACAGTGATATAAAGAGGAGATGCTACCATGGAAAATAGGTGGATAGTGTTCTCCAGGATAATCAGCTTAGTTTTACTAGCAGCTCCATTAACAGAACATTTCAGGTAGGTGCAGTCTTCCTCAGTGGAAAGGTAACCACGCACTTGGAAAATTTTATCTTCAATCTGAAAACACACAAACAAGAAAGATCCTTAAAATAAATCTCTGACATTAGAGATTTACTATTAAAGTTTCAAAGGTAATTTTCTTAAAGCCAGGTAGGAACTTTTCTACTAAGATTTATATCCAAAATGTTTTAGATAGGAACAGCAGTAAGATAGTGAAAATATAGGCATATAATATATAGCATATAAGGCTACAAGTAAGGTCCTGTTAAGAATAGCATTAAAATATAAAAAACAAGAATAAAGGGGAGTTATTAGATTCCAATTGAGTATGTTAAATGTTATTTCTAAATACTCAAATTCAAACTTAGTTTTACTGTGCTAAAGGTGAGTAATATAAAAAGTGAGAATCACACAATTAAATGGTCTATATTTTTATCTCACAAACATGTGGATCCAATTTATGAGTTTTAGTTATAAATTAAGAAGGTAAGTTAGCAGGATGTGGCTATAATTTTCTCACTCTAAAACAGAGTGCCAAGTGACAGACCTTACATTTAACCTCTCAGGGAAGCCGACAAAGACACGAGACCTTTCTGCTTCAAGGAATGTTTTCTCACATATACACTCAAGAAAAAAAAAATCCGGGAGTCGGGCGGTAGCGCAGCGGGTTAAGCACATGCGGCGCGAAGCGCAAGGACCCGCATAAGGATCCCAGTAAGCGCCCCTGGCTCCCCACCTACGGGGGAATTGCTTCACAGGCCGTGAAGCAGGTCTGCAGGTGCCTTTCTCTCCTCCTCTCTGTCTTCCCCTCCTCTCTCCATTTCTCTCTGTCCTATCCAACAACGACACCATCAATAACAACAACAATAACTACAACAACAATAAAAACAAGGGCAACAAAAGGGAAAATAAATATTAAAAAAAAAGGAAAAATCCATATACACAGAAAATCCGTTTATGTTACCACTCTCATTTCAAGTCCCACAATGTCAGTGCCAACATTTCTATGGCTATTCCTTATTTTTATGTTGGTTCTTATGAATCCTAAATTAAATATGACATTTTTCCCTGCTTTGTAATATACTATAAAAGCCAAGTAAATGTTTGTGAAACTCTCAGGACGTAAGGGTTAGATTGGGCATAGTTTTGTTGAGAGATTTACACAGGCCCATTCTCAATGTGTGAACACAGTTCCATGAGCACATGAGAATGAATCTTCAATTTCCATTACCATTTGCCAAGGGACAAGAGAGGACTGCAAGTGAGAAGTAGAGTGTGAATGACGACTTTTATATAGGTAAGTTTCTCATAGTTTTCCTCAATCCCAGAAAAAGAAAATGAATCTGTTTCAAAGTACTAGGAGATAAAACATTATCAATGACATATCTGCTCTGCAGGATTTAAAATCTCTTAGCTCATTTGTATGATTTATTAAAATAATTATCCTAGGAATTTTCACACTGCTTATGTAATGAACTTTTTAAAATTGAAGATTATTAGTTTTTGCACATTTTTTCTTTTTATTTATTTTCCCTTTTGTTGCCCTTGTTTTTTATTGTTGTTGTAATTATTATTGTTGTTACTGATGTCATCATTGTTAGATAGGACAGAGAGAAATGGAGAGAGGAGGGGAAGACAGAGAGGGAGAGAGAAAGACAGACACCTGCAGACCTGCTTCACTGCCTGTGAAATGACTCCCTGCAGGCGAGGAGCCGGGGGTTCAAACCAGTATCCTTACGCTGGTCCTTGTGCTTTGCACTACATGCACTTAACCCACTGTGCTACCACCAGACTCCCATACCTTTTTTCTTAGTGATTTAGCAGAGTTGGTTCAGAATTGAAACATTTCAGAGGTGTAATTTCACAACCACACATGGTCAGTGTGAGTCACCATAGCCTCCACCAAAATCCTGTGCCCCTTTGCCATCTCCACCCCCCACCCCCCGCCAACAGTCCAAGAGATAGATGGTATGGTTTCATTTTTTTTTCATTGTTGCAAATTCATTTGTTTTAGTCATTTATATGCCACACGTGAGTGACACCATCTGATAGTTCTCTACCTCTTAACTTATTTCACTTAGCACAGTCACCTCTAGTTCCATCCATTTTGCTCCACATAAAGACTACAATCTGGGGGTGGGGTAGTGGCACACCAGGTTAAACACACACAGTACAAAGCACAAGGACCTGTACAAGGATCCTGGTTCGAGCCCCTAACTCCCATCTGCAGGGGGGTTGCTTCAGTAGTCGGTGAAGCAGGTCTGCAGGTGTCTTTCTCTCTCCCTCTCTATATTTTCTCTCACCCCTCTCAATTTCTCTCTGTCCTATTTAATTAAAAAAATGGATAAAAAAGGCCTCCAGGAGCAGTAGTTTCTTAGTGCAGGGACAGAGTCCCAGGAATAACCCTGGAGGCCAAAAAAAAAAACAAACAAAAAACTATAGAGTTTCAAAATATGCTCTGCAGATTCCTTTTGTTTCCCAAGACTCTTTTAGGGATCAAGAAAGACAAAGTGCTCCAGTGCTCCATAAAAAAACTACTGTTACATATTTGCCTAGAAGGTTATCACTGGGACTTGGTGCCTGCACTACAAATCCACTGCTCCTGGAGGTCATTTTTCCCCTTTTGTTGCCCTTGTTGCTTATTATTGTTGTTGTTATTGCTGTCTTTGTTGTTGGATAGGACAGAGAGAAATGGAGAGAGGAGGGGTAGATAGAGAGGGGGAGAGAAAGATAGACACCTACAGACCTGCTTCCCCACTTGTGAAGCAACCACCCTGCAGGTGGGGAGCGTATTATATTTTTAATGGAAGAGAGACAGATACAGAAGGAAGGAGGGAAGGAAGGAGAGACAGAGAGAGAGAGAGAGAGAAGAGCTTTCCTCAGCTCTGGCTTATGTTGGTGCTGGGGATTGAACTTGGACTTTTTAAGAAAATATTTATTTACTCCCTTTTGTTGCCCTTGTTTTATTGTTGTAGTTATTATTGTTATTGATGTCGTTGTTGTTAGATAGGACAGAGAGAAATGGAGAGAGGCGGGGAAGACAGAGAGGGGGAGAGAAAGATAAGACACCTGTAGACCTGCTTCACCACTTGTGAAGTGACTCCCATGCAGGTGGGGAGCCGGGGCTCGAACCGGGATCCTTAGGCTGGTCCTTGCACTTTGTGTCACCTGCACTTAACCTGCTGCATTACTGCCTGACTCTTGAACCTGGACTTTAAAGAGTCTCAGACATGAAAGTCTTTTTGCATAACCATTATACTGTCCCCCCCCAACCCCCTTATTTGCTTTTGAAATTCTCATTCTCTCTTGAGCAAGTGGCATTTTCTAGAGAATACAGGACATGTGGTTTTTATTTTATTTTATTACTTTTATTTTTAGAAATGAGAAAGAGAGAGATAAACTATAGACTGAAGCTTCTTTAAATGAGTGGAGGCTAGGCCAACCTGGTTGTACACACAGCAAATTAGAGCACAATTCATGTGAGCTGTTTCACTGTTCTTTTTTTTTTTTTTTTGCTTCCCCCCTTTTGTTGCCCTTGTTTTTTTTTATTTTTGTTGTAGGTATTATTGTTGTTATTGATGTCATCATTGTTGGATAGGACAGAGAAAAGTGGAAAGAGGAGGGAAAGAGAAAGATAGACACTTGCAGACCCGCTTCACCACCTGAGAAGCGACTCCCCTGCAGGTGGGGAGCCGGGGGCTCGCACTGGGATCCTTAAGCTGGTCTTTGCTCTTCACACCACATGCACTTAATCTGCTGTGCTATCGCCTGACTCCTTGTTTTGCTGTTATCACTCTATAACTAATAGAACAGTTCCTCAATTTATTCTATAACTCAACAATGACAAAACCAACTGGATTAAAACAACAACAACAAAAAACAACAGGCAAAAGATTTCAGTGGAAGGCTGAGGAGACAGCATAATGGTTATGCAGAAAAACTTTCATGCCTGAGGCTTCAAAGTCTCAAGTTCAGTCTCCAGCACCACTGTAAACCAAAGCTGAGCAGTGCTCTGGTCTCTCATTCTATCTCTCTCTCATTAAAATAAATCAATACAAGCCATAATGATCCTGGGTCCAGGCTCCCAAAGGGATAAAGGATAGGAAAGCTTTAAAGGGAGGGGATGGGATGTGGAACTCTGGTGGTAGGAATTGTGTATAACTGTACCCCTCTCATCCTGTGGTCTTGTCAATGTTTTTTATTTTATAAATAAATTAATAAAAATAAATAAATAAAAATCCAATAGATATTTCTCAAAAGAAGATAGGAAACTGGGCTATTTGCATATGAACAGATGCTTACATTGTAGTCATTACAGAAATGAAAATAATGAAATTGAAAACCATAATGCAATGCCATTCCCATTAGCATGGCTATCAGATAAAGAAAAACTAAACATAAAAGATTTGTTGGCAGGGAAGTGAACTTGGAGCCCCTACGTGCTGCTGGTGAGAATGTGAAATGGTGCAGCCTCTACAGGAGACAGCATGGTAGCTCCACAAAAATAAATAAACAAATAAATAACAAAATAAAATAAAGCAGAATCATCATATGCCCCACAATCATACTTAAAGGAATATCCACCAAAGAAATGAACACAGGGCCTAGAAGAGGTATTTATACACTTAGTGTTTATAACGACATTATAGCTAAGAGTCAAATCATCAATAGATGTATAAACACAATGTGGGTTACATATATACTGGAACATTATTACACTGTTGCATGAAAGAGCCTTAAACAATCTTACTACCCACTATTAATCACAAATAAACAAATGGAAACATGCTAAATGAAATAAAGTAAACTTAAAAGGACAAATATGATTTCACTTACATGAGTTACTTAGAATAATCTAATTCATAGATACAGAAAATAGAATTCTGGTTGCCAGCATCTTGGGGGTAAGAGGGAGTGGGATGTTACTGTATTGGATACAGAGTTTAGGTTTTGAAAGGGGAAAAAATTGAGATGGCTGTCATGGCTATGAAACAGTCTGGATGTATTTAGCACTACTGAACTATACATGAGTAGTGGTTAACATGGCAATTTTTATGTGATGCATGTTTGAAATTTATTCACTAAAACAATGAAAAATACTCTAAGTTTAATTTTTCTCAACAGTAGATATTCATAGATGTAACCAATACACACAACAGCTCTTTGAGGAGTTTAAGTGATTTTTAAACATGTACAGAGGTCCTGAGACCAAAAAGGTTTGAGAATTGCTGCTTGAGACAAAAATACAAGCACATACTTGAGTGCTCTGAGAGGCGTCTTATCCAGACCTATAATGATAATAGTTATGATGATGTCAAGTTTTTATTCTTTTTTCTTTTGTGGAGTCTTTGGGATACTTTAAGATACTGTTTGATTCATGTTTTAATACCTGTATCAGAATGCTACTTAGAATGGATAGTTTCTTGGATGCAGTGAAAAGAGGTAACTCTGATTTATTTATTTATTTATTACTAGAGCACTGCTCAGCTCTGGCTATGATGGTGCTGGGGATTGAACCTGGGACCTTTGGTGCCATGAGCATGAAAGGCTCTTTGCATAACTGTTATGCTGTCTCCTCAGTCCATCAAGTTTTTATTTGTTTCTTAAGGAAACTACAACTAAATGAAATAATCTGAACCTGTATAGGAAGGGATAACTTCCCTATATTGGTCTGTAATAATGGCACATTGGATTTCCTCACTATGGTCTTAACAGTCAGAAGCTTAAGAGAAACCAGAGAGTGAGACCCTATACACAGTAGAAGACATCGGATTTAGCTCTCAACTGTAGAACAAAACCAGCCCAGCTTACCTGCATACTGTATGACCCATCATGGTGATATGTAACAGCAATGGCTACATCTGCATGGAAGAAGGGGAGAAATCAGAAGGCGTCATGGATTCACTGGCTGAATACCCCACTTTAAAGATTACAAGTTGTTAGAGAAGGTGGACAACTCCCTTCAAGTCCAGTAAAGATAAGGGATATTATCTAGTAGTAGTATGTAGCTTTCAATAGAAGCAAATCTCTCTCTCTTTTTTAAGAAATAGAATATTTTGTCTTTTTAAGGCTGTAGGATATTTTGGATATTTTTCTATTGTAAAAAAAAAAGGCTCTACCTCAACATGCTTCACCTCAGAATGTATCCAGAGACTTCACGTGTGGAATGACAACCCTTCAGCTTCATTACTCGGGTGAGACCTTTCCTTTAATAGTACACTCTAATTTCATCTCAGGTAGTTCACTTTCCAACAAAGTCCCATAACCTAGATATACACCAGTTTCTGTGAGAGAGAGCTTATGTGCACACGTATCCATAAACTACTGCAAAATATATACCTGAAAGCAGGACTACACTAGAGTTTGCAGTGAGTACCTCCCTAACACTTCCTCTCCACTATTCCAAGCTTGGGATCCATGATTGCTCAACAAATTGTTTGGCTTCATATGTTAACTCTCTTTTCAATCAACAGGTTCCAGATGCCACCAGGATGCTGGCTAGGCTTCCCTGGATTGAAGACCCCACCAATGTGTCCTGGAACTCAGCTTCCCCAGAGTCACACCCTACTAGGGAAAGAGAGAGGCAGACTGGGGGTATGGACCGACCAGTCAACGCCCATGTTCAGCGGGGAAGCAATTACAGAAGCCAGACCTTCTACCTTCTGCAACCCTCAACGACCCTGGGTCCATGCTCCCAGAGGGATAGAGAATGGGAAAGCTACCATGGGAGGGGGTGGGTTATGGGGATTGGGTGTTGAGAATTGTGTGGAGTTGTACCCCTTCTACCTTATGCTTTTGCTCACTAATCCTTTCTTAAATAAAAAATTAAAAAAAAAAAAAAAAAAGGCTACAGTGTGGGGCTGGGCAGTGGTGCACCTGGTTGAATGCACATGTTATCATACACCTTTGGGGTGGGAAAGTTTCACAAGCAAAGAAATACTGTGCAGGTGCTTCTCTTTCTCCTTCTCTATGTTCCCTTCCATTCTCATTTTCTCTGTGTAATCAAATTTGAAAACAACATGAAACATGGTGGCCTGGAGTGGTGGTGGATTTGTTGTGAAGGCACCAAGCTCCAGCAATAAGTCTGGCAGAACAACAAACTTCAGTGTTAATGGTTGAAAATGCAATGAATTAGATAAGAGAAGTTCTGGGTCAAAGATCTAAATCTATCATTTGTAGTATGACTATCTCTGAGAGTCTGAATTTTCTAATCCATATAGATCCATTAAATGGGTATGAGAATGAAACTACGAATAATCAGTGGAAAGCGCTTTATAAATAGCAAGAGACTGTACAAATACAATTATCTAATATACTCGTATTATTATCACATGAATACAGTATTGACTAAAAACTTTCTGTCCATCTATCTATGTGTCTATATATCTATCATTCTGGGGACTGAACCCAGGGCTTCAGACATGTTGGGCATTTGCTCTACTACTGAACTTCACCTCTGACCCTCAGACTTGTATTATTTTTAAACAATAATGCCAAAAGGGTGTAGTAAACAATAATCGTGTTGACTTTTCAGTTCTATTTACTTAACCTAAAAATTCCAGACACTACAGTATAATATAAATCACTGCTCAGAGCCTTAATGAAGACTCAGCACAAACAACATACTTGGCTCATGTGAATTAAATGACCCATGTGATTGCCCTGTTTAATGCAAGCTGAAGAGGCCACTCAGGCTTTCCTGCTGTTGATAGTTGTATTTGGCATATAGATGTCTAGAGTAACATAGTCTAGACTGGGGACACAGTGAGTAAATCCAGCTGTGTAAAGTGTTAACCATTTGCAGAATACTACTATACCAAAAAGTGTTTGCAAACCTTCTCAATGAAGACAGAGGCATATTCAACACACCTATGGTGATGAACACCGAGGCTTAGGATGAAGAAATAATGAAAGAGTCTGTCAATGTCTGTGAATGAAGACTTGTTATCATGTGAATGAGTGTCAATACAGAGTGGAGCCACGAAAGGCTCGACTAGTCCAGGCAGGAGGGTACCATGTGGAGTTGGCAGGATTCTGTTCTACCTGGCAGGCACATTACTATTTTTGCAATGGAGCTCTAACATTTCAGTGACAGCTCACATTCAAGGTTACCTAGCCTTTCCACCTCTGACTCCTTACCCATCTGATTTCCCAAGAAAACTGTCCTGCAGAAGGGACGTGGTCACCAGGTACCACAGGACTCTGTTCCTTCTGCTATACTGCTCCAGTCACAAGTTTACAAAATGCCTCTTGCACCAAAGTAAAAGACTCTGGGATGGGGAGAGGGTTCAGATACTAGAACATGATGGCAGAGGAGGACCTAGTGGGGGCTAAATTGTTATGTGGAAAACTGAGAAATGTTATGCATGTACAAACTATTGTACTTTACTACTGACTGTAAATCATTAATCCCCCAGTAAAGAAATTAAAAAAAAAAAAAAACACCTCTAGGCTTAGGAGTCAGTCTATTTTGACTTCAGTTACAATAAATCAGCGTACACACACACACACACACACACACACACACACACATACACATCCTGACCCTACTCAGACTACCAAAAAGATCAGTTTTCCATTATAAACCAGGTGCAACAGTATGGGAGACAAGGTCAGAAAGATTCTTCCAACTTACTAGCCTTGAGTAAGTTCCTCTATTTTCTGTGCTTCTATGTCATTAGACACACATGGGAGTCACAGTGACTTCCCTCAGGAGGTTGTTGTAAAGACAAGTATTTACAGGTGGGAGGAGGGGCTATGGAGCAGCAGCAGCTGTATTTCTCTCCTCTCCTCTACTGGGTCAACTAGGAATACCAAAGTAGACCATCTGGGACCGCAACAAGACAGGACTAGAACGACTTCAGGAACCCATCAAATCACCAGTGAGTACAAACAAGTGTGGCTCATGGACAGAGAGAAGCCTAGGGAAAGATTAAGTGGCTGGTAATAATCCAGCAGTTTACCAGTTAAGACACCACCTCCAGTCTGTTTCACCAACAAAAAAGATGGCTGTAGGGAGGAGAGAACTCCCCTAAGACTCACCAAATGCAACTATGAGTCTCCATTGCTACTGTTTCAAGAGTTCAATGAAAATGAAGACACAAGCTATCAAAATATTTGGGGCACAGCTAAGGCAGTACTGAGAGGGAAGTTCATAGCCACACAAGTACACATTAGGAGGCAAAAGGACAAATAAACAGCCTGATTGCACATGTTAATGACTTAGAAGAAGAGGAACAAAGGAACCCTAAAGCAACCAGAATGACAGAAATAACTAAAATTAAGGCAGAAATTAATAATATTGAAAATAAGAAAACCATACAAAAAAATCAACGAAAGTAAATGTTGGTTCTTCAAAAGAGTGAACAAAATCGACAAACCTTTAGCCAGACTCACAAAACAAAAAAGGGAGAAGACCCAAATAAATAGGATCATAAATGAAAGAGGAGATATCACAACAGACACCGCAGAAATTCAGCATATCATAAGAGATTTCTATGAACAACTATATGCCACCAAGCTAGAGAATCTGGAAGAAATGGACAATTTTCTAGATACCTATGAACTTCCAAAATTAAGTAAAGAGGAACTAGATAACATGAACAGGCCCATCACAGCTAATAAAATTGAAACAGTTATCAAAAACCTTCCCAAAAATAAAAGTCCTGGACCATAAGGTTTTACATATGAATCCTACAAAACCTTTAAAGAAGAACTAATACCTCTACTTTTAAAAGTCTTCCAGAAGATTAAAGACGCTGGAATACTCCCTTCCAGCTTCTATGAAGCCAACATCACTCTAATAGCAAAAGCAGATAGGGATTCAACCAAAAAAGAAAACCACAAACCAATATCTCTGATGAATATACATGCTAAAATACTGAACAAAATTGTAGCCAACCGGATACAGCAGTATATTAAAAAGATTGTTCATCATGACCAAATGGGGATTATCCCAGGGATGCAAGGTTGGTTTAATACATGTAAATCAATCAATGTGATCCACCACATCAACAAAAGCAAGACCAAAAACCACATGGTTATATCAATAGATGCAGAGAAATCCTTTGATAAAATACAACATCCCTTTATGATCAAAACATTACAAAAAATGGGAATAGATGGAAAATTCCTGAAGATAGTGGAGTCTATATATAGCAAACCTACAGCCAACATCATACTCGACGGTGAAAAAAATGGAAGCATTTCCCCTCAGATCAGGTACTAGACAGGGATGCCCACTATAATTAAAGAAAAAGGACTAAAACACGTTACTGTTGACTTGGTGGCTAAAATCACACCAAAAGGCAGAGCCCTGGTACCTGACAGTGTAAAGAAGGAGCTTCTACAAAGAATAACAACATTCCTTGCTCAGCATGCCAGCCTTTAAATTTGGATTAGATTGTGTTGTTTTGTGGTTTTGTTTCTGAAAGTAAAACTTGTCATAAATTAGAAATCAGTTTTCCAAAATAAAAACCTTTTTTCTATAATGGTATACAGCGTTCAGTAATGATGTATACATTGTATTGATTTTTTTTTTCCTAAATGTGTTATTTGAATAAGTATCTCATGAATGAGTTTGAAGTTTCAAAAAAAAAAAAGAAAAAGACAAGTATTTACAGGTGTTGAGATAGTTAATGTATTCTAGTTCTCTACCGATCCATTTCACCTGAAACACTGAGCCTTGGGAAATCCACCTTTCCTGGTGTCACTTTGGGTATTGATTTTCCGATTCACGAAGGAAAACATTCTCACTGAAGAGAAATTGCAAAGCACAGCAAGGTACAAAGAAGCGGGAGAAAACATTGCCATAATCCTATCACATAATGGTAACATAACCTCACTAATGTTTCAGCATATTTCATTTCAGTTTTTTTCTATGTATGCTTTATGACATTTTTAGAATAGTCAAACAAAATAAAGAAAACAGGTACTGAAGACAAGCATCATTAGCTCTATCTCCCAAACTAAATAAATTCTAGTGGTTTTTATTTTAAGGTTCTTATTTTTTTATTTTTTATTTGATAGGACAGAAAGAAACTGAGAGAGAAAGGGGAAAGAAGGGAAGAAAGATAAAGACAGAGACCCATAGCACTGCTTCTCCACTCATGAAGCTTTTCCCCTGCATGTGGGGACCAGGGGCTTGAACCCAGGTCCTTGCATGTGGTAACATGTGCACTTTACCAAATGTACCACTGCCCGGCTCCCCTGTCCTAGTTTTTTGACAGACAGCTCCCCACTATTTAAACTAAAGACTTATAGAAATGTAACTGATTAATCCAGAAGACTGAATGCTCCCTCCTGCCCCATGTAAATGTGAAGTGAATCACATTTCTCTTTTTTCAGTAAAACATTACTTTCACACCCCATAATGATCCTGGGTCCATACTCCCAGAGGGACAAAGAATAGGAAAGCTTTCAAGGGAGGGGATTGGATATGGAGTTCTAGTGGTGGGAATTATCTGGGATTATACCCCTCTTTTCCTATGGTCTTAATACTTCCACCATTTTATAAATAAATAAATAAAAGCATTACTTACTGTTTTTACCATCCCTGAGAGTTAAGTTTCTGGTATAATAACTATTCAATCTTCTCCCACTGCTGGATGCAAATGGAGAGTATCGATCTAGAAAAAAAATGTTAAATCCGAGAACACATTTATGAACACCAGACCTACCAGATTTACACCTCCCACAAGAAAATAGAAAGTACAATGCATCAACAACTGTTTTTTACTGTAAAGAAACCAAAACAACAACAACAACAAAGAAAGTAATGGTCCCATGTATGTTCTTCATTCTACTCATGGCAAACACTAGAAGAAGATTCTACTCATGGCTTAACATTTAAATTAGAAACAGGTTTCTCTGGCTATACAAAGGTGGAGTATTTCTATTTGGAATGATTGATAGTTTGCTTTGGGGAGTCCAGGAATGCTCAAATATCTCCATGTAGGTTAATAATAGAAATAGCATTCCTAGACCCCAAAATGACCAACCAAACGTACCAAGTAGGAGCACTGTCCTTTTAGACAGTTGAGGGAAGCTGCTCTTAACATTTCCATTTCAGGAAATCATAAATGAAAATTCCAGATTCTCTTTAAAAAAAAAAAAAAGAGAGTATTTGCAGTGTAAACACTCACCCTCTGGCAGCAAAATAGCAGAGACTGCCACTTGCTTTCCGACAGAGAAAATGCTTTCTGGGTCACTGGAATCTCTACCACTATTTTTCTATTACAGGACCTCTTTTACCCTTTCATTCCTCTATGTTACTGGCCCAGCTCGTAGGCACTTTCTGCTGGATACCATCCAGGAGTTACAGAACAGATAAACAGAAGCAATTTATTCTGAAGCTCATCTCTGTGTCAGTTATGAAATTCAAATTTAAAGCAGGAAGGTGAGGATAAGGGGACATTCCACTCTAAAATTCCCAAGTTCAGGCCCAGGAGCACTGTCAGAGGCATAGTTAGATGCCTTTTAGCTAGTGTAAAAAGACAAAATGAGGATACAGCACAAATCCAAAGAGGGAGCTCTACACTTTATGCTTTTAGTAGGAACCTAGAAATTTCATGACTAGATCATATAAGAAATCTAATAATAATGAAGAAAAAAATGGATTAAAAAAATTGTGTATGTATGCATGCACATACATTCAAGAGAAAGAAAGACAGAATAGGAGAATAGGACGGGGGAATAGTATAGGAATTATGTAAGATTTGTATGCCTGAGGCTCTGAAATCACAGGTTCAATCCCCAGCACCACCATAAGCCATACCTGAGTAGTGCTTTCATGAGTCTCTCTCTCTCCCTCTCTCTCTTTCTCTTTCTCCCCCCCCTCTCTTCCTCTGTGGCTTTCTTTCTGTATCTCTCTCACCAAAATTAAAAGAAGAAGAAATAAAAGAAGAAGAAGAAGAAGAAGGAGAAGGAGAAGGAGAAGGAGAAGGAGAAGGAGCAGCAGCAGCAAGACAGAATAGAGTTGCTCAGCTATTTTGTGCTGAGCTGGGGATTGGACCCAGGGCCACATGCATGCAAGGCAAGGGCTCTACCACTAAGCTATCTCTTGGCATCTCAAAAAAAATTTTTTTTTTTCCTTTTGCTTAGTCAAAAGGCCAGAGTTAGCCTAAAGTAAATATCATGGAACACTTTTGGGCTCAGTTTAAGGAAGTTTTTTTTTGTTTTTGTTTTATACTGGATCCTTCACTGAAACTGTAAAAAGCAACTAAATGTTCACTGTGGATTTATGGCTCCTAGAGGTGCTGGGAAGCGGCCAGGGTGACAACTGAGGAGAGCTGCTCAACCAGGGAAGCTACGTGAGGCAGCCGGGGAAGCCCGGCCACGGTCCTTCCTGGACTCAGATCCCATGACATGATCGAGTCTCTAGGTCTCTACTCAGTCTAAAATTTGATCACACATGGTTGATAAATGAAGGCATAACTACAGATTATTGATAACCTGATTTACCTCAGTTGCCTCAGGATCAGTCTCTGGGCAACAGGGCGTAGTGATTAAAAGACGTCAGAGGACGATTGGGAAGTGGGAAGAACTAGTGCTGAAGAGATCCAGCTCTCTCTCTCTCTCTCTCTCTCTTTCCTGTCAGGGTCCATTTGCTAAGGCATGTTTGCATGATCCCATGGCTCTTGGTGGGCTCTCAAAGTTCTTCAAACTCTTAAGAAGTTCAGTAGCAGGGGCCAGGTGGTAGCACACTAGGTTAAGCACACATGATGTGAAATGCAAAGACTGGTGTAAGGATCCTGGTTCCAGCCCCTGGCTCCCTACCTGCAGGGGGGCTGCTTTACAGGTGGTGAAGCAGGTCTGCAGGTGTCTCTCTTTCTCTGTCTTCCCCTCCTCTCTTGATTTCTCTCTGTCCTATCCAACAACAACAGCAATGACAACAATAATAATAAGAACAACAAAAATGGGGAAAAAATGGCCTCCAGGAGCAGTGGATTCGTAGTGCAGGTACCAAGCCTCCCATGAGGTGGCTAGGGGGAATGGGCCCTCTACTTGTCCTCTACCTTTTTTTTTGGGGGGGGGGTAGTTGATTAAGTTACATTTAATGAGTGAGAAAGTGTGTATCCATGATATGCAAAGAGTTCTACTTGATGCTGAAAACGTATCTGTAGAGGATGAGGTTGATCACTGGAAGGAAAGTGAGGCGAATGACTTAAAGGAAGATAGCTATGCAGGACCCATGAAATCTTGACAAGCAGAGGGAAGGGAAAAAACACTCTGTACCTTGTGTCTGAGTTTTGAAAACCTCAGACATAGCTTTCTCCTTGAGGATGAGACCCAGAGCTGCCCGGCATAACAGCTCTTTGTTGAAGGCCTTCCGACTGGGTAAGAGTTCTTCCCGGTGTTGAGGGATGAAATCAGTGTGCACATTTCCAGCTTCAAACTCTGGGTGGCCGGCCAGGCTGAGAAGGAAGTCAATGTTGGTGTGTAGCCCGACGATCTGGGGAAAAAAGCAAAGGGCAGGTCCCCAGTGAGTGGGGAAAAAAATATATTCAGAAAGCATTGCTATGACATCTGCTCTTTCCACTAAGATGATGATGATGATTACTATGGTCAACTCTCAGGAAAAAAATGACCCCTACTAAGGTAGCCAATGGTGATAGGACAACCCCCAAGAAAACCAAAACTTAAAATTCCAGCTGACCCCCACTATACATTTGGACTCTGGTGGTGGGAACTATATGAAATTGTATTCCTGTTATCTTACAATCTTGTTGATCATTATTAAATCACTAAGAAAAAAAATGACCTTTTATCTTAAAGGAACCATGTTAAGTGAGACAAGTCAGGAGGAGAAGGAAAAATACTGGATGATCTCACTCATAGGAGGAGCTTCAGAAACAAAACAGAAGGGGGAAACACAGAGTTTTGAACCTATGGCTCATTGCTCCTATGGGTGTGTCTGAGGAGTGGTAAGGAAATAGACTAGTGTGGTCTACAGCAGCAGAACCAGGGACTCTAGAGGGAGGAAGATGGGGGGGAGTTGAAAGGGTGTTGGGGGCCCAGTACATGATGGTGGAGGAATGTATCAATGAGTGGTGGGAATGGTGTGCAGATGCCTATCACTGGGAGAGAGAAAATTGTACTCACAAAACAACAGTCTCTTAAATCATTATCACCCCTCCCCAGACAAGTGATTAAAGAAATCCATCTATTTTTTAGTGGTGGGATTAAACTGACTCTGACAGGAAAATCATAAAAGAAACTTCATTGAGGGGATGGGCGGTGGCATACTTGGTAGAGCACACGTATTCCAAGGTGCAAGGACCCAAGTTCAAGCCCTTGGTCCCCACCTGCAGGGGGAAAGTTTCATGAGTGGGGAAGCAGTGTTGTTGGTGTCTCTCTCTATCTCTCTCTATCTCTATCTTTCCCTATCCCCTCTTTCTGTTTGTCTCTATCCAATAAATTAAAAAAAAATTAAAAAGAAACTTATATGAGATTTATTTGAAAAGTCCTGAAGCTCCTTACAACACTCAAAATAAGTGGACATCAGACAGGCAGGATGGTTTCTTCAGGGTGGGAATAGGATTAAGGAACCTCAAAATAAAAGGTATAAAATCAACCCAAACCAGTATAATATGTCAGATCAAGGATAAAACCAGCTATCTGAGCCCTGGGCGAAGAGGCTGCAGGTGTCTTTTTCCCTCTACCTGCTCCTCCCACCACTTTATTTCTCTATCTCCTTCAAAATTAAAAAACAAGGGGGGGGGGTAATGGCCACTGGGAGTGGTGAATTTGTTGTGTAGGGATCAAGAGTCAACAATAACCCTGGTAACTAAAAAAAAAGAATTCTGAAAGAGAGAGCAGGAACCAAACCTATGGTTCTTTGCTGGGTGGGTATGTCTGAGGTGTGACAAGGACACAGAATGGTTAGACAGGAGTTTTGGCATAACGGCTGAATGCCATAGGTTAATAAGACATTGTGTTCTGTTTTGTTTTGTTTAAATCTGTTTTCTTTTACTCCCTAAACACCAGCATTGTACGTATGTGACTTCATGATATAAATATATACCGAGTGGGGTACGTGTGTGGGAGGAAACAGACAGACATACAAACAAACAACAGCACCAGAGTTTGCCTCAGTGCGTTGACACCTCCATGCTGTGCCGGCGTTCAGCCCTGAGCTGCACATGGTAAGGTGTGTGCCCTTCTGGGTCAGCTATTTTTCCAGCCCACCAAGACACCTTTTTATGAATCCATATCAGTGTGGCATGAAATCCACTGCACCAAGGAATTTAAAGTGCTAGAGAAAAGCAACACGCCCTATCAAATGGAGAAAACTAAACACATCTTTTTTCCTTTGGAGAAAAACAAAAAGTCAGATGGTAGGCCATTTGTATAACTGGCTTTATCAATAGGATCCAAGAACTTTTAAAACCAGACCTCACTGAGAACATAACACCAACCCCAATAGTTTTAGTCCCATCACTGCTCTTTTATAATAGCTGATTTTTTTTTTTCTAATGAGCAAGAGCTAGAGAGAGAAAGATACAGACTGACCAGAGCCACTGCTCAGCTCTGACTTATGACAGTGCTGGGGTTTGAACTCGGGACCTCAGAGCCTGAGACATGAAAGTCATTTGGATAACCATTACACCATTGTCTCCTCAGCCCTTGACTGTTTTTTTTTTTTTTCCTCTAATGCAAATCAGCCCTCTTCCCTACCTGTACCCATAGGAAACTCTCCCATGTAAAATCATTTTGTTGTGATTTATGGGCAACTGGTGGAGAGGAGTTGACAAAGACTCAGGACAGACATGCTTGGCTTTAGAGACACAGAGAGCACAGGCCTCAGCCCCAGTCACTGGTGTGCTGACCCCCCGTAACTCACATTGTACTGTCGAAGGCTGTACCTCAGTTTTGTCAGAGCTGCCTGGCGGTCTGCAGCCCACACCACCAGCTTCGCAATCATGGGATCGTAATATACTGACACTTCGTCTCCTGAAAGTGAAAAACCACAGCAATGATATCAGGTCAAAACTAAAAATGGTTTGGTTATTTTTTAATTTTTATTTAACAATCTCATGCCTTTTAAAAAAATATTTTAAAATTTATTTTATTATTGGTTAGAGACAGAGAAATTGAGAGGAGGGGGGGAGATGGAGAGGGAGAAAGACAGAGAGACACTTGCAGTCCTGCTTCACCACTAGTGACACTTTCTCCCTGCAGGTGGGGACCAGGGGCTTAAACGTGAGTCCTTGAGCACTGTAATGTGAGCATTGACCCCAAATGGTTCAGTTATGAGGAACGAGATGTTCTGCTAGAGGTTTATGCAGGTTTCATACTCATCCCTCACAAACACTTGTGTGGCAGGTATTATAACCACCATCTTATTCACAAACAACTGAAGTCTCCAGTAGTTTAATAACTTATCCAAGGTCTTAGGGGATATGGCCATTTACGAATGTGTGGCCCTCACACAGGGGATTTAATGACATAATCTACTCTTTCCCCATCCTATCTTTTCACTTCTTTTCTCATCCTGGAAGTCAGTGCTAACTCCCTGAACCCTCTTCCTATCACTTCTGCCTTTAGCATTCCCCTCTCTCTACCGCCTCAGTTTCCTCACCAGAAAAACAAGATAATTTCTTTGTATAGTAGGACTGTAGGAATAAATGACAGTAACCTGCCAAGTGTTATACCTGGCAAAGTCAATAAACACAGTAGTTGTTGGTACTACAATAATTTTAGCAAACAAGAAGTAGAACTATGCACAGTTCACTGGTTATAAAGGACAAAAAGGGTATGTTGTAATACAAAGAATACTATTCTAGGAGATTTAGCAGGTCATTTGACCTCTCTAATCCTCAGGGTCTTCAGCTTACTATCCATTACTAGCCATCCACACACCCAACCACCCCTACTCACTAACACAAAGGCCTCCTAGGCCTTGTCTTGAACAAAGGTGCAACAAATGTAACATGGATATATATATATAGTCCCTTTGGAATCAGGCAAAGTCAAAACATCAAAAAATATATACATGAGATATCTGATGCTAAGTTTTAACCAAACAACTGTGGCACTTCAAACTAGAGTACTGGGGCCAGGCAGTGGTACACCTGGTTAAGAGCACATGTGTGCAAGGACTGGGTTCACAGCCCTTGGTCCCCACCTGCAGAGGGAAAGTTGGTGAAGAAAGGTTGCAGCTATCTCTCTGTCTCTTTCCCTCTATCTCCTTTCCTCTCTTCTCAATTTTCTCTTTGTCTCTATCCAATAATAATAATTTTGGGAGTCAGGCGGTAGCACAGTGGGTTAAACGCAGGTTAAGGACCGGCTAAGGATCCTGGTTTGAGCCCCCAATCTCCCCACCTGCAGGGGAGTCACTTCACAGGCAGTGAAGCAGGTCTGCAGGTGTCTATCTTTCTCTCCTGTCTCCATTTCTCTCTGTCCTATCCAACAATGATGACATCAATAACAACAACAGTGATAACTATAACAATAAAACAAGGGCAACAAAAGGGAATAAATAAATATTATTAATAATAATAATTTTAAAAAGCACTGGTTTAAAAATTCAAGAAAAAAATTATTATTCTATCAGGAAAAATAAACATTGTTGAGAAATCAATCAATTAGCTCCTTTAGAGTAAAATATTCTAGACATTTCCAGAAGGCACAGAGAAAAGACCTTATCCCCAAACTGGAAAGCACTGAAAACACTCACTTTACCTTGCCGCACCCCAGTTTCAATCCTAGTGGACAGGTCTGCCTGAGGGGTGGAGAGGTGCATGAGTGGGCCAGCCCCTGGCATAAAGTTATTGTTCGGATCTTCTGCATATATTCGAGCTTCAAAGGCGTGGCCTTGCAGGGGTATTTCTTCCTGGCTCAAAGGAATTTTCTCTCCTGCTGCAACCTGGAAAATGAGTATGTATGTATGAAAATTCACCCTTTAGCGGCTTTCAGGCTTAGTACATTCATGGTCTTGCCTTTTTTCTACATACAGTGTAGCTTTGGATTTTATAAGGAAGTCAAATAAAAACTGTCACTTTTCCACCAGTGAAAGTACCAGACAAAATCAAAAACAGATTTGAAAAGAGATGTACTTTGAAAAAACACATTCATTACAATAGGTTTGTAATGTTTTTAAATAGGAAAGCAGGTAAATTGATGCTAAATTATAAACATAAAACGAGTGTCTTCTAAAAATATAATTGGGGAAATAAGAATTTCTGATCCCCACACCTATGGACATCTAATCTTTGATAAGGGGGCCCAAAGGATTAAATGGAAGAAGGAGGCTCTCTTCAATAAATGGTGCTGGGAAAACTGGGTTGTAACATGCAGAAGAATGAAATTGAACCACTTTATCTCACCAGAAACAAAAATCAACTCCAAATGGATCAAAGACCTGGATGTCAGACCAGAAACAATCAAATACTTAGAGGAAAACATTGGTAAAACACTTTCCCACCTACACCTCAAGGACATCTTTGATGAATCAAACCCAATTGCAAGGAAGACTAAAGCAGAAACAAACCAATGGGACTACATCAAATTGAAAAGCTTCTGTACATCCAAAGAAACTATTAAACAAACAAAGAGACCCCTTAGAGAATGGGAGAAGATCTTCACATGCCATACATCAGACAAGAAACTAATCACCAAAATATATTAAGAGCTCAGCAAACTTAGCACCAAAAAAGCAAATAACCCCATCCAAAAATGGGCAGAGGATATGAACAAAACATTCACCTCAGAGGAGATCCAAAAGGCTAACAAACACATGAAAAACTGCTCTAGGTCACTGATTGTCAGAGAAATGCAAATTAAGACAACACTAAGATACCACCTCACTCCTGTAAGAATGGCATCCATCAAAAAGGACAGCAGCAACAAATGCTGGAGAGGCTGTGGGGAAAGAGGAACCCTTTTGCATTGCTGGTGGGAATGTAAATTGGTACAGCCTCTATGGAGAGCAGTCTGGAAAACTCTCAGAAGGCTAGACATGGACCTTCCATATGATCCAGTAATTCCTCTCCTGGGCTTATACCCCAAGGACTCCATAACACCCAACCAAAAGGAGGTGTGTACTCCTATGTTCATAGCAGCACAATTCATAATAGCTATAACCTGGAAGCAACCCAGGTGCCCAACAACAGATGAGTGGCTGAGAAAGCTGTGGTATATATACACAATGGAATACTATGCAGCTGTCAAGAACAATGAACCCACCTTCTCTGACCCATCTTGGACAGAGGTAGAAGGAATTATGTTAAGTGAGCTAAGTCAGAAAGATAAAGATGAGTATGGGATGATCCCACTCATCAACAGACGTTGAGTAAGAAGATCTGAAAGGGAAACTAAAAGCAGGACCTGACCAAATTGTAAGTAGGGCACCAAAGTAAAAACCCTGTGGTGAGGGGTAGACATGCAGCTTTCTGGGCCAGTGGGGGGTGGGAGTGGGTGGGAGGGATGGGTCACAGTCTTTCGGTGGTAGGAATGGTGTTTATGTACACTCTTAGTAAAATGTAGTCATATAAATCACTAGTTAATTAATATGAGAGGGGAAAATTGTATGTCTCGAAGTTTTTTAAAACACAGACTTAGTCTTTTTAATATATAGGCTGTGTATTTGATATGCGGACTCTCTCAAAAGCCTAGACCAAGTAGATCAGAAGCATCCAATAGCACAGCTATATACAAGATACTGGGTACTGTACAGCAAACCATAACAAAAGGACTTTTCAAAGTTAACCCAATTACCAAGTAATGTGATGATAACATTAACTATCGATTGTCTTTTGGAACCCTAAGACAGCAGGAACCTCACATCTCCACTATAGAGCCTCTACTTCCCCCAGTCCTGGAACCCTTGGATAGGGCCCACTTTCCCGTATGCCTCTCTCAATCCATATCAAATAATGTTGCATCTGCTGATCGCAACCTAATCAACGCAACGATTGCCACCTTAACATGCTTCACTTCAGACTGTGTCCAGAGACTTCACGTGTGGAATGACAACCCTTCAGCTTCATTACTTGGGTGAGACCTTTCCTTTCATAGTATACTCTAATTCCATCCCAGGTGGCTCACTTTCTAACAAAGTCCCAAAACCTATATATACACCAGTTTCTATGAGAGAGCATATGTTCACACATATCCGTAAACTACTGCAAAATATATACCTGAAAGCAGAAGTCCACTAGAGTTTGCAGTGAGTACCCCCCTAACACTTCCTCTCCACTATTCCAAGCATTGGGTCCATGATTGCTCAACAATTTGGCCTCGTATGTTAACTCTCTTTTCAGTCACCGGGTTCCAGATGTCATCAGGATGCCGGCCAGTTTTCCCTGGACTGAAGACCCCACCAATGTGTTCTGGAGCTCAGCTTCCCCAGAGACACACCCTACTAGGGAAAGAGAGAGGCAGACTGGGAGTATGGACCGACCAGTCAACGCCCATGTTCAGCAGGGAAGCAATTACAGAAGCCAGACCTTCTACCTTCTGCAACCCTCAATGACCCTGGGTCCATGCTCCCAGAGGGATGGAGAATGGGAAAGCTATCAGGGGAGGGGGTGGGATATGGAGATTGGGTTGTGGGAATTGTATGGAGTTGTACCCCTCCTACCCTATGGTTTTGTTAATTTATCCTTTCTTAAATAAAAAAAATAAAATAAAATAATTAAAAAAAAAAGAATTTCTGGGGGGTCGGGTGGTGGCTCACCAGGTTTAGCGCACATAGTACGAAGCACAAGGATGTGTGCAAGGATCCCAGTTCGAGCCCCGTTTGAGCCCCCAGCTCCCCACCTGCAAGGAGGATGCTTCACAAGCAGGTCTACAAGTATCTATCTTTCTTTCTCCCTCTATCTCCGTGACCTCTCTCAATTTCTCTATGTCCTGTCTAATAAAATGAAGAAGAAATACAAAAAAACGGCTGCCAAGAGCAGTGGATTAATAGTGCCAACACTGAGCCCCAGTAATAACCTTGGAGGCAAAAAAAAAAAAAAAAAGGATTTCTTACTAGCAAGATTTTCTCAGTTTTAATTTAATACATTATCACTCCACTACCCATTACCAAATCAACTTTCTTTCTTTCTTCCTTTTTTTCTTTCTTTATAGTAAATTTTTAGTTGGTGTACAGAACTCTATCCACAGCGATGGCTAATGTGTGCCATTCTTTTCATTTTTCTTAGTAATTTCCATCACCAAATGAGTGAAGAAAGTGGACCAAGATGACTGTTCAGTTTTATTAGGTTCATGTATGAAAAACCAGATTACAAGTGGGATGATCACCACATTACTATCATTGTTATATTGGCTATTATGTGCCAACACAACAAACCTCTTCCTTCAACTAGCATAATTTGGAAAAAGGCTATTGGAGGACATATTGCCACTCTCTCTCCTTATTCCACCCTTAAATGTTTCTCCCAGATGAGAAAAAGCAAAAGACACAGAGGAAAGAACTCTAATTTAACATCACCTGGAATTAAACAGGTAAGGATAAGACACACATGACAGGTTTCTCTCTCTCTTTTAAAAAATATTTTCATTTATTATTGGACAGAAACAGAGAGAAATTGAGAGGGGAGGGGGAGATAGAGGGGGAGAGAGACAGAGAGACACCTGCAGCCCTGCTTCATCACTCATGAAGTTTTCCCCCTGAAGGTGGGGACCAGGGGCTTGAACCTGGGTCCTTGCACCTGTAATATGTGTGCTTAACCAGGTGTGCCAGCACCTGGTCCCTGGCTTTATCTCTTTAAATTTGTAAATAAGTAACATTGGGAACCATCATAGTTAGAAGGAAGAGGGATTAAAATGAACATCTGTATGTCTTTGCTTCTCAAACCATGGGTGCTGCAGTTGTATTTCTTGGGTTCAAATTCTGTCTCAACACTTCCTCTGTCTAGAATACCAGGCATGTTTATTTTTTTAAAATATTTATTTATTCTCTTTTGTTGCCCTTGTTGTTTTATTGTTGTAGTTATTATTATTGTCATTGTTAGATAGGAAAGAAAGAAATGGAGAGAGGAGGGGAAGACAGAGAAGGGGAGAGAAAGACAGACACCTGCAGACCTGCTTCACCGCCTGTGAAGTGACTCCCCTGCAGGTGGGAAGCCGGGGGCTCAAACCGGGATCCTTAAGCCGGTCCTTGCACTTTGCGCCATGTGCGCTTAACCTGCTGTGCTACTGCCCAACTCCCCTGGCATGTTTCTTAATCTTGATGCTTCATGTATGTATTAGCTATTGATATTATCATTTGATTCTAATCTTTTATAATGAAATTGGATTTAATGTTTTAATAAAAGGCTCAAATTTTGCTTTGTATGTTCATATTGTAAGATGCTATTACAGCCCCATTTCAACTTGGCTTATCTTGCTCATTTATTTCCCACTGAAGTTCGCTAAGCCCACATATTGTCTGTCTGAGCCCTGAACCTTGGGCATTTCCATCAGCTCCCAGACACTGCTAATCATCTGCACGTGCGCCCAGGATGCTCATGTCACTGCAACCTCATCTTAAGAAGCCTTTCACTCTAGAGGTAAGTCTTGGGGCTTTAGCTCCTGGTCTACCACATGGAAAATCCAAAGTGCCCAGAACTTTATAAATCAAGTCCAAGTCCAGCAGTATCCCTGAGCTCCAGAACCTCCCCAAATGCCAGTAATTGAACCCAAAGCCCTACACATATCTAGCACTAAGCTGTATTCCCAACCCAGAGCTCTTACAATTTCTCGGTGTTGACTCCCCTTATATACAAAAACTTTCTCCCTCTTAATGCTTAGAAACCTTTTTTCTTCCATGATTTTCAAGATCCAACACACACACACACACACACACACACACACACACACACACACACACACACACACACACCACAAATATCAAGACCTTTTTCATATTAAAAAAGAAGACTAAGGTAATACCATTTTTTTTCAGTGAAGAAAACAAATAAAGACCAAACTATTACTGTTAATATTTGAAGAGAGAACCATGGCCCTGGAACCTATCTAAAATGAACTGCCTCTCTTCTTCCCACACCAAGACCTTTAGCTTCATCTGCTCTATTCTGACCTTTAGGTTCCTTATTATTAAACATTTTGTCCTATTTCCATCTTACTGCTTTTCAGCCACCAAGTTGCAGATGCTACCATGATGCTATCCTGACTTCTCTGAGCAGACGACCTCACCATGTATCCTGGAACCTCACCTCCCAGAGCCCTGCCCCACTAGAGAAAGATAGAAACAGGCTGGGGGCATGGATTGACCTGCCAACATGTTCAACAGAGAAGCAATTACAGAAGCCAGACCTTCCACCTTCTGCACCCCAGGAAAAATTTTGGTCCATACTCCCAGAGGGATAAAGAATAGGGAAGCTTCCAATGGAGGGGATGGGACATGAAACTTGGTGGTGGGAATTGTGTGGGACTGTACCCCTCTTATCCTACAATACTGTTAATGATTATTTTTAGTTAAAAAAATATTTGAAGGAATTTGCTTTGTGGAACTCTAGTTTATACCTTTTTAATGTTATTGGCTATTTTGATTTTTTAAAGATATATTTCTTTAAAATATATATATTACTATTTATTGGACAGAAACAGAAAGAAGTCAAGAGGGGAGGGGAGGGGAGGTGGAGGAAGGGAGAGAGACACAGAGAGACCAGCAGCCCTTCTTCATCACTTGCACAGCTTTCCCGCAGGGCCCTCCCACTTTGTAACACGTGTGATCAACTGAGTATGCCGCCGCCTGAGCCCCAGAACTCAGGTTACCTGCCTGTGCTTTCAGAAGGCACTCAGAACAAAGAGACAGTTGTGGACTTCTATTTGTAATACACGGTACAATGCTCGAACATTTTAAAAGCTTAACGTTTTCTTTCTTTTAATATTTTAAAATTTTTTAATATTTTTTCCCTTTTGTTGCCCTTGTTGTTGTAGTTATGACTGTTGTTGTTATTGATGTCGTCGTTAGGACAGAGGGAAATGGAGAGAGGAGGGGAAGAAAAAGACACCTGCAGACCTGCTTCACCACCTATGAAGCGACTCCCCTGCAGGTGGGGAGCTGGGGACTCGAACCGGCATCCTTGCACCGGTCCTTGCGCTTTGTGTCACGTGCGCTTAACCCGCTGCACTACCACCTGACTCCCAGCTTAACATTTTCTAAGCATGTATTCTGAATGGTTCGACTGTCCTTCCATGGGCCAGCAAGTCTGTATGTCAGCTCTTGCTGACTGGACCACTGTCTTGGTTGAAATCATCCCCAAGACTCTTCATTCCTAGTCCCACCTTAGCTCATTCTATTTTGGAAAGTACCTGCCTGACCCCTAAAATCTGATAGTGGCCTGGTCCCAAACGATGCGGTCGTGGACACAGCAGAATGTGGTGAGATGAGCCTCACAGGCAGCTGCTTACCCACTGGCTGCCCTCTGTCTCAGGCGAGATGGTGTTAAGGACACATCAGGAGTCTGAGTCCAGAAAGTGAAGACACTGTCATAGCATCACATGCTTTGACCTCCCATTTTCCTGCCCTTAGCACAACCACCAAGAACGGAACCCTGGTACAACATGCCCTGGTATAGACTGACACCTTTTTAGAAGCATGAAGGTAATATACTCTCAAGACTGATTTTAATAGAAAATGTTCCCACCCTGAGTTGCCACTCCACCAAGTCAGTTCCTGTGATCATCTCAGTGACAGGATGTTCCACTTGCAGCCTTGTATTCATCTCCATGAAGTAGAAATTGTGCTTGGAGTCCATAATAAACTCCACAGTTCCTACAAGATAACATACAGGGGTCATGTCCCGACAACAGAGAATCAGTGGCAAATCAGAATCTCCATTTATGCACTACTTGTCAGTAAGGCATTGAGTCAATGGTTAAATAACTTTGTTTATTGTGAAGGCAACATAGCCACAGTTTGCAACCGATGGTTCTTCGTCAGAAATAGAGAGCCCATAAACTTTAACAGTAGAAAGTAGATCTGGGGCTTTGAAGAAATGGCAAGCCTAAGCCTGAATCCGTCCCATCTGTCGTAGAAGCAAGAGCACAGCTAGACATGTGTGACAGCTTAGTGAACCAAGGTCCCTTGGGCCTTCACACCGTGGCATTCCATCCCATTCTGAGAAGACGAATACAACTTTTTCTTTTCCTCATTATGGGCCTTTGGAAGGTTCCTACAAAGCCCCTTTACTGGTGACTCATTAAAAGATTGCTTTGGGGAGTCAGGCGGTAGCTCAGCGGGTTAAGTGCACATGGCGCAAAGCGCAAGGACTGGCGTTAGGATCCTGGTTCGAGCCCCCGGCTCCCCACCTGCAGGGGAGTTGCTTCACAAGCGGTGAAGCAGGTCTGCAGGTGTCTATTTTTCTCTCTCCCTCTCTGTCTTCCCCTCCCCTCTCCATTTCTCTCTGTCCTATCCAACAACAACGGCATCAATAACAATAATACAAATAAATAAAGAAAATATATTTTTAAAAAATTGCTTCACAGCTAAAGCTTATATTAGTTTTATCTAGCATTTCTTGAAGCGCTATAACAGTTTCTCTACTTTTATTAAGGTGTACATGTAACATTACATTTTAGCCATTTAAAGTGTATATGTGCTATGGGGGCCAGGCAGTGGCATAGCCAGTAATGTGCACAAATTACAGTGTGCAAGGACCCAGGTTCAAGACCCTGGTCCCTACCTGCAGGGGGAAGCTTCATAACCAGTGAGACAGTGCTGCAGGTGTCTCTCTTATTTTCCCTTTCCCTTTCAATTTCTTACTGCCTCTATCAATAAAGAAAAAAAAGTATATGTGTGCTGAGCTTGGCAGCTGAATACTTTTATATAACCCACACCACAATGACAATATAGTCTATTTCCATTATCCAAATGTTCCCTTGTTCTCCTAATGATCAGTTCTTTCCCTGAGCCTTGGCTCAAAGCAATAACTGGTTTGCTTCCTGTCATTATGTTTTTCAAAAAAAATCATATACATGAGATTGTATCATATGTAGTTTTCCATGCTTTAGATTTATTATTATTATTATTTATTATTATTATTTAGACTCAATATAGTTTTCTATAATTTTAAACTGTGTGTCATCACTCATTAGTAGATGCTAAAAAGTTAGTAAAGAATTCCAGCATTTGAGGAGATTATCAGTCACCAATCATTCATGATGACAAGTAAAAAATCAAATAAACCAGGCTGGGAGACAGCATAACGGTCATGCAAAAAGACATTAATTCCTGAGGCCCCAGGAGCCCCAGGTACAATCCGCAGCGTGACCATAAGCCAAAGCTGAGCAGTACTCTGGTTTAACAAAGAAGGAAAAATAAAATCTAAACAATTCCCTATTAAAAAAAAAAAATCAAATACCTCCAAACCCAACAAACACACACACACAAAACAACAGTAAGATCATGACTATATAAATGGAGGAGATAGACAGGAAGCTACAGAGGGTCACACTTTACCAGGCAGAAGCATGCAAGCAACACCTCTGCGGGAGAGAGCATCCTGTGATAGGAAAACCTGGAGTGTAATTGTTGAGTTACTGGAGACCCAGCAAAGACAATGCTGGGAGCTAAATGGGACACAGTCACAGGGCTGGGAGGTGGGCAATACTCACATTTTTGGAGAGTTTTAGCTCCAGGAGATATATCAAGTCTTCACAATAAATATTTGAGTAAACCCTCAAGTTTCTACCAGTATGTATGGCATGCTAAAGTTCTGTTCTCAATAGGGAAAGAGAGAGACAGGCTAGGAGTATGGATCGACCAGTCAACGCCCATGTTCAGTGGGGAAACAATTACATAAGCCAGACCTTCCACCTTCTGCACCCCATAATGTCCCTTGGTCCATACTTCCAGAGGGTGAAAGAATAGGAAAGCTATCAGGGGAGGGGATGGGATACGGAGCTCTGGTGGTGGGAATTGTACTCCTTTTATCCTATGGTCTTCTCAAATATTTCCATTTTATAAATAAAAATTAAAAAAGAAAAATAAAAATTATTTTATCAGAGTCTAAGCTATGGGGCTATCAGATTCAATTTAACATAACTGGGAGGAGCTGAGGTACCCAATTCCAGTCCCCTCCACCTATCCTGTTCCACCTAAGCAAATAAATCAAAACCAAAACCAGAAAAGCACAGATGAAGTTCTCATGCCGGGCCACAATTTACTAAAAGACTTAGACCTAACCATAAGATTAGTTCCCTCCTCCATTACATTACTAAAGACTTATTTATCACAGTTCCTTCTGCCCAGTGTATTTTATCAGCATATCAAGAAGAAAGGCAGGGCATGAAAAGGGCAGGTAACAGTTTGAAGAGTCTGAAAAAGCATCAGAACCAGACTCAGTTATGGAAGGAATGTTGAAATCATCAGGCCAGGAACTCAAAAAAAATTTTATAAATATGATAAAGGACATACTGGGGAAAAGACAGCATGTAAGAACAGATGGATAATGTAAGTAGAGAGATAGAATTTCTAAAACAGAATACAAATAGGTGCTAGTTGTCAAAACTACTGTAACAGAAATTAAGAAAATCTTTGTTCAGCTCATCAGTAAACTGGACAAGGAAAAAGATCTTTGAACTTGAGGCTATCATAACAGATATTCCTAAAGCTGAATGCAAAAAGCATAAACCCTGGGGGGATGAACAAAGAACAGACTATCCAAGAACTGTAGGATAAGCAGGAAAGGTGTAACAGACTACCGATACCAGGAGAAGACTGGAGCCGAAGTAATATTTGAAACAGCAGGAATTAAGGACATCTCTGTGATAATGCTGGGTACTAAAATACAGATTCAGGAAGCTAAGGAGTCACTAAGCAAGACAAATGCCAGACAGTCCAATCAAAACTAAGGAAAGGAATCCTGAGAAAACTCAAATGAGGGAAGACCTATTATATATATAAAGGGAGGAAGATAAGAATTACATCTGACTCGCCCTCAGAAATTATGCACTCACAATGAAAGTAGAGCAAACTAAAGTGCTGAAATCATCAATCTAGAATGCTGTACTTTTCAAAATTATCTTCTAAAAGTAAAGTACAAATAAAGACTTTCTCAACAAAGACTGAGGGAAATTATTACCTTCCTTTGTAATAAATATCAAAATAACTTCTTTAGAGAGACAAAAAATGGAATGCACACGCACATATTGGAATGTAAATACATGAGAAAAAAAAAGAAATGTAAAGGAAAATATTCACTAACAGAGGTAGAGACATTAAGACCCCTCTCTGTCAGAAATGAATAAATCCAGTAGGCAGAAAAAAAAGTGAAGATATAGTTTAACTTAAGACCATAATCAAAACGCTAAATATAACTGACACTAACAGTCTGCCTCAATCAACAATAGCAGATTATAAAATTTCAGGCTGCTTTGTAATATTCAATCAGAGAGACCATACTCAGGGTCAAAACAAACAAACAACAAAAACCAATGAGACAAAAGGCACCTGAAGGACTTAAGAGATAGCATAGCAGTAGCATATTAGACTTCTCTTCCTAAGGCTCCACAGGTCCCAGGTTCAATCCCCTACAGCAACTTATATTAGAGCTGAGCAGTACTCTGTCTTCTCTGTCTCATGAAAGCAAAAAAAAAATCATTTATCTAATTTAAATCAAATCATGGGAGTCAGGCAGTGGCGCAGTAGGTTAAGTGCACATGGTGCAAAGCTCAAGGATTGGCATAAGGATCCTGGTTCGAGCCCCTGGCTCCCCACCTGCAGGGGAGTCGCTTTACAAATGGTGAAGCAGGTCTGCAGGTGTCTATCTTTCTCTCCCCCTCTCTGTCTTCCCCTCCTCTCTCCATTTCTCTCTCTCCTATCCAACAACAACAACATCAATAACCACAACAATGTTAAACAACAAGGGCAACGAAAGGGAAAATAAATAAATATAAAAAAAAGAAAAGGGAGTCTTTGCAGAACCATTCTGCTGTATCCTCCACCTTTTAAATCAAGTCATATAATGTCTACTCTCAGCCACAATTAAACTAAAAACTGACTAACTAAGAAACCTAAAAGCAGACCTAGAATTGCCAAAACAATCTTGAGAAGAAAGAACAGAACCGGAGGTATCACACTCCCAGATCTCAAATTGTATTCTAGGGCTATTGTCATCAAAACTGCTTGATACTGAAACATGAATAGACGCACTGACCAGTGGAACAGAACTGAGAGTCTGGAAGTAAGTCCCCACACCTATGGACATGTAAATTTGACAAACATGCCCAGACTATTAAATGGGAAAAGCAGAGTCACTCCAACAAATGGTGTTGGAAACAATGGGTTGAAACATGCAGAAGAATGAAACTGAATCACTATATTTCACCAAATACAAAAGTAAATTCCAAGTGGATCAAGGACTTGGATGTTAGACCAGAAATTATCAGATACTTAGAGGAAAATATTGGCAGAACACTTTTCTGCATACATTTTACATCTTCAATGAAACAAATCCAATTACAAAGAAGACTAAGGCAAGCATAAACCTATGGGACTACATAAAATTAAAAAGCCTCTGCATAGCAAAAGAAAGCACTACCCAAACCAAGAGACCCCTCACAGAATGGGAGAAGATCTTTAAATGCCATACATCAGACAAGAGGCTAATAACCAAAATATATAAAGAGCTTGCCAAACTCAACAACAAGACAAAAAATAACCCCATCCAAAAATGGGGGGAGGACATGGACAGAATATTCACCACAGAAGAGATCCAAAAGGCCGAGAAACACATGAAAAAATGCTCCAAGTCTCTGATTGTCAGAGAAATGCAAATCAAGACAACAATGAGATACCACTTCACTCCTGTGAGAATGTCATACATCAGAAAAGGTAACAGCAGCAAATGCTGGAGAGGGTGTGGGGTCAAAGGAACCCTCATGCACTGCTGGTGGGAATGTCAATTGATCCAACCTCTGTGGAGAACAGTCTGGAGAACTCTCAGTAGGCTAGAAATGGACCTACCCTATGATCCTGCAATTCCTCTCCTGGGGATATATCCTAAGGAACCCAACACATCCATTCAAAAAGATCTGTGTACACATATGTTCTTAGCAGCACAATCTGTAATAGCCAAAACTTATAAGCAACCCAGGTGTCCAACAACAGAGGAGTGGCTGAGCAAGTTGTGGTATATATACACAATGGAATATTACTCAGCTATAAAAAACAGTGGCTTCACTGTTTTCAGCCGATTTTGGATAGACCTTGAAAATTCATGTTAAGTGAAATAAGTCAGAAACAGAAGGATGACTATGGGATGATCTCACTCTCAGACAGAAGTTGAAAAATAATATCAGAAGAGAAAACACAAGTAGAACCTGAACTGGAATTGGCGTGTTGCACCAACCAAAGTAAAAGACTCTGGGGTTGGTGGTGGTGGTGGGGGAGAGAATACAGGTCCAAGAAGGATGACAGAGGGCCTAGTGGGGGTTGTATTGTTATATGGAGACCTGGGAAATGTTATGCATGTACAAACTATTGTATTTACTGTCGAATGTAAAACATTAATTCCCCAATAAAGAAATTTAAAAAAAAAGAAACCTGAAAGCAATATCAAAATGCTTACAAAATTAAATAGCACTATTAGATACATGGCCCCCAAATCTCAAGAAATATTAAGTGAACGTAAAAATCCAACTTGTCACAATTTTGGAAATTCACTGAAAGCAGTGTCAAAAGGGAATCCGTAGCACTGAATCCAAGGATTGAAGAGAAGACCTAAACCAACGAGCTACTCGCCTTTGGCTATACTGAATGGAAGTTCAGGGGTCACACTTAGCGGCATGAAACGAAGAAAGCTTAAACATACCTGCTCCAACATAATTTACAGCCTTAGCAGCTCTGACTGCAGCCTCTCCAAGTTTTTTTCTTACTTCAGGCTCAATGCCAGGCTATTAAAAACATTAAAATACATTTCCATTAGGACCTCACCCTTCTAGAAGTTCTCCTTAAGAGGCAGTATCATGCTTCTATGTATTAAATCTCACACTGAAGAGATAAAGACAAAAGCTAATGGTGTACACTTAGCAAGTAACACTACCCTGTACCACAGTTTAACTGTGACTATATCAAAGTTTAATGCTTCTGTATGTAAATTCTACACTGCAAACATTACCTAGAATAATGGCAAGCCTTTGTCCTATACCTGCACAACACATTCCATGACTACATGCTGAATATTCACTTACAATTATATGCATCAATATAAAAGCCTTGAATAATCCTTATTTTGCTTTAAATTGATGACCTGATCATGTGCCTAGTAGTAGGTGGTCTTGGATATAATGACAAATCTTAAAGATTCTAAGTTAACAGGAAAGGGTTATTTTTATTTATTATTGTTACTATTATTATTTGCCTATTATTATTTATCACTGGGGCTCGGTGCCTGAACTATGAATCCACAGCTCCTGAGGGCACTCCCCCCCCCCCATTTTATTGGACAGGACAAAGAGAAGTTGAGAGAGTAGGGGGAGATAGAAAGGGAGAAAGATAGACACCTGCAGACCTGTTTCACCACTTGTGAAGCACCCCCCACACACAGGTAGGAAGCTAGGGGCTCGAACCAGGATTCTTTCATGGGTTCTTGCACTTAGAACTATGTGTGCTTAACCCAGTGCACCACCCCCTGAATACCTATTTATTATTATTTTTTTTGCTCTTCTATTTTGTAATATATCTTGTACATCTCTATAGAATTGATAAATAATACTGTAGTTTAATGTGTATAAGTTTACATACATAGCTTCCATTTTTAAAAAAATATTTATTTATTCCTTTTTGTTGCCCTTGTTTTATTGTTGTAGTTATTATTGTTGTTATTGATGTCATTGTTGTTGAATAGGACATAGAGAAATGGAGAGAGGAGGGGAAGACAGAGATGGGGGACAGAAAGACACCAGCAGACTGCTTCACCACCTGTGAAGCGACTCCCCTGCAGGTGGGGAGCCAGGGGCTCAAACCGGGATCCTTATGCTGGTCCTTGCGCTTTGCGCCACCTACGCTTAACCCACTGCGCTACCGCCCGACTCCCATATCTTCCATTTTTATAGCTAATTTTCACAATAATGATATGTGAAAGAGCAACTTTTTCTACTCGGGGATTAATTTTTTACAGTTGACAATAAATACAATAGTTCTGTACATGCATACCATTTCCTAGTTTTCCACATAACAATACAACTCCCACTGGGTCCTCTGCCATCATATTCTAGGACCTGAGCCCTCCCCCCTACCCCAGAGTCTTTTACTTTAGTGTATTTTTTTTTTTTTAAAGTAGGCAAGTACCAGATGGTTTAACTCATATGTGGAACAGATCATAAAAATACACAAACTTGGAAAAAGAAAGTAACCAAGCAATCTCTCAGTGTTTGTGAGAACTATGGTGATTATGGGGTGGGGGCACAGAACCTTGGTGGCAGGTGCAGTGTGAAACTATATCCTTGTAATCTTAAAATTTTAGGAACCATTATCAAATCAATCATAAAAATCGGTGCCCAAGGAGGTATACCTGGTAGGGCACACATGGTACCATGTGTTAAGACCTGGATTCACACCCACGATCCCCACTTGTAGGGAGGAAGGGCAGCTTCCTAAGGGATGGAGCAGTGCTGCAGTCATTTCTCTTTCTCCCTCTCCTTCCCTCTCCTTCATTTCACTCTGTCTCTATAAGAAAGAAGGGCACAAAGCACAAGGACTGGTGGAAGGATCCGGTTCGAGCCCCCAATTCCCCACCTACAGGGGAGTCGCTTCACAAGTGGTGAAGCAGGTCTGCATCTTTCTCTCCCCCCTCTGTCTTTCCCTCCTCTCTCCATTTCTCTCTGTCCTATCCAACAACAATGACATCAATAACCACAACAGTATTAAACAACAAGGGCAACAAAAGGGAAAATAAATAAATAAATAAAAAGAAAAGAGAGGGAAAAAAAAGTCCACCAGGAGCACTGGAATTGTCCTGCAAACACCAAGCCCCAGTGATAACCCTGGTGGCAAAATAACAGCAACAGCAGTAACAGTAATAGTAGTAGTAGCAGTAGTAGTAATTTATAAGGTAGGCAAACTTATGAAAAAATCAGTGCTCTATAGACAGCTATTTAAACACTAACTTCTTCACAGTTAAGTGAAATGGTTGTTGATATTTACTTCAAATGCCATGATCTGCAATAGAAATTAAAATTTGAACACCAACTAACCAGAAAACCTCAGATTTATGATCTTTTAGAAATACATGGTAAACAAACAAACATATATATAGCTTTGGCTGAGGAAGAAATCTAGAGCAATAAACAGGCTGCAATCCCGGAATAGGTAAGCCTAGGGGAAGGCTTTGACCCGCACCACACCTTAAACCAGTAGAGGTAATCTTAAGGCTGGGAGATAATTAGCCAGGTAGCATGCACACTATGCCATGGCTGAGGAACAGGTGTGAACCTGTGAAACCAGAAGGGAGCACTATACACAGGGGAAGCTTCATTAGAAGTGGATGGAGAGGGGCTCCGGTGAAAGAGAGTTTGCCCTAGGCGGTCCATGGAGCCCTAGCAGTCACAAAAGAGGTAGGTTCCCAGAGGTGTAAACAATTAACTCTGAGGTGGCAAAAGCTGCCCAGGAAAAGCAAGTCTCACTCCTTCCCCACAATCTAACCTCTAAAGCAGGAAGGTGAGTAAGTATTCCAAAATCACCCGCAACAAGAATGAGAAGAATCGTCTTTATAAAAAAATCATATTCAACTCACCAAGTCATTCCATTCCTCAACAGAATTTAAAATTGGCCTGCAAGTACTCCATAGTCAGAAACCTGGGTCAGAGCAGACCTTCCTAGCTCCCATCCAATGGGAACATGGCCCTGTCACTACGTATCCTCTATATGACAGCCAGGATGATCATAACCTTCTTCCCACTGCCCACACTGTGTGAGGTGTGTGTCTGTGTGTTTCCTATTAATAGGGAGTGGTTGTCCATTAGGACTTTAGAGGAGGTACTAGCTTTACACATTTCTGATGGGGGAAAAATAATTGTCAGAGGTTTATATTACAGAGAAGCTTACAAACCTCTTCACAAGGTCCTTACCCCTGGGGCCTCCTCGATGATCTTCTGATGTCTCCTCTGCACACTGCAGTCTCTTTCAAACAAGTACACGGCATTGCCATGGTGATCTCCAAACACCTGGACCTCTACATGCCTATGGAAACGTGAACACAAGGGGCCGGGTGGTGGTGCACCAGGTTGAGTGCCCATGTTACCATGTACAAATGCCCAGGATCAAGTCCCCAGTTCCCACCTGTTGGGGGGAGAGTTTCAGGATTGGTGTAGTAGGGCTGCCGGTGTCTCTCTTTCTCTCTCCCCCAGTTTCTATAAATAAAAAATAATTGGGAGACAGGTGGTAGCATACTGGGTTAAGCGCACATAGAGCAAAGCACAAGAACCAATGTAAGGATGCCGGGTCAAGCCTCTGGCTCCCCACCTCCAGGGAGGTCGCTTCGCAAGCAGTGAAGCAGGTGTCTATCTCTCCCCCTCTCTGTCTTTCCTTCCTCTCACAGTTTCTCTGTCCTATCCAACAACAACAGCAACAGCAACAGCAACAACAACAATGGAAAAATGGCCACCAGGAGCAGTGGATTGGTAGTGCAAGCACTGAGCTCCAGAGATAACCCTGGAGGCCAAAAAAAACAAAACAAAACAAAAAAAACCCCACACAACAATAACAATAAACACATTAAAATTATGAATTTTTGTTTTTTTTTAAAAAAGGAACACAAGTGAACATACTTGGTAAGGGCTACAAATGCCATATTCAGTAAGCCAAGTTCTAAGCCAAGGTGAACAGAGTTCCTTTAGTTTTATTTTAAGATGTGATACTTTTACATCAGCAGAGAGGATATGAGTTATGAATTTAGAAACAGAGATGCAGCCAGTCTTGTAAAATTCCAATGAAGTTCTTTTTTTCTAGTTGTAAGATGAACATTAAAGAAAAATTATGTAAGTGAAATGGCTGAGAAATAAGACAGAAAACATGAAATCACAGTTATAACCTCAGAGTAGTGTAAGTTATAAAAAGTGCAAAATTCTCCAGGAAAAGACAAGAACCTGGGTATGTCAGCATCATATATTAAAAGTCATAATCCATATATCCTCTAAAAAGCTAATGAAAGTTTGTTTGTTTTTTTGCAGTTACAAGATTAAAAAAAAAAAATCAAGGAGTCATGTGTGTACATGTTAAAATGAGCACGGACCCGGGTTCAAGCTCCCGGTCCCCATCTGTGTGTGTGTGGAGGGGGGAGCTTCATGAACAGTGAAACAGTGCTGCAGTGTCTCTCTCTCTCTCCCCTCCTCTCAATTTCTGTCTCTATCCAAAATAAGTAAATAAAACTAACAAAAAAAAAGTCAACTCTTAAGAGTAAGGTTATAAATTATGGAAGACCAAAAAATGTACTCATGCAAAAGTAAAGAAGAATTAATATGGCTAACTTATTTTAAGAATATACTTGCATTAACTTATACAACCAAAGAGGCACTTTAAATGTGAGTACAAAAGAGTAAAATCATGGAAATCTTATTAAGAATAGATGATGCGCATAGTCATTATGAAAATAAGACAAGCATAGATTATACTTCTCAGTGGATTTATTTTGATATAAATGGCGTAGTCACCACCATGATACAGAAACGACTGATCAGCAAATGCTGTTCCTTTTGACTTTGTAAATAATACCTACCAAACCTAGGATAAATTAAAAGCACAGAAAGTCTTATGAATCTGTTTCAATATAGTGGCTCATTTCTTTGCCTTGTTTTCTTAAATAAATAAAACACTTGAGAGAAAGGATGTTCTCTCTTAATCTACCAGCATCTCTTGACAAAAGAATGAAGTCCGTCTCTTCCACTTGGATTTCTTAGCCCTACTTGACATTTCCGTGTTTTTTATTTTATTTTATTTTATTGTTGTAGTTATTGTTGTTGTTGATGTCGTTGTTGTTGGATAGGACAGAGAGAAACTGAGAGAGGAAGGGAAGACAGAGAGAGGGAGAGAAAGATACCTGCAGACCTGCGGACCTTTAGACCTGCTTCACTACCTGTGAAGCGACTCCCCAGCAGGTGGGGAGCCAGGAGCTTGAACCCGGGTCCACACGCCAGTCCTTGCGTTTTCTTCTCTTTTTACATATCCATAAAATGCCATCACCAATGTCACCAAATTCTCTCAGTTAGCATTTTGAACAAATGATTATCTATTAGGTCAGTTAAGAGTAAGAAACTAGGGGCTGAGTGGTGGTGCAACTGGTTGAGCTCATACGTTATAAGGTGCAAGGATTCAGGTTCAAGGCCCCTGTCCCCACTTGCAGGGAAAAAGCTCTGCGAGTGGTGAAGCAGTGTTGCAGCTGTCTCTCTGCCTCTCTCCCTCTCTACCTCCTCTTACTCTCTTGATTTCTGGCTTTCTCTATCCAATTAATAAAGATAATAATAAAAAATTAAAATAGAATAAAATAAAGACATTTAAAAAAGAATAAGAAAACTAGTATTCTGTCATTGTGGATTTACTTCACTTTAATACTCTTAACTATAAATAGTTTTTCTTTCTCCACACAAATGACAAAAAAGGGGGGAGACTATTATAATTTATTTTTTTCATATTTATTTATTTATTTATTCCCTTTGGGAGTCGGGCGATAGCAACAGCGGGTTAAGTGCAGGTGGCGCAAAGCGAAAGGATGGGCATAAGGATCCTGGTTCAAGCCCCTGACTCTCCAACCTGCAGGGGAGTCACTTCACAAGTGGTGAAGCAGGTCTGCAGGTGTCTATCTTTCTCTTCCCCTCTCTGTCTTCCCCTCCTCTCTCCATTTCTCTCTGTCCTTTCCAACAACGACATCAACAACAACAATAATAACTACAACTATAAACAACAAGGGCAACAAAAGGGAATAATTTCTTTTTTAAAGTTAGAGATGGGGTGGGGGAGAGAGAGAGAAAGAAACCACAGCACCAAAGCTTTCTTCATCGCAGTGGGGGTTGGGCTCAAACCCAGGTCATGCTCATGGCAGTGCAGCTCACCATACAAGTGAGTGTTCCACCAGCCCCAGAAAGTTTTATTTCTTCATTTTCCCTCTTCAGTGTTTGTCCTTTCATTATGCTGATCAAGTTTCTAACCTATATCATGTTTCTCCTGAAGAAATTCTGTTTTTGTTTCTCAATAGATAAAGTGATTTTTCCCTCACTGACCCCCACCCCCTCAAAAATTTTCTATTTGTCTTTGGTTTCCTACAGTTACATAATTAATTTTTTTTTCATATTTACGCTACTTGGTTTCCTTGGAGCTCCCTGGTTCTGTGGTTCGGTGTCTGTCATTAAAATGGAAAACTGTTGTCCATTATTACTTTAAATATCTCACTACTCCTTTCTCTTTTCTTGTAGTGTTAAAAAAAAAAAAACAAACATGTTCTGTCTCTTAAAAATTGTTCTACTGTTCTTGGGCACTGTTTTGTTTTTGTCTTTATTTCATTTGCAATTTAGTTTGGAAAGTCTCAAGGTCACAGATTCCTTCCTTGGCTTTGTCCAGTCCATCCACTGCAAGCTTCATTTACAATGCTTTTCATTGCTGGCATTTTGCTTATTTGCCTGCTACCTTTGAGTTGCCACCTCTCTGTTTATACTGCCCATCTTTCCTCGCAAGGGTTCACAGTGCACTTGACAAATTAATCAGCTACTTTAAATTAACTATTTAATAATTCTCAGACTATGTGCCATGTCGAGGTTGAATACTTGCTTTACCTCTTCAGATTTTTTCCTCGTCTTTGATATGTCTTATAATTAAAAAAAAGCTTATATGTCAGATATCACATAATAGGAACTGAACAGACCTTTAGTGAGAGGTTTGACAAGGAGGTTAACACTGTGTTTTACATTTGCAGTAATTAAAGGCACAAGAAAATTCAGTTTCCCCCAGTGTTCTTCTTTTGTTTTACTCTAACTGTCTCTGGGTTCTCCTTAAAAACCCTTCTTAAATAAAGTCAGTGTCTTATAGCACTTTTAGTTTCAGTCTACCAGTACTACCCTGGGGTTCTGTGATAAAATAGTAGGCGTGGGAGACTATATTCTTGTGATTATATCTGTCTGCTCATGGGCCTGTGTCCTAGGGCTAGAGTGCTTCTTAGTGTTTGTTTGTTTGTTGTTTTTCTTCTTATTAAATAAAACAGAGGGCTAAGAGATTTAGAGAGGGTTAACTGCTCATCCCCCCAAAGGAAAGGGTCTTAGCAAAGTTTCCCTTGAGGTACTGTTCAAAAGAACACACTGTTCTGAGTTTATTTCAAATGGTTACTCTTCTTTTTCTGCCCTAAAATTTGATGATTTTTTTTTTCCTAGAGCTTTTACTGTGAGAATCTCTTGAGGTTTCTAGAGGTAAAGTATATGAAAGTCTATTTGTCCTCTAAACACTGAGCCCCACAGTGTTTCTGACTGCCATACTTCATGTTCAGCCTCCAGTCATTTGTTAAAATTCCCTCTGAGGTGTTTGATCAGTTAATGGCTCAAGTAGATCTCAGTCATGACTGTCTGGGTCCAGATGCTGTCCAGTTGTGGAGAGGTGGTTTGCCCTGTGATTTCCACTCTCTGTCACTGATTGGGACTGGGATGTGGCACACCCAGTTGAATACACATGTTGCCATGTTCAAGGACTCCTGGTTCAAGTTCAGGGGAGGAGCTTCATGAACAGTGAAGCAGTGCTGCAGGTCTCTCTCTTTCCCCCTCTCCCCTCTTAATTTCTCTGCCTCTACCAATAAATAAATAAAATTTAAAAAGCCACTGACAATCCTTTTGCCTTGATTTTTTACTTGCTTCTCAAATGTGAGTGATCATTTGTCATCTCTTTATGTTAGAGCTGACCTATTTTCCAAATTTGAATAAAATCCTACTGTTCCACCGTCCCTTAACTTCTAGCCGCTCCAGGGTGACGCTACAGCAGTGACACCAGAGGTTCTGAAAGAAGCAGGGGGGGCCGTGTCAGCAGCACACAGTCATTGTGATTCAGAGTGCTCAGAGGTTGCAGAACATTTTTCAATTGTCTGCTTGTAGGGAAAGCTCAGAAGGTCTCAGTAGTCATCAAGTTATGTTATTTTTCCTGTTGTCCTTTTTTTTTTTTTTTTTTTTCCTGTGCTGCTTTATCTAACCCAGTTTTTGGAGCCCATGACTGAGAAGTATGAGGTGTATGAAATCCTAGCTGTTCTAACCAGCCACTACTGGGGTCTGGCTAGACTGACAGATGCAACTGCATTCTATCAGGAATGCCTTGCTATTTTCTGTGCATCCTCAAGATTTTGCTTTTTTAATACAGGGAGAATGTATACTGAATATGAAATGAAGCAGAGATCTGTTCTTTTTCTGAGCCTCTATGTTAACATACTTTGAGATTACTTAATAGCCCTGCCTTTAAGTATTCTTGATCAGATTTTTCAGATATCTTGATGTCTACTTTCATCAGGTAATAACTGGGACCATCTCGCCAATCTTCAGATACTTTTGTTAATTTGATAACTAGTAACCACATGAAACAGTATATATAGTATGATTGTCATGATTTCAAAAGATTACTAGAAAATACAGAATGGAAATATTGTTCACCAGAAAATGAAATTGCAAGTCACTTTGCTTTCTATTTCCTGTATATGCTAGGTTGTGGGCGTATTCACATTATCTCTGTATTTCAAAAAATATTGTTGATATCAATCATGAAGAAAGTAGTGTGCAAGGTGATCTATAGGGGGACTATAAAGACATCCAGCCCTGGGCCCCTGGTTTCCCAGAACTTCTCAGATACCAGAAGAAGAGTCAGCTACAGCACCAGGTAATAAATAGTTAGTTTCACATGGAAGTACTTTACACTGTAGGCATTGAATTACAGTCTCTGAAATACCTAGTCTTCACAATTCGAACACTGCAGTGCTAATATAAACAGTCAACCTTTCTTTTTATTTGTACAATTAATTTTTTAATTGTTTTATTGCGAGGCTAATGATTTATAGTAAAATTGTTAACACATGGGTACACTTTCTCATTTTCCGCTGATAGCTGTCTGCAAAAACATTCTCACCCCCAGCTTAGGTCCTTTCCTTCTTTTAAAGATATGAAAGCGGGCTGGGGAGACAGCTAGATGGTTATGCAAAAGCGCTTTCATGCCTGAGGCACCAAAGGTCCCAGGTTTAACCCTCAGCACCACCATAAGCTAGAGCTGAGCAGTGCTCTGGTTTAAAAAAATTGTCAGTCATCAGTTTATCTGCCAGCTCCCCCCACCCCCCGCCCCCGTCTATTTCCTACTTCCCATCAGTTGGTGGCATATCCTGTACTCTCCTACTCGAATGGCCTGTTTTGAGAGTGAACTTCTTTTTCTGCCATCAACCTCTAAATTAACTTAATTTATCATGTGATATTCAGGGACAGTTCTAGGTTCTTTAGTGCTTGAAATAAGAAAAATCTGGGGACCTTCCTAAGACACAGGCTCTTGAAAGAGGTCCATGTAAGGGAAGGGCTTGAAGCTTCAGTCTATTACCTTCAAAGTCCCTCTCTGGTTATAGTTCCCAAATGTATCATTCTTTACAAAGTCAGTTAACTTACCAAAAATATCTACAAGATAGGAAGCTTTTATAGCTAGCTTCTTAGTTTAAGCATGGAGGCCGGGTGGTGATGCACTTAACATCATCACTTTAAGCAACAGAAATGTGGATAAAACCCTAGAAAGCAAAATTTAGAAATCTGTACTTGCTATATCTGTACCTTGGAGAAGTAGTTTAATTCAGTGGCTTAGAGTAAGAATTCTAGAGTCAAACTGCCTGAGTTCAAATGCCAACTGTCCTGTTTCTCAGCTGGGAAACCTTAGGCAAGTCACATGACTACTCTGTTGCTCAATATCCTCACCTACAACATGGGAATAGTACCTACCAGTGGGGCTGCTGTGAAGACTAGAACTCAGTTAGGAAGACAAGATCACTTAGTATAACGAAAATGCCTAGAATCTGGCACATGCTAAGTGCAATATAAGAATGGTCTGTTGACATTATTATTTGTTAATATATCATTTATAATTCAGTTTGGATAACTATTTCCATTTGCCATGCATCTCAACTGAGGTTCAGAATTCTGTGAAATGTGGCTAATTCCTTTTAAAAATAAAAAGACTCCAAGTGTCATCAATATGAAGTAGCTTACATGAATTAATGTCACGTTAATATCATGGAATCATTTTGCACAATAAAAAAATAAGGTTGATCTATGACTACAATATTAACATATAATATTATATAAGATTTGATTCTGTATGAATGAATACATATAAATGTTTCTATATACACAGAAAATAGAAGGATGTACACCATGCAACGGTTACATTGGAGGTAAGACTGGGGAATGTAACATATTACACAGTATTGGAAATATTTTCTACCATGTGCATGAATCTTTGTTTAGCTATTTAATTTTAAAAATCAGATTCAGGGGACTGGGAGATAGCTCACCTCATCTTAATATGAATGAGGCCTTAAGTTCCAGTCCTGACACTACATGGGAACACCATGGACATCAAAGGGACATTCTATGGATGTAGAGTCAGTCTCTCTCTCTCTCTCTCTCTCTCTCCCTCTCCCTGTTACTCTCAGAAAAATAATGAATGAAAAATTAGGCTTCAGAGACTTCTCCAGGAATATGACACAGGAGGAGGCCTTGGCTTCATTTCCCAGAATAACAACAATAAAATCTGAGCCGGAATCAAAAAAAGTTGAGCCCACCTGGGTGTGTCCACAAACTTCTCGATCAGCATGGCATCGTCGTTGAAAGACTTCTTAGCTTCTCTCCGTGCTGATTCTAGCTGTTCTTGAAATTCTTGTTCTGATCTAGCAATCCTCATTCCCTAGGACGAAAAGATGGTTATGAATGCAACAGAAATTGAAGCCAGCAGAGCAGTCTGAAGTAGAAACACACACAAGCTCGGTCTTACCTTTCCCCCACCGCCCCGGACAGCTTTGATCATGACGGGATAGCCAATCCTCGCAGCGTGCTGCTTCAGGCACTGGTCTGCCTGGTCCTCTCCATGATACCCTTCTACAACAGGGACTCCGGCGGCAGCCATTATGGCCTTGGATGTGCTTAAGAACAAAAAAACCCCAGGTGCCCCAATGCTATGAATTATTTCACACAGCAGAAACAAATACTGCTCAGACTATAAAAATGCAATGCAGCTCTTTAAATGCTTTGTTTTGTTTTAATCATACAAACAGAGAGGGAAGGGCCGGATGGTGGTGCACCAAGTTGAGTGTACATGTTACCATGTTCCAAGACCAGGATTCAAACCCCTGCTCTCACCTGCAGAGGGGAAGCTTCAGGAGTGGTGAAGCAGGGCTAGAGGTGTCTGTCTCTCTCTTTCCTTCTATCTCCCCCTCCTCTCTCAATTTCTCTGTTCTATCCAAAAAAGAAAAAGAAAGGAAACGGAAGAAAGAGAGAAAAGGAAAAGAAATGAAGAGGAGGAAGGAAGGCAGGTAGGAAAGGAGGGAAAGAGAGAGAGAGAGGAGAGAGATACTACAGCAGCAAGGCACTGTTCATGAAGCATCCTTTTGCACAGTGCTCTCATGTGCTGACTGAGGCCTTGAATGTGGTCCTGGGGTACAGTAAACTGAGTAAGTTATCCCTAGCCTCCTTGACTGGAGCCCTTAACTAAAGCATCTCATAGGTAAGGGGCAGGAAGATAGCACAGTGATTGCACCAGTGAGGACCCCAGTGGTCCATGTTTCAATCTCTGGCACCACTATATATGCCAGAGCTGAGCAGTGCTCCAGGGCCTGTTTCTTACTTTCTCTCATGAAACTTAACATTAGGGCTGGGGAGACAGTATAACTGTCATGCAAAAAGGCTTTCATGCCTGAGGCTCCAAGGTCCTAGGTTCAATCTTCAGAACTACCATAAACCATAGCTGAACAGTGCTCTGGTTAAAAAAAGAAAAAAAGCGTGTGTGTAGGTGGGGTAGTGGCACACTTGGTGAACATGCACATTACAGTGTGCACAGACCATGGTTCAAAGACCCGGGTCCCCACTTGCAGGGCTGCAGGAAGCAGTGAAGCAGGTGTCTTTCTTTCTCACTATCTCCACCTTCCTTCTCAACTTCTCTCCATTCAAAATAAAAACGAATAAGTATTTTTAAAAAGAAAATCATTTAAAAAGTCTTATAAAGATCCACAGTCTAAAAGAAAAGACTAGTGTACAAATATTAAAATGTCTTCAATTAAAATTGCTTCAATCCAGCTTTAAGTGATAGTCATCCCATCTTGCTTTTATTCCTCCAAAACTGGTATATATTCACACACACACACACACACACACACACACACACACACGTGTGTGTGTGTATGTATTAGAAAGACTAGCTAATTTTTTTTCTTACCTCACTTGGGTAGTATATAAATAACTTATAGCTGCAAAAAAAAAAAAGGGGGTAAAATTGATGGGTCTGTTATAAGCAAACCAAACCCTTTCAGTTGATTTTCCTGTAGGCTGAGAAATAATAGAAATAATAGAGGGGCCAGGTGGTTGTGCACCTGATTAAGAGTACATGTGACAATGAGCAAGGACCAAGGTTCAAGTCCCTGGTCCCTACCTACAGGGGAAAGCTTTGCTTTGCAAGTGGAAAAGCAGGGCTACAGATGTTTGTCTATCTCTCTTCTTTGCTATCTTCCCCATCCCTTTGGATTTCTCTCTGCCTCTATCCAATAAACAGAAAATTAAAAAAAAAAAAAAAAAAAAGAAAGAAAAGAAATAAGAATCGAGGGGAAACACAAAACAGAACTTGGACTGCGTTTGGAGTGTTACATCAGAGTAAAGGACTCTTGGGGCAGGGGTGGGGAGTAGGTCCTGGTGCACGATGGTGGAGGAGGACCTAGGAAGGGCGTGAAAGTGTTTTGCAAAAAACTGAGACATTTTACACATGTACCAACAATTGTATTTACTGTTGACTGTACACCATTAATCCCTCCCCCATAAAAAAAAAAAAAAAAGATGAACTCACCTCTTTATGCCCATGTCTCTAATTGCAGCTGAAGGAGGGCCTATAAAAATAATTCCTTCTTGCTTGCAAAGTTCAGCAAATTCCATATTTTCTGAAAGAAAACCATATCCTGGATGGATTGCCTAGAAGTGAGAAATGGAAGGCTAGACTTACTCCGCTGTCCACTGGTACACTGTGACTTGGGTGATGTCCCCTTCTGGGGAGACTTCACCAAAAGATGCTGGTGTCTATCAAACCTGTTTCAATTCTATTTTTATTTATTTAGATATGATTGGATAGAGATAGAAACTAAGAGGGGAGATAGCGGCATGATAGCTCTCCTGGGAGGGAGGCTGCTTTGCTGTGCTTAAAACCCAGATTTGAGACATAATCAATTTAATTTACAATCTAGACTCTGCCTCTGTGTGTTTCTCCAAAGATGTGAAGAACAGAGGAATCAGTAAGAAAGACAAGTTCCTGGAAAAGGAGAAGAGATGTGCCTATTTTACAAAAACCCAGTAATGAAATGTGAAAATCCTGGGAGCAGCTCAAAGAGTGTAAATGACGCCTGTGAGTAATAAGCAATTTTGTGCAGGTCGTAACAAGCCTTATTCCTAAGACTCTTACCTGGGCAGCAGAGATCTTAGCCACCTGAATGATTTTCTCCATGGAAAGGTAGCTCTGCTGGGAGGGAGCGGGGCCAATGCAATATGCCTCGTCTGCCTGTTTAAGAAACATTACATGTTTAAAGGAGCCACACAGCCAGAGCACATTACCACACCAGAAAGAACAGCTTCAGGGTCACTTTGCTGTTAGAGATATAAAGTGCTAGCTCCCCAAGGCCCGTTGAAACAGGAACCAAGAAACAAAGCAGCAGCTCAAGGCTATGCTGCCAAGTGTCAGTCTTGGAATTTTGCACTGGAAGACACCAGTATTTGCTTTTATGTATAATTCACATGCTAGAATTAAATTAAAGTATCTTGGATTAGAAAGCAACAAACATTAATCCTGGCATTTTTAGTAACAATACTACTAATATTACTATATTAGTTGATTCACCCAAGGTGAATATTACAATGACTACTAATGCTAACATTAATTAGCAACAATAATAACTTTTTATGTATTTAGTGTGGTAAAATGTACATTTTGAAAAAAATTTACATTTTGATAATAGATGTGTAGTAAGAAATGAAATTACAAAGTTTACTAATTACTACACAATCAGCAGAGTGGGATGACAGTGCTCCTTGTGTATATCTGTGGGCTATTTTACACTTTCCCTTACGTCTTTCAGATAGTCACAACATCCCTTGAGGCAGATCCTTGAAGACAGGAAATTATCATTCATTCAGAGACATACTAAATGCCAACTATGTGCCATGCTTTGAGGTAGGAATTGTCTGGAAAGCAGTAAATAAGACAAACATCCCTGTCTATAGGCAGAGACAGACAGCAAACGTTGACATATTTAATAACAACTATCAATTAATTGCAGAACATTCTACACTATGAAGTTACCATGGTTCATCTAATCATATACCTATGAACTTAGATCATAATGGCAGAAAACTAGATGTGGGTCACCATTCTCATTCAAGCTTCTATTTGTAAACACACACACACACACACACACACACACATCAGTGGGAATGTTTCCAGGGTTAGGCTAAACCATATAATATTTTATCAGATCCTGGTTAGTCATTCCTTGAAATAGTGTTACCAACATGCATTTCCATCAGCATACTAACTTTCTAACTATCTTACCCAATGTTGAATGCTAACCACATTTAAAATAATTACTAATCTGGTAGATCATTAAAAGACTTAAAGCAGAGGAACGAAACAAATAGTTTATTTTATTTATTTATTACTGGAGACAGAGAAAGTGAGAGGAAAAAGGACATGGGGGAGAGAGGGAGAGTGAGGGAGAGAGGGAGGGGGGAGGCCTGCAGCTTGACTCATCATATGTGAAGCTTTCCACCTGCATGTGGGGTCTGGGATTTTCAACCTGGGCCCTTGCACATGGTAATGTGTGCTCAGTCTGGTGCACCACTGCCCAGCCCCTTGACTTTTTAATTTAATTTATTTTTCTTATATTTGATAGGACAGAGACTAATTAAGAGGGGAGGGGAGGGAGAAAAAGAGAGAGACAAAGACAGCTGCAGCTCTGCTTCACTGCTCATGAAACTTCCCCTTGCAGGTGAGTACAGGGGACTTGAACTCAGGTCCTAGTGAAGGGTGATACATGTACTCAACCAAGTGCGCTATCGCCCAGCCCCAACAATTTTTTTTTTTTATTTTAAGCTATCAGTCTTAATGAACTGCAGAAAAAGAAAAATAAATGAGGGAGGAGGTCAAGCGTAGAAGTGGAAAGAACACTTAAGAGGCTAGATTTTTTTTCTTTTAAGACTTTTTAATAAATTTATATAATTTGATAGGACAGAGAGATTAAGAGGGAAGGAGGAGAGAAGAGACAGAGAGACACCATAGTGTAGACAGACACTGCTCCCCCCACGGGTGGGGATCGGAGATTTGAACTAGGGTCCTTATGCATGGTAATGTGCACTTAACCAGGTGTGCCACTGCCTAGCCCCTAGGCTATAGTTTTCAAAGATCAAGAGATGATAGTGTATTTGACTCAGGCTATATGTACTAAAGGGCAAAATAATAATAATGATGATGTTGAAGATTCACTTTATTTATTTCATAAGATCAAAGTGTCACTCTGACATACACAGTGCTGGCCATTAAACTTGGGGCCTCACACATGTAAATCTAGCACTCTACCACTGCACCCACTCCTCAGGTGCAGAAACATTTAATGCAAAGAATTAATAGCACTTGGTGACTGTCCCCATGGAGGAGGGTGAAGGCTATAGAGTGAGAAGGGAGAAAGAGAGATTTAAAGACAACCCCCCTCCCAGATTTGTCATGATTATTTTTGTGAGCTGTGATGTTATCTACTGGGTTAAATGACTCTGCAAGGACAGCAGGGTTAGTAGAAATGAAAGGTCATATGAGTTCAATGTTAGACGTAACAGTCTGTTGCCTGGGACGCATCAGGTGGAGATGTTGAGTGGGCAAATGTATATGCACGTATCAAACACAGAACAAAGTCTGGAAATAGAAATATGGAGATTTTTGGCAAGGCCACAGAGATAGATGATATTAAAGTGAAAATATACAGTAAGAAAAAAAAAGATCCTTTACTTGAAGAGAGAAGGAGGACTAAGCACAGGTAGGCAATGGCCTTGGAGAGGAAAAGGGTAAGAACAAAGGCAGGTGAACAGACTCAATGGCAGGAAGCGGGGTTATATTTTTCTGTTGGGAAACTGTACAGATGCAGTCACATCCACCATGTTGTCCTCTCAGGGTACTGTCAATTCCTGCGAGAGTTGAAATTCTATTACCGGAGTGCCTTGTTCCACCATGTTGTCCCCTCAGGGTATTGTCAATTCCCTCTAGAAACCCTATTCCCGGAGTGCCTTGTTTCCTAGCCAATCCTGTCCTGACTTGTCACTTCCGGAATTTCTCTCATAAAAGCCCTTCTGCTTCTGCCCCTCTCTCTCTTTGCCCTTTTTCACTTCCGCGACTAGACACAGAGAAGGGTGCTGCGTGTAGCTGGAGGCGGCCATTTTGCTAGCTCCATGTGGCCCAAACTGCTGCGCTCTCACCCAACTCTGAGGTGCCCACCTGAATAAAGATTTGTGTTCCCTCTCCGCTCAGATCCCTTCTCTCTCTCCCCCGTGACGCAGTCTGACATTTTTCTGTGTGAAACCAACATCGTCTGTGGAAGACATGTGGCTAGAGAGAGACTGAGAGGTGGAGATGGAGCAAAAGAGGTTTGAGATAGCCATGGCACAGAGGAAGAAGAATAACGACTTGGGGAAACCATGGGTCTGCTATGCAGTGCAGCAAGCATGGTGCCATGACTTTACGTCAGCCCTTGAGTCTGGCTGGAGGCCCTATGGTTGGAGTCTGTCTGGTGGGTCGTAGCAGGTGAGAATTACTAACCTTTCCAAATCTTAGGGTCATTTTAGTTATACTTTATAATAAACCAAGGTTCAGAAACACTAAGTGACTTGTTTAAGATCCTTTTGCCAGAAAGTAGTAGTTGCTAAGAATAAAACTTTGGATTCTTTTTCTTGTACCTCAGGGATCTGGTTATGTGTCAGTACAAGAACAATCTGTGAACAATTTTTGCCTTTTGATGACATAGGGTCGTGCCTACATAAGTCAACTACACCACAAAGCAAACTTTTTTTTCCTTTTACTAGAGCACTGCTTAGGTCTGGTTTATGGTGGTGCCAGGGACTGAACCTGAGACCGAATCTGGGACCTTCAGTGCCTCAGGCATGAAAGTCTTTTTTGCATAACCATTATGCTATCTCTCCAGCCCAAAGCAAACTATTTGATTCAACTGGTGTAGTTTGGAAAATGTTCCAAGAGGAATAATTAGAAGTTTGAATTTAATGCACAAAATGAACACTAGCAGATGTCAGCTGTCAACATAAAGGTCTAAACCATGGGTGCAGTAAACATAAATAAAATTACTTCCAGTGTTTGAATTCCGGTGTTTAACAACATACCATGTCCACATGCAAGGCATTCTTGTCCGCCTCGCTGTAAACAGCCACAGACTGCACACCCATTTTCCGGGCTGTTCGTATCACTCTGCAGGCAATTTCTCCTCGGTTTGCAATAAGCACCTTGGTAATGTTCTGTCCTGTTTAAGACATCATGTAAATTATATACAGAAGTTACTGGGGAGGAAGGAGTGAGAATGAAAAATAAATATTCTATGAAAATTACCAGCTATTAAACACTTTTTATTTTTGGTAACAGCCTAATGGAATCTTAAATAACCATTAAATAACTACTAGTCGGCAAAGCATAGCTTTACACAGAAATTCAAAACCTTTATTAACATAAATTCTTAAATCACACAACTTTACACTTAAGACGACTTTAGTTTCTATGTATTTAGTTTGATAGGACAGAGAGAATTTGAGAATGGAAAGACTGAAAGAGAGGGAGAGAAAACGAGAGCACCTGCAGCGCTGCTTCACCATTAGTGAGGCTCCCCTCCTCCTGCACATGGAGTCTGGGGATCTGAACCTGTGTCCTTGCACATGGTAGCGTGTGTGCTCAACCAAGTGTTTCACTACCCAGCCCTTTCTTTAAACTTAAAACAAACAAAAACCCAGGGACTATGTGATTTAAAAGCTTGGAGTTTTTTTTTTAGTGAAAAAAAAAATCTACAGACCCTATTGTCACAGATTGAGAGTTGCTGGGATGAAGTGTGTGTGTGTGTGGATGTGGGTGTGGGTGGGAATGGAATACACACAACCAACTAAAAGTTATACTTAATGTTTGAGAGTTGGTAATTCATTTAAAAAAAGGCTACTACTTCAAAGAACTACTTTGAAGTACAGACTTAGACAACCATGGTTATGCTTTTCTAAACCAAAACACAAATGAGGGTCAAACAAACAGAAACAACAACAAATGCACCATGTCCTCAAGTATTTCCTTACATATATTATACCCAGGGGCAAGAGATTTCATTTAAAAAGAGAGAGAGAGAGAGAAAAAACCATGACTCAATACTTAAGGAGAAAATATGTGAAAATCCCAAAGTTCAGCAATATATGCAAACATTTCATTATGTAAAAGAAAGTAAATATTTTCCTTAGGTCTCAATCAGAAAGAAAGCCAAATAAAGCACCAAACACTGCCAGTACCTGTGGATGCTGAATACTTCATGGTTCTTTGTTTCCATGTCCATCTCCTATGAAGTGAATCAAAATGGAATTACAGAGAGGATATACAGACCAGTCACTGCTCTTTCAAAAGCATCTGAACCTTTTAAAACTTGAAACTAAGTCTACAGACAGCTTAGTTAACCTTAAACCTACAAGGTGATTTAGTAAGACTTTGTGTGTGGGGGTGGTGGTAGGGGACTAATCTAGAAATCAGAAGTTATTTCTGGCTGTTCACCCTGCACTACCTGTCCTTGAAAGGATCACTTAGTCTGCTTGTTCCTGAGTTTGGTGTATGACCACAGAATCTGAGTTGATTAAAAAGTCACTTACAGAGAAGGAACTGAACAAGTACAACAGAGAGAATGCCACCAATTCGCCAGCTGCTGATGACCCTAGAAAGTCATTTTATAACAGTCTTGCTCTCCCCCACCCCTAATGATAAAACTTAAATACTAATGAATGAGATTGAGGAGTTGACTTTTCAATTTTTTTTTTTACCTCCAGGGTTATTACTGGGGTTTGTCACCTGCAAGGGAGTCGTTTTGCAAGTGGTGAAGCGGGTCTGCAGGCGTCTATCTTTTCCTCCCCCCTCTGGCTTCCCCTCCTCTTTCGATTTCTCTCTGTCCTATCCAGCAACAACAGCTATGACAACAATAACAATAACAACTACAACAAGTGCAACAACAAGAGCAACAAAGTGGGAAAAACGGCCTCTGGGAGCAGTGGATTTGTAGTGCAGTCATTGAACCCCGGCAATAACCTTAGAGGCAAAAAAAATCCATTGCTCCTGGCGGGATTTGTTTTTTTTTTTTCATTTTTGTTGTTGTTGGATATGACAGAGAGAAATTGAGAGAGGAGGGAAAGATAGGGAAAGAGAAAGAGAGACACCTGCGGACTTACTTCACCGCTTGCAAAGCGATTCTCTCTCAGGTGGGGAATTGGGGGCTCGAACCTGGATCGTTATGCCAGTCCCTGCACTTCATACTATGTGCACTTAACAATATTCTCTCTGTCCTATCCAACAACAATGACAGTAACAACAACAACAATAATAATAATAACAACAACGATAAACAACAAGGGCAACAAAAGGGAAAAAATAACCTCCAGGAGCAGTGGATTCATAGAGCAGGCATGGAGCCCCAGCAATAACCCTGGAGACAAAAAGAAAAAAAAGAAAAAGAAAAAGAAACAAACAAATAAACTGAAACTACATGATGGAGACTGCACAGGCTCCACCTCTGGAATGACTCATGACCCAGATTTGGAGTGAGCCTCTTTCCCAGATATTAATGCTATCTCCAATCAGTCCTTGTACTGTTACCTTCTCCTAGATGGGGAAATTGAAGTGCACAGAGCTATTAAGTAACTGTCCAAGGTTTCTCACAAAGTTGAAAGAGCTGCCTTCTAATTACAGTGTTTCTTTCAGCACTAAGCTATACTGTCTTTCCAGAACAACAGAGGCAAATGATAACGATGAAGCAACGTTTAAACAAATTAAGCCTGCTACCAGTTATCACTAAAGTTTACAGCTCAAAATGTAAAAAGTGATGTGGCAGGGTAAATAGCTCAGTTGTCAGAGCACTGGGCTTTTATGCCTGAGGTCCCACGTTCCACTCCAGCCATGCACATACCAGAGTGGTGCTCTGGCTCCATCCCCCTTCCCTCCCTCCCTCATGTGAAACTCTCTATGTGACAAGTAAATTAAACATTAAAAAAAAAAAGTCAGAAGTGGCTGGGTGGCAATACACATAGTAGAGCACAAGTTACCATGCACAAGGACCCAGGCTCATGGCCCTGGCACTCAACCTGCAAGGGAGACGCTTCATAAGTAATGAAGCAGTGTTGCAGCTGTCTCTTTTTCTCTACCTCTCTGTCTCCCCCTTCCTTTTCATTTTCTCTCTGTATCCAGAATAAATAAAATATTTAAAAAATTAAAGGTGATCTGAAATCAGGTTAGGTAGAGTGAGTTAACTGGTAGGTGTGTACGAACTTGCAAACAAGAGCTTTTGAGAATAAAGCACTTCTCAGTCCATTCGAAGATAAACTTCCTTTTGATAACTTAGTTCCAACAAAGAAGAAGGACTACAGATTGTTTTGTTTTCTTGAAGTAGACACCCTGTGGAGCACGACTGAACAGACAGGGGCTTTGAGGCTCCATTTCTTTCCAAGTCGTTGAACCCCCTGGACATCACCAGAGCCGGGGTCACAATGCTTCCACACAGGAACGGCAGTGCCGGCAGGGTGTAAACAGGAGCCATACCAGCCAGCATTATTCACGGCCTCGTGCCTGAAAGAGCAGGGAGACAGGCCTAGTGCCACCCGCCATATGAGAAAAGCAAATAAAAAGCTGGAGAATAGATGTAAAGAAGCGGGGGGGGGGGGGGAGGTATGAAAAGGGACGGGATGGGTATGGGGTACCCCTCAATGCCAAGGCCGAAAGCAGAATCCCAGGAAAGGGTCTGGGGTTCATTCTTTCTGTGCTCCTTGCCCCAGATCTCCCTGCATCTCTCACCACACCCAGGTGTCCTTTCACCTCCGCCCACCTGCCCCCAACACCGATCCAATGCCCCCTGCCCACTCCACCCCCCCATACCTAGTCGAAAACAGCAGGCTGGGGACGCTCTGCCAGCGGTTCCTCTCCACGGACACCAGCCGCACAGACACCGCAGAGGCCGCCGTCATGACCTGCAGCCCAGCCGCCCTCCCACACCTGGACAGGCTGGCAGTGTCCCACACCAGGCAAAACCTTGCCTCCGCCCCGCAAGTCTATTGTCCTCTGCGGGCCACCGTCCAGCTCAGAATCAGGCGACGGGTCGTCCTAAAGTTGTGGGGGCGGAACCGCCAGAGCCAATCAGGAATCAGAGCAGAGATTCCCTGGCGACGATTGGCCAATTAGTCGCATGCCCTAGAGGTGTGGCTCCCGCCAACCCTGTGGGTTGTGTTCCCAGCCTACTCGGGAAGAGTTCGTAGCTTCCGCACCCTCTTCCGCAGTTCCCTTAGATGCAGGAATTTGCCTTCAATCTGTGCCATGTCTCAGGATCCAAGATTGTCCCCAGCAGGGCTCCATCTTCAGCATGTCAGCCTGCCTAAGCTAGGTATTCACTGTCTCTGGATCCTTACAGCTAACCCAATTCTTGGCCTTCAATCTACGCTCAGGGATGTTTCAGATATCTATAGTCATTCCCTCATCTAATGGCCACAAGTCCCTTTTGGGGTAGAACTAGGAACCTAATATTTCCACAGGGTCTTCCTCCTAATATTATTGCTCCTTCCTTCTTGTTTTGTGGTGGTTTTGTTTTGTCTTGGCTTATAGATGCTGAGCAATGCCTGCACTGGCCGTCTATCTAGTTTTGCTCCTAAGAACACCATGCTCCCCTACGCATACCTACAATCCCAAGCAAGTCCCCCAAGTACTTGCCCTTCTGCCTTTGTCAGTGGCTCGTGGTGATGGCAGCTCCCAGCATATGGAAGCTAAATGCCTCGCCAGTTCACTGTCCACTCTCTCGCCATTTTCCCTGGGCTACAGAGAAGCGTCTCATTGTGGTTCACAGTGACATTGAAGTTTCTCTTCTCAGTGCATTCTGATGACTCCCATAAACAGTGTCCCCTCAGCCCTCTGGGGGAACATAATCGTATGATGATGTGCTGGGAGGCCTCCCCCACTGGTTTACCAATACCAATGGTGAACTGGAAAGACTCAGCAGACAAGTGGACACGAGGTTTATTGCTTATTGTTCAGAGGTGATTCAGCCTCAATCAGATCTGAGCTTTTGAAAGGGAGAGGATATGTACACAAACAGAAAAGCAGGACCACTGACTAATAAACAGGGTGTGACTATGGTGCTGAGCCATTTGGATTAACTCATAAACTTAGTGTGGATCTTGATAATTGTGCAGGTACTCTGCTAGCCACCTGGACAGCATCATCGACAAAGGTCTCACCTCACAAAATATATCCATCCCAATATACCCACTTTCCTCAGCCTCCTCACTCCTTCATTTACTATCTGCTGAGGAAAGGTACTTTCAGTTTGCCAAGAGTTGGGGGGGGGGGGGATTCCAGGCCTCTAAAAGCCATCCTGTAGTGATTATGCCCTTACCCTTTGGGGTCCTTACTTGAGTTAGAAATACTATGTTCTGGGGCCTGGCATTAGCGCACCAGGTTAAGTGCACATTGTGCACATCTCAAGGATCTGGGTTTGAGCCCCCGGTTCCCCACCTGCTGGAGGGTCACTTCACAAACTATGAAGCAGGTCTGCAGGTGTCTGCCTTTCTCTCTCCTTCCCTATCTCCCCCTCATCTCTCAATTTATCTCTGTCTTATCCTATTAAAAAAAATAAAAAGGGGGGGGAGTGAAGCACACAGGTGGGCATAAGGATCCCAGTTCAAGCTCCATCTCCTCCACCTGCAGGGGAGTAGCTTCATGGACAGTGAAGCAGGTCTGCAGGTGTCTATATTTCTCTCCCCCTCTCTGTCTTCCTGTCCTCTCTTGATTTCTTTCAGTCCTATCCAGCAACAATGACAGCAATAACAACAACAATAACAACCAGGGAAACAAAAGGGAGAAGATAGCCTCCAGGAGCCATGGATTTGTAGTACTGGCACTGAGCCCCAGTGATAACCCTGGAAGCAAAAAAAAAAAAAAAAAACTGGTCTGCAAGAGGAGTAGATTCATATCCATAGTGCCCACAGCAAGCCTCAGCAATAACCCTGGAGGCAAAATAAAATAAACAGATAAATAAATACCATGTTCTAAGAATATATTTTCAGAACCAGAGATGATGGTCAATGATAAAGCATATTTTTCTTTTTTTTTTTTTTCTTTTTCTGTTTTTCCAGGGTTATCTCTGGGGCTCAAGTCCTGAACAATGAATCCACAGCTCCTGACAGCCATTTTTCCATTTTGTTGTTGTTGGATAGTACAGAGAGAAATCAAGAGAGAAAGTGTCTCTGTCTAGAGAACGAGAGTGAAAGATAGACACCTGCAGATCTGCATCACCACTTGTGAGGCAACCTCCCCCCCTGCAGTTGGGGAGCTGGGGTCGAACCGGGATCCTTACGCCAGTCCTTGCACTACTTCCTGGTCCCCTGTGTTTGAGGCCGTGAGTTTTATTCCCAGCACCTTAAGCACAGACCCCCCCAAAAAAATTGCCTTCAAGTCAGAGTTCTTGCTTATCCAGATTTACGTTCTGATCTCTCTAATTAAGCACCTTCAAAATCAAGTTTAGAAACATTCACCTGGCTCCCAGCTGTGCATGGCTGCTGGCGCTTACGTGGAGTTCCTCCAACCTGAGGTAAGCTGCTGGCCTTCCCATCCAGGGTTCAAGGGACCAAGGATGCTGAAAGAAGCGCCAGGAGAGGTTCAAGCTGAGATTTCACTCTAGTTCTTCAATCTGTCAACCAGCAGAGAAGGTGGGGCCACTCTTGTGGGGTGACCCCAATACCGCTGAGAGACTTCATCTGCATCTATTAGGTAGACTAAGTGCTTGCATCTGTTAGAGAAGGGGAATGGGCATCTCTGAAATCTCATGGCTCTAGGCTTTCACAGATTCAATATCTTCAAGTTTCCATCTAGATGTCACCGTGTCACGTCTCAGGACCAAGACTGTCCCAGCAGAGTTCCATCTTCAGCATGTCAGCCTGCCTAAGCTAGGGTACTGACTATCTCTGGATCCTTGTAGCTAACCCAATTCATTTAAAATTTATTGATATAATACATTATAACATTACATAAGTTTTAGGTATACATCATCATAAATAAACACCTATAGACATTTATGTCTCTAAAATTCTAATTCTCTCCCTCACCATGCAATTAACTTAGTTTACCCTTCCCTTCTGGCAACCACTGATTTGGTCTTACAATCTAGAAATTTATTTCGGTTCTACTTTAATCAATGTTTATTTGATTTTTTTTCCCCCCTCCATACTGGAGGAAAGTACCAGGACCAGCAAGAAAGATACAAGAGGGGTGAGTTGTAGTATGGAGCAGAGACTTTGGAACTTCAACTGCTGCCAGAATGTCTGTAAGTCCTTCATTGATTGGCGAAGGATGGATGGATGGATGGATGGATGGATGGATGAATGGACAAATTGGGGTAGCATGTAAAAAAGCCTGAAATCTATCCAGTCTGAACTAAGAGTTGAAAGATTTCACTTGTAACTTTAATGAAGTTTGTCTTCTCAGAAATTCAGCATTTTTCAGAGTCTCTCTTCATAGTAATTGTGTGTCAGTGAGTAATAGAACAAAATAAATTATTTACTGAAAGATTATTTAGCTAACCAGTTCACATGATAACCATCATATTAAAAATCTACCATTAAGATTCTGAACAAAACATCTACAGCAGGAAAACTGAACTATAAGAGATGAATGAATATCCAAAGTAGGTTTTTATCACAAAAATTTTAATACAATTTTATATATTCTTTTAAAAATATTTATTCCCTTTTGTTGCCTTTGTTGTTTTATTGTTGTAGTTATTATTGTTGTTACTGACGTCATCATTGTTGAATAGGACAGAGAGAAATGGAGAGAGGAGGGGAAGACAGAGAGAGGGAGAGAAAGATAGACACCTGCAGACCTGCTTCATCGCCTGTGAAGCAACTCCCCTGCAGGTGAGGAGCACGCAGGGCTCAAACTGGTATCCTTATGCTGGTCCTTGTGCTTTGTGCCATCTGCGCTTAACCCGCTGTGCTACACTCAACTCTGAATTTTATATATTCTTAAGACCAAAATCAGAAACTTAGCAAAAACAACTACTCTTAAAAGAATGAGTTAGGAAAATTGAAATGAATTCTGGGGTGACTTATTACTTTACTGTTAAATGTTAGGTAAAAACATTCTAAGAAGGAGTCGGGCGGTAGCACTGCAGTTTAAGCACACGTGGTGAAGGGCAAAACATGCTAAGTGTATGTGGCCTTTTCTACTAATTATCCTAACTTAGTTATTTTCTTTAATAGTAAAATTAACTAGTAATAAAGCCCTGGACAGACTGCTCTAAGAAATAAAATGAACTGCTGTAGTAAATACAGCTAAGGGGCTGGGCTGTAGCGCAGTGGGTTAAGTGCACAAGGCGCAAAGTGCCAGGACCGGTGTAAGGATCCAGGTTCCAGCCCCCAGCTCTCCACCTACAGGGAGGTTGCTTCGCAAGCAGTGAAGCAGGTCTTCAGGTGTCTTTCTCTCCTCCTCTCTCAATTTCTCTCTGTCCTATCTAACGACAACAACAGCTATAACAACAATAACAATAACAACCACAACAAGGGCAACAAAATGGGAAAAATAACCTCCAGGATCAGTGGATTCATAGTGCTGACACCAATCCCCATGATAACCCTGGAGGTAAAAAAAGAAAAACAAAATACAGTTAAAATTGTGAAGAAAAAGCAAGTTACCACAAGAGGGGGCTCTACATTCAAGGAAGAAAAATAAACTGCAATCTTCCGTTTTCAAAGAAGTAGGGGGGGAAATGCACAGGACTTGTATGCAAGAGGTTCCAGGTTCAATTCCTGGCACCATCGATATGTAGAGCTGAGTGGTCCTCTGATAAAAATGAAAAACAAAAGTGGAAAAAAAACACAAAAACTTGAGAAGCATTCCCCATTACATCATCTTTACAGCTACAGCTAAATAATCCTATGAAAACAAGAAACTAAAGCTGCAAGGGGGCAGAACTCCCATCCATGATGTTTTATTTCAGGATCTCGTTCCCCTTACATCTATCCCAGTCTCTCACTCACTGTGTAAAACTGGAGCATAAGCCAGTGTAAAGCTTCAAGTAGCAGTGTCTTTGTCTCTGTAGGAAACTGGGTAAAGTGAAAAGGCCAGAGACCTTGATGCTGGACCACTGGTGGTCAGCATCTATCACTTGTTAACAGGGTGACACATAAGCGATCAGTTTCCTGAAGTCTGAGACTACTAGTCTATAAATTGTGAACATTAAGTGAGATGTATGTACATTGTTTAACTTTCATTCTGGTTTTTTTTTCTGATACATATGTATATATGTATATTCTGATACATATGTATTCAATAATTAAAGGTCATCATTATTGCTTCTTGCTTATAATTTGGATATAAAATTCCCGTTGTGAATGCAGGAACTTTACTTACAACAGATACTTTGGTTTATAAAATGAGGTATATACTACTTTGCATATATTATGCTAATTGAAGATAGCTCAAATGGTGACTCTGTGTGGCTAAAATATTTTGAAGGAAACTAGAAAATACCCTTTAAACAACTCACTAGATCTTCCATAAGATGAACAAAAGGGAAAAAAAAGGATGAACAAAAGGTATTCAGTAATCAATTCTTTGCTTGACCTTAAGTCAGAAACAACTAGGTTTTGTGAGAGCATGGCGGTGAACATTGCAGGATAGATGAACACTCTAAGGGAAAGCCCTAAGAAGCTGGAGACAAGGAAGGAATTCTGTAAACTCCATTCTTTTCTTTTCCCTGGGCACCAATTAGATTCTCTGGTATCCAGATGATTCACGCCTTAGGCGGACTCCATAGATAATCAAACCCACAGCGCACAGACCAAGCACGATGGCCCCAATCACAGGAAGCACAATTGTGTAGTCAGACGAACACTCATCCACTAAGAGAAAAAACAAATACAACATAGCTGGTAAGGTTTGGTGATGACAGGCCAGAATGCAGACTAGACTAAAGCAGCAAAAACAATTGAGCTTGGGAGTCAAATCTAGGCTCAACTTTGAATTCCATCACTAACTATGTGACCTTGAATACAAACTTGTAATTTTCTCATCCATAAAGTAAGCATAAGTAATATATAAGATTGTTGGTCCCCCAATAAGGAAATTAAAAATAAGATTGTTGGAGGGCTCAGTAAGATGACCTATTCTTAGAAGTTAACAGATACATAGTAATCACTAAATCTACTTCCAGGTGTGCTCTTTGCAAAGCGGGATGTACTTATACAAAAGACACTGTCACAAAATTACACACGAGAGCTTAAGAAGACATGATGCTCATTCACTTTATGATCACACTTTTGGGACAGTTCTCCTATTGCTTTTGCTGAGCCAAAAGGGAGGGGGGTCAATAGGCATGATTTTTTATGAGAGCCTAAGAGTTTGTAAACTTATCAAACTGTTTCCCTTTATTGCATTAGAGGATACTTATTGGCTGATTTAGGATGTAATCAGTCTTAGCTGGGGATAAAGGGAAGTCTGACCAAAAAAAAGTAAATGGAGGATAATCAAGATTATTCAAGAAAAGCACAAATGAAAGAAAATTAAAAAAAAAAAAAGGTTGGGGAAGGAATTCATCAAGTAAGTCTCTCTCACCTTGCCATGCTCGAGGTCCAGATTTGAGCCCTGACTCTGTCTGCATGGGAGGGTCTATGACATTGACCTTCCCCTGGGTGTTATGGTGTCTCTCCCTCTCTGTCTTGCTCCCTCTGTCTCTAGCTGAATGAAAAAGTTTCCTGGAGGGTGAGATCACACATGCATGAGGTTCAGGATCCAATAAATAAGTAGGTAAATAAATGAATAAAATAAATAACACCTATCACCCCAGAAAATATCACTACTAACATTATTTCAGGCACACTTTCTTTACAACTGTAAAGCTAAAGTGGAAGAGAAATAAAGAAAAGTAACTTTATCAAAAGAGGAACACCCTAACATAATTTTAGCAAGATGGTTCATTTTCATCTCCTTGTAGTTATTAAAAGCAAAAAAGCAAAACAAGACTGGTGGGATTATTGCATAGCCTGGGCTTTACTTTATAACTTATTTATAACTGAATATAAGCACACATTAAAAGACTTTGAAATTTATTGAGGTGAAAAAATTAAGTAGGAGCTTTTGGATTTTCTAAATTTGTGTTTGCAATTTAGTGCTTATTGTTCTGCCTTGAAAGATCAGCACTAACAGATGCCCTTCTACCTCTCTACTCCCTAAATCTAAATGTTGAGAGTTATTTAACATTGTTCATGTTTTCAGTACTTAAGCTCTATTTCAAAACTATTATTCCTATAGTCAAAAATACCAGATATGTATTTAGAAAGAGAAGCAATACAAAATAGTGAATATCAGGAAGTGTCACTTCTAATCTCAGTCCGCCTTCTTAGTTCCCTGTTTCCCATTAGATAACTCTTAGTTTTTAAATATAGTTTCTAGTACTTCTTTGTTTAGATAAAATAAAGTGATTCTTTTATTTTCCTCATTCTCAATATACGTTATGCTTTTCTTCATTTTACAGCATATTTGGATATATTTTCCTTACATATACACAGTAATGCAGTTCTCATTTTTTTTTTTTTATACCTGTATAGCATTTCATTGTGGAAGGTATGGTGTTTTCATTTTAGTCTGTTCCTGATTGGTGGCTTGTGTTCAACTGTTTGCTATTATATATAACACTGTAAAGAACAACCATGACCATATATTATTTCATACATGAGATGTATCTTTATGATAAATTCCCACATCAATATGTGTTGAGCACTCTTTAGACTCAAAAATTAAAAGAAGAAATAGCCCAGTTGGTAGAGCATGGGATTATCTTGCTGAGGTGTCCGGCTAGATCCCTGATGTCTGGCTTTTCTCTCGTCATCTTTCTATCTTATGTGAAAAATCTCTCTCTCTCATAACAACTAAAAAAAATCTTTTAAAAATTAAATTTTCAAAATACTTTAGAAAAGGTGCCTATGCCTCCAGTCTCCACCTGCAAGGGGAAAAGCTTTGGGAATGGTAAAACAGGGCTGTAGGTATCTCTCTGTCTCTCTCCCTCTCTGTCTCCCCCTTCCCTCTTGATTTCTGGATGTCTCTATCCAATAAATAAAGATAATAAAACACTTAAGCAGTGCCTACTAAAATCACTGAATTTCACCAATAAATAGAGTCTTTGAGAAGATCTCATTGGTGTTGCACCACTTGAATCATTTTACGTTTGAGAATATCTTCTCTATTGTCCTTTTTCCTATATTATCCTTATACTTGCCTATTATACTATATACTTAAAGAATAATTTTGACTGAGATAGTGGCTTGCCTGGGACTTCAGTTTGAGCCCCCCATCTACCAAATATGGGTATCACACAAAGAAGCAACTTCATGAGCGGTGAATCAAGTGTTGTGGTGTCTCTTCTCTGTTTCTCTCTTTCTCTCTCTCTCTGGTGCTGTTCTTTTTAGCATGCACTGTGATTATCTCTACAAAATAATTCACTTTTCAGCTCTATCTATTGTTGCAAGTTTATTGTTTTGATTCTCAACTTGTTTCCTTAGGAGTGGAATGTAACCACCTCACATACAACATCTCATCTGTGTATGACCTCTGGCTATATGGAATTCACATTTTGCCCTCCTCCTCCTCATTCTTTTTTTTCTTTTTCATCATCCTCATTATCCACCAGTGTTATTTTTGGGACTCAGTGATTGCACAACTCTACCATTCCAAGAAACTGTATATTTTTCTTTCCTCTAGATAGAGTATGAGAACCAGAGAGAAGTAGAGACACAGAGAGAAGGAGAGACACCATAGGACTGCTCCACCACTCATGAAACAATCCCACCACCCCCCAAGGCTCTCCCATGTGGTGACCTGGGGTTTGAACCCACTCCCTGCACATGATAAGGTGTGTGCTCTAACCAGTGAGCCACCTACTGGCCCTGAAATTCACATTTACATTAAGTGACTCTCAGCATGGAATATCTGTCAGGGGTTTCATCTTGCGCATGGCTGAACATCTAATCCAGACATTACATTTCTTGTTATACTGTTTGGGTGTGTGCTTTGCTTCTGTTGTGTCTGTGATGGGTTAACATTTCCCCTTGAACTAACTACCTAGCTGGAGTCTACTTTTGGAGTTTCTCTGTAATTAGTTACAGCCTGGGGGTACTGTGGTGTTTTTTTTGTTTTGTTTTGTTTTGTTTTGTTTTGTTTTTTGGTGGGGAGGTTCTGTCAGTTCATAGCCATCAGTCTCTGTTTATTCTGTCTGGTGTCCCCAGTGGTAATTTTCACCACCCTAGAAAAGAAGAGGACAAAGATAAAGTGAGCTCTCTTCTCCTATGTTTTAGTAATGGTAGGAAGGGGTCTGGGGTTGTCTTCTCTCATTACATGACTTTTTTTGGTGAGATGTGTTGACAGAGGAGAAGTTAGGAACTCACTTCTGTTGACCCTCTCCATTCTTCCTCTGAATATTTTCTGTTATGTTTGCCAATTTTAAAAGCTTATAGCATTAGATCAGATCTCTTGGCTCACCAATGCTAATTTAAAAATTTCTCCTCCCTCAATCCAATAAATAACAAAGAAGAGATAGTCTGCAAAACTAATTCTAGCCAACATTAAGTCCAATTTGTCAACGTGTGTATTTTCTGTAGTGCTCACAATTTTAAAACTATCTATACATGTTCCCTTTGTTTCCATATTTCATAAAAATTGATTTATACTATAGAAAAAAGTACAACCACTTAAAAATGATTTACTCTATGAAGCCAAAGAAGTTTAATCTTAACATTCACACAGTCTGTTAGTCAGTTTGCTCTGTATGTAATTCATATGTAGTTTTCTGATGACATAGTTGTGAAGACCTAGAAATGAACATTCTCAACAATAACAGAACAGAGAAGCAAATGAAAAGCATAAAGTTGATGGCACATTCATGGTATCAGGCACACACACACACAAATCCTACTTTCCACCTCTGTCTAGAGGGAGAAGTGCTTAGACTGTACTGGCAGAAAGGGACAAAAGGTGTTCTCTATGTCCTTCCAGTGTGAAGAGTAGCACTCAGGGGAGAAGTCCAAGTGAACGAACAATGGAGAGGCCTCTCCCAGAAGCCTGGGTTACCATTTCTATCTTGGAGGTGCAAAGAGGTCAGAAAAAGGGCCTTGCGGGGGCTGAAGACACTGCACCTACAGCCGCTAGACAGAACTTGGCCTGGTAGGGAGCTGGGAGTGGGCTTAGCATAACACTGGCTCCTCACATCACAATCCAGCACTGCCCATCTGGACAGACATGGGTAGAAGTGTGAGGTAAGATCATTTGAATGTCATTCAAATGACACCTACACCCTTTTAGTTGCTAGAATACTAATTTTAATTTAAATATGTGTGAGGGTTGATAGGTATTTCTTTACTAGTGGTTCAAAGGAAACCTATGTATGCCCTTTTTGATCACTAGAATGTTCATTTTAATTTTAAATTAATTGTCTGGGGAGGAAAGGCTCAGCTAGTAAGATTCTTTTTTTTTTTTTAATATTTATTTGTCCCCTTTTGTTGCCCTTGTTGTTTTATTGTTGTAATTACTATTGATGTTGTTGTTGTTGGATAGGACAGAGAGAAATCTAGAGGAGGGGAAGACAGAGAGGGAGAGAGAAAGATAGACACCTGCAGACCTGCTTCACTGCCTGTGAAGCGACTTCCCTACAGGTGGGGAGCCAGGGGCTCGAACCAAAATCCTTACGCCAGTCCTTGTGCTTTGCGCCACATGTGCTTAACCCGCTGGGCTACTGCCCAGCTCCCAGCTAGAAAGAGTCTAAGTAGTCCTATTAACCCTCAAAAAGTTCTTGACTATGTTAGAAAGTGCACTGCCTTACCCTTCTTCCCCCTTTTTTATTCTTTTTATAAAAAAAGAAATAGAAAAGGCAGAAGGAGAGAGAAAGAGAGAGAGAAAGAGAGAGAGGCACGGAAGCTTCCTTCAGCACCATATAGGCCAAGTTGGAACCTGGTTCTGCACATGACCCAGCAGTGTGCTATCCCCGTGAACTATTTCTCAGGCCCTGTTTTATCCCTCTTGATTTTAAAATCATACCTTTCTTAGGTGCCATGGGAATTTGTTTTCACTCACTGGAAGGTTTTCCTTGCTCTAACCATTCTAGAAAGTGTTTGGTGGCAGGTACAGTGCTTAAACAACTCTTGCAGTGTGGACCCTTTCAGACCACTTAAGCCGGGGCTGGTACAGACTAGCACTTACTGCCGGTGGAGGAAGGAGCTGAGTGGAGGTGCTTCTCTCCAAAGCCAGGGCCTCGTGGTTAATCTGAGTCACTTTGGGGAAACTCAAAAGTGGGTTCTCAAAAATTCACATTTTCATCACATTCCCTGTTGTAAGAAGGAAGCAGGAATTTCCTGCCCCTCTAAATACCTTCAAGGGCTCTTCCAGCCCCTTGGCAGCCTCTGTGTGCCCTCCCCACTGGCCTCTTCTGAGAAAGTGGAGAAAACTTAAACACCTCGAGGGAAAGGTAGTAAGCAACCTAGAGAGATAAACGGTGGTGAGAGAGATGTTGCAGTGTTATAAATACTGAACGGCATCTCAGGGAAGGTGGATAAACAAGGACACTTCCTGCTATAATATCCATTAGAATATCCCAGAATTCATTATTCTCCCTTTTCTCTGGAATAAAAACCTGATCCTCACACTCAAACAGCTAATAGAATAGAAAGAAAACCATGCAGGCTCATATGTTCATAGAATGTTTCCTTCCAAACACCTATCACTCCTAATCAGGAAGGTCCAGATTTATATATTGTTTGTAGATCATTTCCTGAAAAAATAAAGTGAGTAATAACCTGGGTGGGTATATGTCTCCCGTTTCTGACTGTTCTGTTGCTTTGCCCATTTCTCCCCAAAGGCCTAAACTAGCACATTTGCAAGGACAAACTAGAATAAGATAGAGGTGTGTGAGAACAAAGGACATCTAAAGGTCAGAGCTTCTTTTTTTTTTTTTTTCTTGTCAAGATCTTTGGTCTGTCTCAGTACATTTGAAAAGTGAAATGTTGGCAAATCTTTATTTTTTAATCTATCACTATATTAAAACAGTGTTAATATATCTCTTTTTAAGATGGCAGTATACTAAGGCCATATTATACAATTTTAAATAAATCAGGATGTGGATGAAACTGTGGAATTTAAAATCACTTTGACTCTCCTTTGAAATGCATTTGTTTTTAAAAGAGTATAAACAAACTAACAAAACACTGGGTGTTGAACTCTTAACACATGCTTAAGAAAAACCAATGTGAAATGAAAATGCCTTCTCCAGTTTTCCCTTTGGATATATTCCTTCTCCCTCTCACAAGCACCCCACTCATGCCTCTGCCTCCTGTCCCCTAATTCTTGTAACCAGTTCTGTAGCAGTAGGGAGGGGAGTAGGGGAAATGGAATGCACAGCCCCAAGGTATAGTCTCCCCAAATCCACATGAGAAAGTGGGGTGGGGGCTCCATTCTTGCTTATCTTCGGTGGAAAGCTAGATTTCCTAGTCAGACTGGGAAGGTGGGACAGGAGACTAGAAAAGGCAGTCCCTGCACAGAGGGCTGAGGAGGCCAGGATTCCCAAGGGCTTGAGCTTTTGAAGCCGCTGGGCCTTCACATGCGTTCATATCCTCTAGGGGGCCTCATTCTGGCCACCAGGCACGCTGTTAGCAAAACACCAAGCAGTCCTGCAATACTCAGGCCCACGGCCACAGGGATCTCTCTCCTGTTTCTGTCACTGAAGCACTCGTCCGCTGTAAGTGAAGTCAGATTAACAGGTGTTACAGGCTGCCCACAATGTTGGGATGGGGGTGGGGATGTCCCTGTCTGCCTCAGGGCCACATGGAAGGACCTAGGGAGTGATGGAGCTGCAGGGCTTCCCACTTGCTGCCCACAGAAAAAACAAGGAGGGAGGGAGGGAGGGAGGGAAGGACAGTGCTATGGTGTGAGACTTGCAGTGATGCTGATCACTTAGGAATCAGACTCAGTGGATCACAGGTAGGGCTCAGGTCATTCTGGGGGGGAGGGTAAAGGAAGCAAAGGGAAAGAGATAGGGAAAGAGACAGACACCTAGAGCATTGCTTCACAACTTGCAAAGCTTCCCCCTTACAGGTGGGGACCAGGGGCTTGAACCTGGGTGATTGTACATAGTTCTGTGTGCATTCAACTGGGGTCTAGCCCCGAGTATCTTGATTCTCAAACCAGGGAAAGCCCTGGAGCCACTGAAATGGGACTTGCACCAAATCATCGGGGCATCGTTTTCTGCTTAAAGTCTGGGACTACACACTTCATCACATACGAAAACTCAGGTTCTAGCCTCAGCACCACATGGGAGCACCATGGAAAGCATCCAGTGGGGGCACTGCAGATCGCACAGTGGTTCTGTGGTGTCTCACCTCTCTCTTGTTTCTCTCTGAGATGGAATAGGGGTGGGGGGAGTGTTTGCGGGATGCAGAGAAATCAGGTAAGCATGAAGCCTTGGCAACAATAAATAATCAAAATAAGTCAATCAAACTCTAGCCTCTTAAAGGGGCTGTTGGACAGCCAGAGACTCCTGGTACCAGGGACACTTTGGCAGTCCCTGGGATTTTAGGGAGGAGGGGCTGAGAGTGTCAGAATTTGTCTTTGCGTTAAGCAGGTTGAACACTTATACTTGCTGTATTCTCCCCCCAGTTCTTCAAGCCTTTGCTGAAATGTCCTCAGTTGCCGAGAACTTCCCAGACTCTCTCCAGCCTCCAATGAGCCGACAGTGCTTTGCAGAAATGTCTTTCAAAAAACTATATACTTAGGTGGGTAGTTTTATTCCTTCCTTCTTTCCTTCCTTCCTTTATTTTTTTTTTAAACTTTTAAAAAATTTTATTATTTTTATTTATTTATTCCCTTTTGTTGCCCTTGTTGTTTTATTGTTGTACTTATTCTTTTTGTCATCATTGTTGGATAGGACAGAGAGAAATGGAGAGAGATGGGGAAGACAGAGAGGGGGAGAGAAAGATAGACACCTGCAGACCTGCTTCACCGATTGTGAAGTGATTCCCCTGCAGGTAGGGAGCCAGGGGCTTGAACTGGGATCCTTACGCCGGTCCTTGAGCTTTGCACCATGTGCCCTTAACCTGCTGCGCTACCACCCAACTCCCTTCTTTCTTTCTTTTTATACTAGGTCCTTTAACCTTTTCTTTTGCTCTCTGATAGAAAACATTATTTAGGTGGTCTGGGAGGTGGTGCAGTGATAAAGCTTTGGACTCCCAAGCATGAGGTCCCAAGTTCAATCCCCAGCCAACACATGTGCCAGACTGATGTCTGGTTCTCTCTCTCTCTCCTCCTATCTTTCTAAAAAATAAATAAAATATTTAAAAAAAAAAAAGAAAAAAAAAGAAAACATTATTTAGGGGCTAGACGGTGGCCCACTAGGTTGAACACAAGGACCTGGATTTCAGCCCTTGCTCCCCGCCTGCAAGGAGGAAGCTTTATGAGCAATGAAACTACTGCAGGTTCCTCTCTCTCTCTCTCCTTTATAACTCTGCTTCCCCTCTCCATTTCTCTCTGTCCTATCAAATAAATAAACAAATAGAGTAAGAAAGAAAAGAAATTTTATTCACAGAATGATACACACCTTCACATTTGAACATTTTTAGTGACATTTGAAGCACATGGAATATGGGGTCAAGCTGAAAATCAATGACAATAGAATGAAGGAGAGAAATATGTTGGAGGCAGAATGCATTAGGCTATGTGACTATTTGTGTGGGAAGGTGTGGGGTGGAAAAGATGTTAAAAAAAAAAAAACCTTTTCTTCAGAGGAACTGCTAAGAGTCAGATGTGAGTCGCTGGAACTGTTGCCACTGAGAGTGTCCCAGGCCTGTAAGCTTCCTGAGTAGGAGAAAGGGCAAGCTTGCCACGGACTTTTAAGAGTGCATGTTTATTTACAGTAATTGCTCTGCCTTTCTTTATTAATCTTAAAAGAGTTTCTCCAAATTGGAAGTTTCTGGGTGAGGTATCAAAATGGGGGTAATGCCTGCCAGCAATTTTTAAGCTTATTCTTAATGTTTTGATAAAGTTCCAAAATGAACTCAAGATTCTAAGACTGAGACCAAATCTACAGAAATCAGGGCAAGTACAGGGCATCTAAGGAAAGTACAGCTTTGAACTCTCCTTCACTAACTGCGTGCCGCCAAGTGTTATCAGATGCTCTCTGATAGGCACAGCTGTAGTTTTGGAACGGACTCAAAGAGGAATCATGCTTACTGTATAGACAGTTAGCCTACAGCTTAAATGAGTTAAGTCAGCTTTTGACAATGAAAGTTACCTGTAATTTCATTGAATTACCATGAGAGGCATGTGTTAAGAAGTGAACTTCAGTTCCTACTCATATGATGAAATCCCTTCTTTTTTTTTTCTTTAATTGAGGTACGAATTCCTTTAACACTTTTCCTAACCGGAATTTTTTTTTAATGCCACTTTCTTGGAAAGTAAGCCTTTTCTTCCCAGGACTTTCTTTTTAGGACCCACTTCCCTCTGTGGGTAAAACCCAAAGCAGAAGCTGGATGGAAACAAAGACTAACTGAGGTGGCACTCCTTGGTTGGACAAAACTGTGACTGAGAAGAGGGAGCTCAAGAGTGTATTTATTTCTTTTTGTTAAAATTAAATTTAATTGGGAGTCAGGCAGCAGCACAGCAGGTTAAGCACATGTGGTGCAAAGCACAAGGACTGACATAGGATCCCGGTCCAAGCCCCCAGCTCCCCATCTGCAGGGGGTTCGCTTCATAGGTGGTGAAGCAGGTCTGCAGGTGTCTGTCTTTCTCTTCCCCTCTCTGTCTTCCCCTCCACCCTCCATTTCTGTCTTATCCAACAACGACGACATCAATAACAACAACAATAATAACTACAACAACAAGAAACAACAAGAGCAACAAAAGTGAAAATAAATAAATACTAAAAATTTTTTAAAAAATAAATTAAATTATTCTTGGATGGAGAGTCCACAGCTTGTAGAGGGGAGGTTGCAGATGGTGCTCTGAGATTTTGGAATTTATGTGTTTAAATGAGTTGGAATATGTATTCTGACAGGATGAGGAGAACATGTCCAGCTGTGAGAGGACAGTAACCATGAGGGGATGAAGGTGTTTGATTCAAGGGTTGGCTTTGACTTGTAGGGAGGGATGGGAGGGAGGGAGGGCTGGCTGGCTAGAGAAACCTAGCTCTAAGAGCTTTGTGCAAACACCTTGTTCTAAGAAGCACATGAGATTGTCCGTGATTTCACAATTTCAGACCCAAACAAACAAACCAAAGAGCTGGAAGCCACCCTTGAAGTTTATGTGCGTGCCATGATGAGCCTCTAGCTTACCATTTCCAAAGTGGGCACCTTCAAAGTCAAAGGCTTGAAGCTGGACATTGACTGTCTGCAGCTGCAGCTGGGAGGACAGCTGGATGCTCTGCTCACTCACACACTTGAAGGAATGTCCGACCACTGTCTCAAACATCACCACTGCACTTTTCTTTCCATGGTAATTTTTCTCTGGAAACACAAAGGCGAGATACAGACAAATAAGAATCTTGCTAAGGAGCTGGTTGGTAGTGCGTCTGGTAGAGCATACAGGTTACCATGCTTGACAACCAGAGTTCAAGTCCTGCAGGGGGGACCTCTCATGAGCAGTGAGTGATGTTGCAGGTGTCTCTCCCCTCTCTCTCTTTTTCCCTGTTTCTGCTTTCTCTCTCTCTCTCTCTCTTTCTCTCCCTCTCTCTCTCTCTCTCTCTCTTTCTCACACACACACACACACACACACACACACACACACACCCTGTATTAAGAAAAAAAAAAATAGCTGGGAATTGCCGAAGTCTTGCAAGCACTGAGCCTCAGCAATAACTTTGCTGGGAAAATAACAAAAAGAAAAAAAAGAATTTTGTCAAATAAACAGCGAGTCCCAGCTGTAGCTGGTCCATGTGCTGCTCAATGGCTTTTCTTTAGACTCCCTGGGTTCCAGACAGCTCCTGAGAAATCACTCTGGCATCCACCAAGGGTTTTTCTGCTATTGTGTTTGGAGAAGACATGACTGTAATGGATACCACCACTGGCACACAAACCATCGTGGCAGCGACCACTGCAGTTCCTGTTCCTACTGCTGGGCCTTGATGACTGGAACCTGGAATTGCTCTAGTCTCTCCGTCACCATGAGACCTGCACTGCATTTGGCCTGACTTTCTCTTCCCCTGCTTTTTGAGAGATTACTAAAATCTGACCTGTGTCTAGTGACAAACTGAGCTAGTGTCTGCTAACACTCAAACTACATATCCCCAGCCCATTGTGGGAGACTTGCTGAAGCCAGTCAATATGTGTGAAAGTGAGTTGTAAATGACGCCTTCTCACATTAAGTTAATAATCATTGGAAGCATCCTTTGGTTCAGTATCAGTATGTGATAGCTAATATTACTGATAGATGATGTCTATATTTTTATTTATGGGAAGATTTTCATAACTATTAAAATAATAAGCTTGAGCCAGTCAAGAAAAACATAATTTTCAAAAGGAGAAGACAGATATGAATTCTCTTGGTACAGTACCAGGTGCAGAGGAGATAGTAAATACATGTGTGTGATCAAAACCTTCCATTTCTAGAAAGATAAATAAATAAATAAACACTTGAGAGCTCTGAGAAATCTCCAGGATTTGACTGGGGACATTACTTTCTTCTTCTCTTCCCCCTCCTCCTTCTTTATTTTTATTGTTTGTTTGTTTTGCCAGAGTACTGGTCAGCTCTGGTTTATAGTAGTGGCGGTGGGGATTTGAACCTGGGAGCTTGAAGCCTCAGGCATGAAAGTCATTTGCATGATCATTATGCTGTCTCCTCAGTCCTTTCTGCAGCTGAATATTGTAGGAGCTCTCTCAGCTTACTGCACTATGGGAAATTTTCCATATAGTTTCAGAAGTGAGTCTTTATAAATATAACCTTAGATATTATTTCCCTTAGATATTATGTGGATGAGCCCCCTGAAATTTTAATATACCCTTCCTTTGTTTTTAATTACATTTTTATTAGTGATTTAATAGTGATGCACCCTATTATGAGATCACAGATGTCTAATTCTACACCACTTCTACCACCAGAGTTCTGTGTCCCCACCCCTCTTCCAGCGATAACTACCATAGTCCTCCCAAGCTCACAGATATGTGTTCTCTCACTCTCCATATATGTATTCTTTTCAAATTCATGTGTTTCAACTCTGTATAGTCCACATATAAGTGAAATTATCATATAATTGTCCCTCACTTCCTTCCTTACTTCACTAAGCATAATTACTGCCAGTTCCATTAATTTTGTCCCAAAGGACACAATAAAGTCTTTTTTTTCTTTTTTTTAATTCTTGGATAGTCAAAACTCCATTGGGTATATGTCCCATGATTATTCCTTCTCCTTCTGCTTCTTTTATATTTATAAGACTCAAATTAATGATTTTTATTCCACTGTTTGTTAAAGGTTTCCCCCACCCTGAACTCTAGGTATTCCTCATAGGGTTTTCTTTTTTCTTTCTTCCTTCCTTTCTCTCTCTCTCTCCCTCTCTATCTTTCTCTCTCTCATTCTTTCTTTCTTTTTTCATATATTTTGAACTTTTATTCAGGAAAAATGAAAGGGCAGGGCTAGAGAAGCACATGGGCCATTCGAACAAAGATGGCCGACCCATGTATAAATTCCTTTCTTTGTAGGTAACTTGAACTAGAATCACTGGGGCCCCTGTTTCTAAAGCCCAGCAGTGACCTGTTCACGTATTATTTGTACATGATATAGTTCAGGATCCTGGGAAATAATTTATAAATTGGCTTTGCAGAAGAAGCTAATACTCCTCTTAAAGGTGCAGCCACCAGGTAACCTAGTCTGGACTGCTGCCATCTTGTTCCCAGGTCCTGCAACATACCTTGCCTCTGTTTTTCCAAGTAGCTTTGAGAGGCTTTGCTCTCCAGTTCCCATTTTAGCCAGTTGTCAGTAAAGTCCTGCCTCTTTCCCTAATGCACCCATGCTTCATGTTTGACTTCAGTTGCACAAGCCCAAGTTGGGGCTTCTCAGGAAACCTCCAATGGCATCTCTTTACATGTTAGAGGGAAGGCTGAAGTCTTCATCTGCCTTTGTGCTCTCAATCACAAGCTGTTGCTGGGCCCTGCTATGCTTCCCTGCTTCCTCTCTCACTTGCGTGGGCTTCTGGTGCCCCCTGAACACGCCAGCAGGCTCAGCCCTTAGGGGCTGTGCATTGTTCTTCCCACCGTCTGGAAAGAGCCTCTCTAGGCCCAAATGTTTACAGTGGGGTCATTTCTCTGCTCAGACTTCACATCCTTGATTATGCTAAGTGAAATAAGAAGAGAAATATGGAACAGAGATGATTAAAGTAGGTGAACTTGCCAAAAATAGTAAGTGACCAAACGGATCCTGGGGCTCTGCAAAAAATTAATACTGGTTATCTGAGAAAAGGAAGGAAGGAGAGAAAGAGTGAAGGGGGTAGGTGGAATGATGGTGTGATGGCATAGGAACCCTGGTGGTGGGTGAGGTGAATAACACACACACACACACACACACACACACACACACACACACACACACACACACGTGAAATTATACCCTTAAAGTCTTATAGTATTGTAAACTAACAATGAATCCATAAAAAATTAATCGAAATTGAACAAACTTGGCCTAAGGGAGGTCTTCCTTTTCTGAAGACCCTACCTAAAATAATTTCCCATTCCTATCTATCCCATGCTGCCTACGTGGTTCCATAGAAGTTGTTTTTTTCGGGGGTCGGGCGGTGGCTCAGTGGGTTAAGCGCATGTGGCGCAAAGCACAGGGACCGGCGTAAGGATCCCGGTTCGAGCCCCCGGCTCCCCACCTGCAGGGGAGTCGCTTCACAGGCGGTGAAGCAGGTCTGCAGGTGTCTATCTTTCTCTCTCCTTCTCTGTCTTCCCCTCCTCTCTCCATTTCTCTCTGTCCTATCTAACAACGAATTGCGTCAACAAGGGCAATAATAATGACCACAACGAAGCTACAACAAGGGCAACAAAAGGGGGAAAAAAATGGCCTCCAGGAGTGGTGGATTCATGGTGCAGGCACCGAGCCCAGCAATAACCCTGGAGGAGGGAAAAAAAAAAAAAAAGAAGTTGTTTTTTTCACTGTATGTTGTAATGCAACATGTGTATTTATAATCCTCTCCCCTCTGCCCTGCTGGATGAGGGTAGGGACTATATGCATAACTGTGGACCCCTGGTGCCTCACACCTTAACATTTAGCAGGCACGAAACCCATGTTAGAATGAGAGTGTGATTCTGGAACGTAGCATAAACTAACCCACCAATAGCAGTCTGCCAAAATGTCCCTGTGTGCTGCCCATGATGCCCTCTGACAGAATCTGGTCTGGATTCTCGTTTGAGCAAACAAGCAAATGAAAGAACGCAAACATGTGATTTCTCCCAAGCACAAGCACAGCATCCTCACTACTGGAACAGCCTTCGTGGAGTACTAACCTGGATGAGAGACGATCAGAGAGGCTCCTACTTCACTGATGTAATACAAGTTTTCATCCTGCAAAGCATGAATGTGTTAGCTTTCAGGTTTGATTTCCATTTTTATCTCTCTGATCCTGTGTGAAAGTTGAGAAATAGCACATATGGAAGTCATCTTGGATAAAGACATTGTTAGTGCTTTGCTTTGCCAGTGCCAGGCAGAAGACCGCCAAGAGAGAAACAATAGCTCGTTTCCTCTGCTTAAGACAGCAGAAATACATAGTGTGTTTTTGCTCTGCTTATTAAACTGAAAAACAGCTGGAAAGGACAAGTATTGTCTAGCTAGCAGGAAATAACAGTGTGCATTATTTCTTAGAAACAATGCAAATGTAACTGCAAAACATGTCTCGGAAATAACTGTAAAGCATACTGATTCTAAGATTCTGATTCAAATAAATATGGGTCCAAAACTCAGGTCAAGTCGCTCAGTTCTCCACTGTTCGCCTCCCTTGTTTTTGTCGTTTCTCTACCAGAGTCTCTGGTAATCATTCCGGTCGCCATCATAGATTCTGCTGGCTGGAACCCAGCAAGACAATCCTGGCTTACAAACTTCATTCAGTTAGGATTCCCTTTCTTACATATTTGAGATAGGGGACTGAGGATGAACATGATTGTGATTAAAACATAAAGAAAAAGATAAATACTAAGTAATGACTCCCCGAGCCTGACACCTCTTTCCTGCATACTTGGGGAGAGAGTCTGAAATTCAAAATTGCAGCAACAACTTGAGATCTTTTAGATGGACCATGCTTCCTCTTTTATTATTTTGGTAGTTATATTCTCTTTTTTAAATGTCTTTATTGGGGAATTAATGGTTTACAGTAAGCAGTAAAATACAATAGTTTGGACATGCATAACATTTCCCAGTTTTCCACATAACAATTCAACCCCCACTAGGTTTTCTTCCTCCATCCTAATGTAGGCCCTAAACCCCCCCCCCACCCCAGTCTTTTACTTTGGTTCAATACACCAACTCCAGTCCAAGTTCTGCTCAGTGTTTTCCCTTTGGTAATTATATTCTAACCAGAAATGCTGATTTACAAGATAACTGTTGTCACAGGTGCACACTTTCACATCTCCCCATGATAAACATCAACACAGGACACCTCCCACCAACTTGTCCTCTGTCTTTCTCCACCATAGGACACTCCCTTCTACCAACGTATCTTATTTTTGCTACTCTGTTTTTTGTACCTCTTTCTTGTGGGTAGCCTTTCTCTCTCTTTCTGTGGATGTTTTCTAATGCATGTTTAAAAGCAGTGTGACGCGGGGGGGGGGGGGTGTCCTTCCGAGGTGGGGAGACACGTTCCTTCCATGTGTAAGAGTCCTGGTTTGAAGGGCCAGGCAGTGGCACACCCAGTTAAGCACATAGTACTAAGCGCAAGAATCTGGGTTCAAGCCTCTGGCTCCTCACCTGCAGGGGGGGAAAGGGGAGCCGATTCACAAGCGGTGAAACAGTACTGCAGGTGTTTTTCTCTCTCCCTTCATATGTCCCCCTCTCTTCTCAATTTTTCTCTGTGCTGTCGCATAAAAATAGAAAGGAGGTAGGGAAGGAAAAACGGCCATTTTGCAAGCGATGAAGCAGTGCTGCTCCCACTTATCTCCCCCTTCTCTCTAGATTTCTCTGTTTCTATCAAATAAACAAGTAAACAAATAAATAAACATTTAAAACACCAGAAAGAGAAGGATGAGTACTGGAGGATCTCACTCATAGGTGGAAATTGAGGAGCAAGAACAGAAAAGCAAAACAGAAGGAGAAATTTGGACTGCGTGTGGAGTATGTACCAAAGCAAAGGACTCTCAGGAAGGGGGGCTGAGAAGAGGTGAGGGGGGGTGGCTAGGACCCTGGGTATGATGGCAGAAGGAGACCTAGGTTGGAGGAGAGGGTATCTTGTGGGCACCTGTCATGGAGAGAAGAGAGGTTTCATTTATGCGTTAACAACTGTACTGCAACCATTAACCGCCAGTAAAGTGGGGGTGGGGACAGAGAACACGCAAGTCTTCTGGGCTAACGCTCAGCATGAAGCCTCCCACCAGCAGGGCAGAGTGCTTTCTGGGTGAGTTCATCTGAGATGGAACAGGCAGTCTGGAGCTTACTTTCCGGTCACCTTGTATTTTGACCAAGTCAAAACTCGCCAATTTTTTTTTTTAACTGGGATAGGGCTGAGCTCTATTTTTATGGTCAAGGAAAGGCATTTGTTAGGTGAGCTAATGCAGACTAAACCAAGTATAGGCGGCTGTTTAGTATACTACATTTTTGTTTCCTTTGGAAAAATTCCCAGGATAACAATTGCTAATCATAGGGCAGGTTCATGTAGTCAGACAACAGTGTAGACTAGGAAGAGCATGAAGGTGAGGTCAGAAATCCTTGGTGTGTGTGTGTGTGTGTGTGTGTGTCTGTGTGTGTGTGTCTGTATGTGTGTGTGTCTGTATGTGTGTGTCTGTATGTGTGTGTGTCTGTGTTGTGTGTGTGTCTGTGTGTGTGTGTGTGTCTGTGTGTGTGTGAGACAAACAGATCCTGGGAAGGGAGAATGCAGACTTTGGGATCAGACAAGCCAAGATGGACTCCAGAGACTGTAATATTTACTAACTGTATAATCTCAGGGCCTGTTTCCTCAGTTGTAACATAGAAATTACTACACTTATCTAGTAGGACTCTTGGAAGAATTAGAAATAGTATCAGTAAGCCATCTTTTCCTTTAAGGAGAAAGAGAGAGAGAGAGGCTACACTACTAAATCTTCCCTTAGTATAGTGAGGCTGGGCTTGAACCTGGATAATGCACATGGCAAAGCAGCGCACTAGCCAAGTGAGCTATGTCCCCAGCCCCAGGAAGCCATCTAGCTTAGTATTTGGTGCAGAACAACATTTAATAAAGGGGTGTTGCTATTACTATTGTTTTTATTCACTGGATCTCAAAAGCAGTATTCTACTCACTACACTTGACTCCTTAAATTGTAAATAGTTTTATGTCAATGTCCGTAAGCCCATGAGCTACTAGCACAGTGGTTATGCCAAGAACTTTCCTGCCTTAGATTCTAAGGTCCCAGGTTCAACCCCCAATACCACCATAAGCCAGAACTTAACAGTACTCTGTAAAAGAATAAAAAGAAGTGAAGGAGGAGGAAGAGAATTAAGAGGAAGAAAAAGAATTGGATAAAATGGTGATAGTAGTAGTAGTAGTAGTTGTTGTTGTTGTTCTTTTGATACTAAATATGAAAAATAACCTTTCCTACCAGAAGAATGTTCAGGGCAGAGTAGGTTTCCATTCCTAAGACAACTGAAATCTGACTACACAGGCATCAGAAAGTGTTAGAAAGCTGCTTCAGCAAAATGGCAGAGGAGATAAGCATGAACACTCCCGCGTCAGCTCCCCAGCCCTTCCCGCCTGGACCACTGCCCTGTGAACAGCTGCCTGCGTGTGTGACACCACACAGTCATGGCTGCCCCACCGTGGGCAGAGCTGCAAGTGGGGTGTCTGGGACTCTCTCAAGTCTCTTCTTACAACTGTCCCATGTTCAGATGCTCCCACTCCAGCCCTACTGATGCTTCAGGCTGTACTCTGAGCTGGTGTCCACTCCCTCTTTTTCTGGAAGTCCTCAGAGATGTGGTCTAGAGTTGCAGTGTCTGCTTCACCTGAGGCTCACCCAATTCACCTCACCTTACTCACATCCTCCCCCAACACCAAATTCCCCAGCAACTGCCTTTAGCTCTGTGGCCAGAGGAAAGCAAAGAGGCTCATAGATGGTTCCTGTCTACCTCAGTACTGGTGGGGTGAGTGGGGATTTCTGCATGTTGAAAAGGAACTAGTTCATGGCTGGGGTGGTAGCTCAGTGGGTAGAGTATATGCTTTGTAAACCTGAAACTTCCTATTCAACCTCGGCCACCTCACTTAGCCAGAGCAGCACTCTGGTTTCTGTCTGCCAATATCTTTTTTCTCTCATTAAATAGATAAATCTTAAAAAACAAAACAAACAAAAAATGACCAAGAGATGAATACACGTATCACTATAACCAAGGACATAGGTTTGAGTCCCTGATTCCAACTCAGAAGGGGGAAGCAGGGCTGGAGGTATCTCTCTGTCCCTGTCTCCCTCTATCTCTCTCTCCCCCACCCCTCTCTATTTCTCTGTCTCTATTAAAAAGAAGAAAAAAGGAAAGAGGGAGGGGAGGAAGGAGGAAGGGAGAATAAAAGACTCTTAAGAATGGTGGATTTTTTGTGCAGATATAGAAACCTGATAATAAACCTGGTGGCAAAAGTGAAAATAATAAAATAAAATAAATAAAATTGTACTAATTTAATTAAAGTTAAAAGAGGGGAATTTACTTAAACCAGACCAGTGGCCACGAAGTCAAAGGTCATGAAGGCTTGGCCTAGAATTTAATGAGTAAAGTAGGTCAATGAAATAGAGCACATGCTAAGTCAGAGTGTTAGTGCAGCCCTGATTTACCATCTGCTCCTTTACAGAAGTTTGTAAAGCCCCCAGATAGAATACACTTTATCCCTAGTCCTATTTAGATCACATCAGATTCTGAACTTCCAAGTCCTATGGGGGAAAAAAATTCTGCTCTAGTTTACATAAGACAGTTATATTTCTTTCTTTTGTTTTCATTTTGGATAGAGACAGAATATGAGAGGGAAGGAGGTGATAGAGAGGGAGAGAGACAACTGCAGACCTGCTTCACCACTCCTAAAACTCCTCCCCACTCCCCCGTGCAGGTGGGGACCAGAGTTTTGAGCTGGGATCCTCACGCACTGTAATGTATGTGCTTATAACCAGGTGTGCCACTCCCCAGTCCCAACAACTGTATTCTTTTGAGGACATCCTGGGGCTGGGAAGATAAGCTGCCGGATACATGGAGGGGAGCCAGGACTGACCCCCAGTACCACTCACAGACAGTGCTCTGCTTTAAGAAGAAAAACAAAAGCCAGTGGGCAGCACCCTGTAACACTGCCATTCTACAGAACTGATACTCTTCTTAATTCTCCCGAGAGTCCTGCTAGACAGGTGTAGTAATTTCTATCTCAGAACTGAGGGCACAGGCCCTGAGATTGCACAGCAAATATTATGGCTGCCAGAGCCCCTCTTGGCTTGTCTGACCCCAAAATCTGCACTCTCCCTTCCAAGGATCTGCTTGTCTCTAATGTTCAGGGTCACATTCGGTAACATGAAGGCTCACACCTACTTCCAGCTGCTGGGGGCCACTGAGCACCCCCTTTGCTGGCTCTTCCTCTTCCTCTCAAGAGCACTTTGAGATAAATGGGGGTCTCTCCCCTGAGTGATCTGGCCAACACTGTCCCCCTAATATGTCTGCCCACTTTAGTCACTTCCATGAGTTATTAGAAGCACCCATCCCTGTCCATGTAATGGGCAGCGTTCCTTACACAGGTAGTCACTGGTTCCTTCCCTCCCCCACTTTTCAAATGATCACAGCTCAGACAGATGAAACTGGCTGTCTGACATCACAAAGAGAAAAGGCAAGAGAGAGAGAGAGAGAGAGAGAGAGCGCTGGGATCTCTGACCTCACCTTCATATTCTTTTTGTTCTACATGTTATCAGCCTACATGAGCCAGCAATTTTTATCCTGGGCATTTATCCAAAGGAAGCAAATACCCATCCAAAGAGATCTATGTTCATAGCAACACAATTTGCAATAGCCAAAACTTAGAAGCAACCCAGATACCCAACAGCGGAAGAATAGCTAAGAAAGTTGTGCTATATATACATTATGAATACCAGTCATCTGTTTAAAATGACGTTATCTCCTAAGCCTCATCTCAGACAGAACCTGAAGGAATCATCTTAAGTGGGATAAACCAAAAAGAGAAGGACAAATATTGGCTGATCTCAGTTATAGGTGGAACTTAAGAAATAAAGACAGAAAATAAAATGCAAGATGAAATTTGGACTGTGTGTGGTATATTGCACCAAAGCAAGGAACTCTGGGGGAGGAGGAGATGGAGAGGGCATTGGGGACACTGTGTACAATGTTATAAAAGGACCTGTTTAGGAGCAAGAGTGTTTTGCAGACTTCTGACACAGGGAAGATGAGAAATTGCAGCCATGTGTCAACTGTATTGCAAATTTTTATCCCCCAGTAAAATGATTTTAAAAATTGCTAACATCAGGTCAGGTGGTGGCACACCTGGTGAAGCACACATATTACCACATGCAGGAACCTGAGTTCAAGCCTCCACTCCCCACCTGCAGAGAGGAAGCTTCATGAACAGTAAAATAAGTACTGCAAGCACCTTTCTGTGTCTTTCTCCCTCTCTATCTTCCCTCCCCTCTCAATTTCCCTCTGTCCTGTCAAAGAAAAAACATGTTAACACAGAAAGGAAGGAAGAAAGAAAGAAAGAAAGAGAGAAAGAGAGGAAGAAAGAAAGAAAGAAAGAGAGAGAGAGAGAGAGAGAGAGAGGAAGAAAAGGAAACCTAACATCGGGACTTTTAAATCTCTGGTTGCCATGACTGTTCCCTACCCTGACTGGAAAGAACCATTCTGACATTTGATTTTGACCTGAGAATACCCTAGAATCTCCCATGACCACTGGGAATTTTCATGGGTATGTTCTCCTGTGCAACTTCCTCCTTGGGGTGCTTTGCAAAGGTCAAACCAGGCCCATTCCCTTATCATAACACCTCAAAAGGTTCCAGGTCTGCATCTCTGGGAACTTAAGGTGAAGTGTGGTATTGCACCACTCGGCCATGGTGAGGAGGACACAGCATGTGAAGGAGCATGGGCCTCACCTTGGTAAATGTGAGATTCACACATCCACCCGGGAAATTCAGGAGAAGGTTGGCTTTTCGAGAGTCACAGTTCCCAGAGGCTTGGGTTGCGTTGGGGTCTACGTTGAAGTAGCTCTTGGATGAAAACATCTGAATGAAATAAAAACAAGTCAGCTCTGTGGGGTACAGAACAATTCCTGGTAGAGCGTTCATTCTGGGGGTTCAGAGATCAGCTGTGTGGGACTGATTTTTTTGTTGTTGTGGTTGTTGTTAAATGTGTTCAAAATACACTACCAGAAAGACTTTGCTCTCTACTGTCGTCTTTCAAATGAAAACCTGAACATGAAAATTTTATTTGGAACCATAGAGACTGTACAGACAAGAAAAGCATTTTTTTTTTTGTAGCCTGCAAGGTGGTATAGTGGATAAAGTGTTGTACTCTCGAACAAGAGGTTCTAAGTTCAATCCTTGGCATCATATGTGCCAGAGCAATGTTCTTTTTCATTATCTCCTGTTTTTCATGTTAAAAATAAATAAATCATTTCTCAAAAAGGAAAGTATTGGGGATCAGGCAGTGGTGCATTTGGTTGAGTGCATGTTATACATTATTATGCACAAGAACCTGGGTTCAAGCGAGCCCCCCTACTCCCCACCTGTAGGGGTACACTTCAGGAGTGGTGAAGCAAGTCTGTAGGTGTCTCTCTGCCTCTCTCCAGCTCTATCTCCCCTCCCCTGGCAAATTCTTTCTCTATCCAAAATAAATAAATAATATAAAAATTTTTTTTAATTGCGAGTCCCCAACTTACCAACTCCATGTCTTGGACGATCAGTTGCACTCCCATCTCTGCTTTTATGCAAAGCCTGCTCCCATTGAGAACCTGGTACATGCCTGTCTTGGCAGCTGTGGGTCTGGGTACAAGGCTGGGCCCTGGAGCCATGGTGGAGGGCGTCTTGGTGGTGTTGTGTGGCACTGTGGTTGGACCAGGCCCATGAGTGAGCTGAGCAGATGTCTGACCAGACATGCTGGTGTTTGGTGGGGTGGATGAGGACACAGCTGCTGACAGGGGTGTCTGGCTACTACTGGGCTGGGGGGCTCCTCCAGTTGTGGGGTTGCTGGCTGGGGTGTTGGTTCCAGTTGTAGGTACAGGTGGGGTGGTTCTGGTTGCCTGGGAAGTGACCCCTGGGCCTATGGTGGCTTCAGTGACTTGGGTGGTCGTGTGTGAGGTGCTGGCTGTGGCCAGGGAGGTGACAGGGACCTGGGTGACAGGGCTTGTGGAGGGGGTCCCATTGATAGTAACAAGGAAGGTTGTGGCTGGAGTTTTTGCCATATGTGTGGCCAGGCTGTCAGAGGAGGAGGTTGAGGTAACTCCTTGAGGGGATGCCATGCTCCTTGGCTGCAAAAGAGAAGGCTTCCCTCCCAATGGGACTGTTGCTGCTGTGGTAGGTTGAGGAGGGTCTGTTAGGTCCGCTGTTCCTTTGGCTCCTATCTGATGACTGTGATGCAGAATCACTGCAAATTAGGAGATGGAAGTGTCAACACACTGATAGCTCTCCAACTCTCACTGCAATGTTTCTTCACCCCAAAATTAACATGCATGCTTCCAGATTGGGGGAAGTTGACAAGAATATTGCAACAATGTGAAAGTCACCTAAGGTTCTTCCTCAGGCTACATCATAATACTTGGGGTAGACCCATGTTTTTCACAGGGTCAAACCAGTCTTCGGCTCCCAGCCCCTTTGATTGTGAGAGGCTCAGCTAGAGGGCTAAATGTCTGACCCCTTCCCCCACAGCTCCAACTCCCCAGCTTCCAACAGGGACACAAGTGGCTCTGGGTAGGACTCTGTTCTTCTGTCCTGAAGGAGCTGGGACAGCACGAATAATGGCCATCAGAATCCCAGGCTTAGAAAGGGACCTTTAAATATATATATATATATATATATATATTATTTATTTAGGATAGAGACAGAGAAATTGAAAGGATGGAGAGGTGATAGAAAGAGAGAAAGAGGGGGTTGGGCAGTAGTACAGTGGGTTAAGCGCACATGGCACAGAGCTCAAGGATCGGCATAAAGCTTCATAGGTGGTGAAGCAGGTCTACAGGTGTCTGTCTTTCTCTTCCCATCTCTGTCTTCCCTCCTCTCTTGATTTCTCTCTGTCCTATCCAACAACAGCAGCAGCAATGACAACAATAATAATGACAACAACAGGGTATAAACTACAAGGGCAACAAAATGGGAAAAATGGCTTCCAGGAGCAGTGGATTCGTAGTGCAGGCACTGAGCTCCAGCAATAGCCCTGGAGGGAAAATGAAAGAAAGAAAGAAAGAAAGAAAGAAAGAAAGAAAGAAAGGAAGGAAGGAAGAAAGAAAGAAAAGAGAGAGAGAGAGAATATGAAAGAAAGAGAAAGGAAGAGAGAGACATTAGCAACCCTGCTTCACCACTCGTGAAGCTCACCCCTTGATCCCAGATCCTTGTGCATGGTAGCGCGTGCCTTCAACTGGCGGTACCACCTCCCAGCCCTGCTCAGAAGGGATCTTAAAGGTCATTTGGCCCAAACTCTAGCCTGACAGGTAAATTAAACCTGAAGACATTTGCTTTTTGTTCATCCAGTCAGTACTTAATTACTCCCAATGATGGTTGATGAATTTCCCTTCTATGTTTCTCTCCTGAATCAGTTTTTCTAAATAAAAGCCAGTTCCCATCATCCCCTTACTTAACCGTTTAAGTGACTCAGACTTTTTCAACTAAGAAAGAAAATTATCTTCCCTTCCCTTCACTCCCGAACCCAAAACTTATGCATATGCTATGTCACCACTCCAGGATATTCTTTCATTGGGGGTGGGGGGAGGTAGAGGGGACAGGAGAGGGAGAGAGAGAGAGAGAGAGAGACTGTAAGAGACCACAGCACTGAAGCTTCTTTCAATGTGGTGGGGGTCAGGTTCGAACCTTGGTTGCACAGGTGGCAAAGCAGAGCACTGCCCAAGTGAGCGATTTCACCAGCCCGCTGGGCATTTCTTATAAAGTTGGTCTCAGGTCACAGGTCACTTCATCTTTTTAAACTAATTTCTCTCAGGAACCTCTGCTGAGTGCTGTCTTCATCCATTTCTCAAACTAAGAAACTCAGGCATAGATCAACTGACCAGAGCTCTGGAGTCCTGGCCTGAGGCATGGCCAGCCTGTGGATTTAAGGGTAGGTGAGGGAAAGTGCATTACCAGGAACAATGGTGAGAAAAGAGACATGAACAGAGAAGTTATTTGCTCCTCCAGGGACCTCAGTGCTCCTTACATGGTCGGTCCTTCATGAAGTTTTTCGAAGCTAAAAGGTGAGACTTTTCCAGAAGAAAGAAAAACACATGTGAATATTTCTTTTCTTTTTTTTTTTTTTAAGATTTTATTTATTTATGAGAAAGGAGGAAAGAGAAAGAACTAGACATCACTCTGGCACATGTGCTGCCGGGGATTGAACTTGGGACCTTAAGCTTGAGAGTCTAATGCTTTATCACTGTGCCACCTCCCAGACCAATATTTCTACACAGCTGGCTTGCAAAATGACACTGGCGGGGCTGGGTGGTAGCGCAGACAGTTAAGCGCACATGACATGAAGCGCAAGGACCGGCTCAAGGATCCAGGTTCGAGCCCCTGGCTCGCTTCACAAATGTTGAAGCAGGTCTGCAGGTGTCTGTCTTTGTGTCTCCTCCTCGATTTCTATCTGTTCTATCCAACAACAATAATAACAACAATGGCAACAAAAGGGAAAAAATAGCCTCCAGGAACAGTGGATGGATTCATAGTGCAGGCACCAAGCCCCAGCAATAACCCTGGAGACAGAAAGAAAGAAAGAAAGAAAAAAAGAAAAAAAGAAAGGAAGGAAGGAAGGAAGGAAGGAAGGAAGGAAGGGAAAACAAAATGACACTGGCAAAATCATCAGCTCAAATGTCACCTTTTATAAGTTTTTAAAAATTATTGTTTAGTAAATATATTCATCCTTATGAGAGACACCAGAATACTCCTCAGCTCTAACATGTGCCGCTGGGCATCAGACCTGGGGCCTCGTGCATGCAAGTCCTAGGCTCTGACATTGAGAAATCTCCCCATACTTCAGACATTCTCTCAGAAAGATGTGACTATGGGGCCAGGAGCTAGCGCACCTGGCACAGCACTTGCCTTATCATGAACAAGACCCCAGGCTTGAACACAGTACCATAGAGGAGCACCAGGTCACCCGGGAAGCTCTGCAGATGGTGGTACAGAGCTGTTCTCTCTCACTCTCGCTCTCACTCTCATTCTTGTTCTATCTGAACTAAAAAGAGTGAAATATGCCACTCCAGGAGCTATAAAATTACTGTGAGATCCTGACACTGCAAAAAAAAAAAAACAACACACACATAATTAAGTCACTCAGTTACTTACAACTATTACTAAATAGTCTTTTTTATCTAAAATGTTAATTTGGCAGGCCTGGAGGTGGTTCATCTGGCCAAGCACACACACCACTATGTGGAGGATCCAGGTTCGAGCCTCAGCTCCTTACCTGCAGGGAGGAAGCTTCACAAATGGTGAATCAGGTCTGCAGGTGCCTCTCCATCTCTCTCCCTCTCTATCTCCCCCTTCTCTTTCAATTTCTATCTGTCCTATCGCATATAAAAAAATTAAAATAAAAAAGGAAAAATAGTCAAGCACTGCAGGTGTCTGTCTCTCTCCCTCTTTATATCCTCTCCCCTCTCACTTTCTCTGTGTTCTGTCAAAGAAAAATAATAATAAGGAAAAAAAAAGCCACTGGGAGCGGTGGATTCATTGCGCAGGTGTTGAGTCCCAGTGGCAGCCCTGACATACATACTTGAGAGTGGAGACTTTATAGCTGTAGGGTTACTCTGCAAACCTTCATCAGTTCAGTGTTTGTGAAACCTTTATGTCCTTATTGTAGGACTCACAGAAACAAGATTTTTCCCTTTAAGGTTGTCACCAAGGTGTTGAAGATTTACTTTCACACCTCAGTTGAGTTAAAGTCAATTTACTGGATCTTTGGCCAGAAGCCCAAAAGGAACTTAAGCTCACCGGCCTGGGTTCACACTAGTACAACGGGGAAGAAGAATTCAGTCTCAACTGTGGTTTCCAGGAATAGCTTGTGATGAAAGCAACAGTTGCATCAGAGGACTCTTGGAGGCTAGAAACTTCTTGCCTGTTTTTCTGTGGAGAGGAAACTGATAAAAGACCACTGTGCACTTGTGCTGGTTTTTATGTATTTATTTTACCTTCAGGGTTATTGCTGGGGACTCTGTGTCTGCATTATTCCACTGCTTCTGGAAGACCACACACACACACCTTGATTTTAAAAAAATAGATGTTGAGAAAGAGAGAGGGTGGGAGGTGGAGGGATGAAGAGAGAGAGAGAGAGAGAGAGACCACAGCACTATCCCACTGCTCTTAAAGTTTCCTTTATTCCTGGTGCTCCTATGTGCAGGCTGTGGACTTGAACCTGGGTCCTTGCACATGGCTCGTGAGTCATCTCCTGGTCCTCTCAAATTTAATCTTTTTTATTGCCACTAGAGTTATTGTTGGGGCTCAGTGCTTGCACAATGAGTCCACCACTTCCAGTATCTGTTTTTCCTTTTTTAACTTTTTCCTTTGATAGGATACAGAGAAAGTGAGAGGGAAGGAAAACTAGAGAGGGAGAGACACAGAGAGAGAGAGAACTGCAGTACTTGCTTCACTGCTCACAAGGCTTTCCCCCTACAGGTGGGGAGTAGGGGCTCAAATCCTGGTTCCTGTGCATGGTCATGTGTGTGCTAAGCCGGATATACCACCACCCAAAACTCCAAAACTGGTTTTTAAATAGGGCCTTTGACCTGCTCACAGGCAAGTAGACTGGGACCAGCTTAGAGGGCAGAAGGCCAATGCAGGGCCAGGGGCGTAGTACAAAATCACACTCACCCCCTCCCCCATTAAAAATGCAGCCCTGGGCCCTCCTGCTAGATTGTCAAGGCCCCACTTTCACTCCCACCCCAGCTTCTCTCACTCCTCTTGATGGTGAGTGGCAGGGAGAGGAATGAGATGGTTTGATTCTCCTAAACCCACAGGAAATGAATCAGGGCTCAGACCCTGGGAAAACCAGAGACCACACAGAGGCTGCAGGGACTGTGGGTACTTCCCAGCCAGTGTGCTCTCCCTGCCTCACCAGCCTCCACAGACCTGGTGTGGGGAGAGGGGCTCCCTGCAAGCCTCACAGAGGGAACTGGGAACTGGCCCTTACTCCGAGGAGTTCCAGGCCTCAAGAGGCAGATGCTTCAATGGACAGCAGTCAGCATGATGAATGTCCTCCCTAAAGACTAGGACTGGGGAGCTCAGTACAAAGAAATTTCAGGCAGCTGAGAAAGGAAATAGCACCCCAGGCAGCTGTAAGACATGTGCAAAGGAACAGAGAGTTCAGAAGCTGTCGTCACGTGTGGACAGGGAATGGGGGCTGGTTCTGCCACTCCCCCTTTACCCTGCCACCCAACTGAGCACCTTCCCTGGCACTTCCTGGAAGTAGCCCCAGTAGGTGTGGGCCTGGGCAAAGGTGTGCTCTAAGCAGGGTTCTCCTCATGGTCCGATACTAGGCCTTTTAGCAGAGATGTGGATCTGACCTCTGTGTATTTGCCCCAGGGACCTTGATATTCAAAAAGAACTCTTATAAGGAAAGGGTTCCTGGGGCTGGGCAGTGGCACACCTGGTAGAGCACACACACGTTACCATGCACAGGGGACCTGGGTTCAAACCCCTGCTCCTCATCTGCAGTGGGGAAGCTTCATGAACAGTGGAGCAGTGCTGCAGGTGTCTCTTGTCTCTCTGTCTCTCACTTCTACTAAAACAAACAAAAAGCAGAAAGAGTGGAGGGGGGCAGGCCCCATGGAGCAGTGAAGCCATGCATACACTATCCCAACAATAACTCTGGTGGAAAAATAAACAAATGGTAGTCTGGGAGGTGACGCAGTGGATAAAGCACTGGACTCTCAAGCATGAGGTCCTGAGTTCAATCCTGGCAACACATGTGCCAGAGTGTTGTCTGGTTCTTTCTCTCCTCCTATCTTTCTCATGAATAAATAAACAAAATCTTTTAAAAAATAAAATAAAATAAACAAATGAATGGATTGGGCTCCAGCCCTATGACACTGAACATTGGCTGACTATCCCAAAATGTAGTCTCCCCTTTAACCTAATAATGGGATTGTACTGATGGAATAAAGAACCTAGTCCAGGCCTCCTTTCCCACTGAGTGGGAGCATGTAGCTGAATTTGACCACAGCAGTCAAACTTTAATGACAGCAAGTGGTTTAACCAGTCAAACATTACCACAGCAAGTGGTTAGCAGATATTGAGTCCTCTGGGGGAGGCTGCTTGGAGGAAACTCAATCACTTGGGCGTGAGGTCTCCAATGTTGTCTAGACTTTCTTCCTTCAGTCAGCCTGTAATCTGTATGTGATGGCCGGAGCCCGAGCAGCTATACAGAAATATAAAATAACTTGAGAGTGGAGGTCAAATATGCCCCATTTTCTTTCTTTCTTTTTTTTTAAACTCTGTATTTGTATATATTTGCCCATATTTGTATATGGTTCTGCTTTCTCTTTCTCCCTTTCTCTCTTTCTTTCTTTCTTTTTTCTTTCTTTGCTTCCAGTGTTATTGCTGACACTCAGTGCCTGCACTACAAATCTACTGCTCCTGGAGGCCATATTTCCCACTCTGTTGTCCTTGTTAACATTTGTTGTTATTATTATTGTTGTTGTTGTTGTTGGATAGGACAGCGAGAAATCGAGAGAAGAGGGGAAGACAGAGAAGGGGAGAGAAAGATAGACACCTGCAGACCTGCTTCACGGCTTATGAAGCAATCCCCCTTCTTCTTCTAGTGTTTGCCCTTCTTCCGTAGCCAGTCAACAGCGTCAGGTTGAAAGCTGTCAGGAGCTGCTTGTTGCTGGCTTTGAAAGTGACTGGGATCCTTGTGGATTCAGTCGGCTAGGAAGGATCGTCAGTTTCCCCAATGAATGGGTACTCACGGGATGCACCACGAGAAGGTTGATCCAATGCATCCCAAAGGATGCATTGGTGGGGAGGTGGGGGCTGCAGGTGGGGAGCTGGGGGCTTGAACCGGGAACCTTACGCCAGTCTTAAGCACACCATGTGTGCTTAGCCCAATGTGCTACTGCCCAGCCCCTAGTCCCCCTTTTCTTAATACTTCACATGACAAGCAGGCACCACTGGCCAGGCCCCCCATCTGGGGAAGCTTGCAGGGCCAACCCCCACCTCACACACACATTCACTCAGCAGCTTTAGAAGGAACTGGTTCAACCAACAAAGCCAATCACCACACACAAAAGTATTTGACTCCTTTGGGAGAAAAGCAGGAAGTGGGCACATAGAAGAATCAAATCACCATTCAAGGTTCCCAGACAGATTCTCTGTTCTGAAAAATAATGGTTATTTAAAGAAAGTCTTTGGGTGGAGGGGCGGTAGGCAGTGGTGTACCTCCTTAAGTGCACGTATTACCATGCGCAAAGACCCAGGTTCAAGCCTCTGGTCTCCACCTGTAGGGGGGAAGCTTTAGGAGCAGTGAAGCAAATCCTGCAGGTGTGTCTCTGCTTCTCTCCCTCTCTATTTCCCTCTCCCTTCTCAATGTCTTTCTGTTCTGTCAAAGAAAGAGAAGGGGGGAAAAAAGAAAGAAGAAAAAAAATGGCTACCAGGGGTGTTAGATTCATGATGCAGGTATAGAGATAATCCTTGTGGCAATGAAAATTATAAAGTCCTTGATGCTCTGTGTTACACCTTTCCAAAGTGGTACAACTCATTAGCTAACACCTCACACATCTAAACTATTTACTGCCCACAGAAAATAATAAACACAATATTTCCACTGGAGAAAATCAGGGGAAATAAGGCACTGTGTGTTTTTCCTGGACAGTGTAGTGGCTGAGTTTTCTGACACTAAAATCAAAATGATTTTTATTCACACTCCCTGAGAAGGTGCCCAGGTCCCATTGGGGAACAAAGGGCACTATCACTGTCCTCTGGGTTGATACCTAGTCTCATGATGCATGGAAAACAAGTCCAAACCATGACGATCCATTGGGGCAGTGGGTAGGGGAGTGGGATGAAGATGTGGGCCAGCAAGAGAGCTCACTTGGGTGGTGTGTCTGCTTTAGCAAGCTTGCATCCCAGATTGGAGCCTAGTCACCATTGCTCTGGAGGAAGCTTCAGTGCTGTGGTATCTTTCCTGATACCTCTCTCTCTCTCTCCTCTGTGTGTCTGGAATAAATCCAATCTGCCAGAAAAAAGCAAAAATGCCAGAGAACCAATTCTCTCTCTCTCTCTCTCTCTCTCTCTCTCTCCCCCTCAGTGTGTCAGGTAACAGACATTCTTACATCAAAGGTCCAAATCTGGCAGCTGAACCTTCCCAATCATCTACAGGTCTGCCTTGCCTTGCCTTGGCCAATAGTACCAGAAGGTGCTTAAATGTCATAAGGCCAGGCAGGGCCATTGAGTCACTCACCAGCCAGGGACAGCAGGCAGGCTGCCATTGGAGAGAGCAGCCTGGCCATGACTGGGGAGCGCAGGGGAGCTGCTGGTGGGCTGGGTGCTGCTCTGGCTCTGCTGCTCCCAATTTGCTGGAAGCCTGGAGGGTGAAACAGGGAAGCCACTGCTCTTTGCTCCTCAGTCTCTTGTGGCCAAAATGCCTGCACCACTTATGTTATGAGAAGTAGCTGTGAGGCCCTCCCACTGGCAGGCTGGTGGGGGAGGGCCCCCACAAGTGGCCCATGTACAGAAGCCGGTGCTTTCATCTCTGCCCTGAGTGTTTGCAAGGGGCAGGCCCAGGGTGTGGTGGGGTGGGGGTGGCCAAGGTCAAGGCTGAGATCATTTCTCAAAAAAACGAAGTGGAGCACCAAGTTCCTTCTTTCGCAAGTAGGGTCTCCATTTTCCTCCAAGATCTTGAGTATATTAAAAATAAATCTTCTTGTTTACAATCAGCAATATCTATACGCCTTTCCTATATTTGGGAGCTACTCTTTTCCCTGATCCAGCTTTCTGGTCCTCTTTCTAGCCATGACATCATCTCCCCTGACAATAACTTGGATCCACCTGCACATCAGATTTCAGGCTCAGGGGAAAAAAAAACTAGTATGGTCATGGGCCCTTTGGAGTATAACTAAAATATGCCCACCAGCTATCTACAAAACAGAGACCCCCCCCAACTCTTCATCAGCACTATTCTAGTCTTTAGGTTCATGATTAGTCAACAATTTGTTTGACTTTATATGTTAACTCTCTTTTCAGCCACCAGGTTCCAGATGCTACCATGATGCCAGTCAGACTTCCCTGGACAGACAACCTCAGCAGTGTGTCCTGGAGCTCCACTTCCCCAGAGCCCTTCCCCACTAGGGAAAGAGAGAGGCAGGCTGGGAGTATGGATCGACCTGTCAACGCCCATGTTCATCGGGAAGCAATTACAGAAGCCAGACCTTCAACGTCTGCATCCCACAATGACCTTGAGTCCATACTCCCAGAGGGATAAAGAATAGGAAAGCTATCAGGGGAGGGGATGAGATAACGGAGTTCTGGTGGTGGGGATTGTGTGGAGTTGTACCCCTCTTATCCTATGGTTTTGTCAGTGTTTCCTTTTTATAAATAAAAAAAAAGTCTTCTTTTCTTTTTTCTGTTTTGACTAAAGTAACATTGACTTCCAATGGTATATAAGTATTACAAAAATAAATCTAATTCTTCTCAGAGAAACCAATCTCTCGCTCCTTAGGGAGAGCAGGTACCATAAGACTTTGGGGCTGGGCAGTGGCACACATGGCTGAGTACATGTGTTACAGCGTACAAGGACCCAGTTCAAGCACCTCACCACCTACAGCAGGGGAAGCTTTACAAGTGGTGAAGCACATCTGCAGGTGCCTCTCTTTTTCTCACACTCCCTCTCTTCTCATCTCTCTTTCCCATCAAATAAATAAATAAATACTCCCCCCCCCAAAAAAAAAAACACACACACACACACCTCAGTGACTAGGGGACCAGGAGATGGCTCAGATGGTAGAGCTCACTTCACCATGTCTGGGAATGTGGTTGAAATGTCAAGTTAGTTCCAGATTGGAAGAGGTAATGAAAGTCAGATGAGTCTACAAATTCAAATCAAGATGGTACACAGCATGTCTGAGGGCCACATAGTGGGGTCCTGGGTAAAGAGAGAGACAGAAAGCAGGAATCTGAGGCTCTGACTTTACTAGGGTCGAGATAATGATGTCTAAGGTCTGGAGGGTTGATATTTACTGATTTAAAGGCATAAGAACAGGAATTAGGGTAGGGGTACTAGAGAACAACTTGAATGCATGTAAAGTACCAGTAAACAGAATGACAGCGATAATGGAGACTGACATCATGAATGTGTGTTTTGTTAGTCTCAGTTCCAGCTATCACAACAAATCACTATAGACTGACTGACTTAAGCAACAGGAATTTGCTTCTTGCAGTTCTTAAGACCAGGAGGTCAGAGTGCCTGTGTGGCTGGGTCACGGTGAGGGTTCCTTTCCTGCCTAACAGACAGCCACCTTCTCTGTGTCCTCATAGGGTGAAGAACAGAGAGAGAGAGAGAAAGAGAGAGAGAGAGAGAGAGAGAGAGAGAGAGAGAGTGAGCTAAACGCATGGTGTCACTTTCCTTATGACCAGTTACCTAAGACCCTGCCACCAAAGATCAAGTTAACACTTCAGTGTATAAATTCTGTGGAAGCACATTCATTCAGTCTACAGAACTGTTTGTAACGCTTCCCAACCCCTTACCCAGTGTAAAAGATCATTATGAATCCATAAGTATATACTGGGTAAAAATGTAATTTGTGTATTGTGACAATAACAGCAAAACGTGTGTGTGTGTGTGTGTGTGTGTGTGTGTGTGTGTGTGTGTGTAAAGAGAAACTATACAGAATGCAAAAACTTCATTGTCTGAAGCTCCCAGGTGTCAGGTTCGATCCCCAGACCACCATAAGCCACAGATGAGCAGTGCTCTGAGTGGGGGGTAGGAGGCGGGGGAGGAAAATTCGTCTCTAAGATCTTGAGAGAACTAGGGTGGTTATTGTTGGGAATGGGGGCACAGAACTCTGGTGGTCAGAGTGATGTGGAACTATACTCCTATTATTTTATAGTCTTGTAAATCACTATTAAAATTAAAAGAATTATATACAGCAAAGTTTGTATATGTTATTGAAATCAAGGTGCTGTTTGTCCAAACTAGATGGCTGTAGGCTGATACGTTGACCATAATTTTTAGGATAATCGCCCCATGCAATTCTACCCAATGACATCAGTGTTAGTGGGCTTGTGGCCACAACATGGTGGGCAAGAGGGCACAGTTCAGTTCAGAACCACGGCCTGTCTGTGGAGGGGTTTCTGTGCAATGAAGAACGAGTGCCCCTGCTGATACTGGGTACAGGGACCCAAAGATGTTAACTAGGCTACATTCAAGTAGTGCTGCTCAAGTATTCTGTATGTTTACTGTTTTTTTTCTCTTTCTTTTTACCTTTTTTTTTTTTTTGACAGAGATAGAGGCAGAAAAACAATGAAAGCAACCACAGCACCAAAGCTTCCTTCAATGCAGCAAGGGTTGGGCTCAAACCGGGGTCAGGCACATGGCAAAGCAGCACATCATCTAAGTGAGCTATCCTGCCAGTCCCATCTTACCAGTTCTTAGAAGCGATGGATAGAAATATTTGACTAGCTGTGGATTGACCTATTTCTTGTTGTAGTCCTGCTTCTGTGTGGCATAATCAGAAGTTCTGATGTGATGTATAAGCCTTTAAAATTGATAGGTCCAGGAGCTGGGTTAAGCGCAGGTGTTGCAAAGCGCAAGGACCAGCGTAAGGATCCCAGTTTGAGCCCCCGGCAGGGGAGTCACTTCACAAGCGGTGAAGCAGGTCTGCAGGTGTCTATATTTCTCTCTCCTTCTCTGTCTTCCCCTCCTCTCTCCATTTCTCTCTGTCCTATCCAACAACGACAGCATCAGTAACAACAACAATAATAACTGCAACAATAAAACAACAAGGGCAACAAAAGGGAATAAATAAATAAATATTAATAAAATAAGATAAAATTGATAGGTTTAGTACCAGATGGTTTTCTTCATATGTGGGATCTAGAGATCTAATTTCCACGAACTTGCCAACAACAACAAAATCCAAAAAGAAGCAATCAAACAGTTTGTAAGACTTATGAGAACATGCTGGTCATCTTTGGGAGGGCAGGGACACAGAACTCTGGTGGTGGGTGTGATGTGGAGCTATATACTATAATCTTACAATCCTATAACAAACTACTAATAACAAAAATATTTTTTAAATGTATGTGTCCTCTTCACAGATTAACCATGGTATCCTTTTTAAAAGGATCTTCTTTATTTTAGGTCAGATTCTTGATTGCTCTGAGATCCATTTTTAAAAATTTCTTTTAAAAAATTGTTTTTTATATTTATTTACTCTCTTTTGTTGCCCTTGTTGTTTTATTGTTGTAGATATTATTGTTGTTAGTGAGGTCATCATTGTTGGATAGGACAGAAAGAAATGGAGAGAGGAGGGGAAGACAGAGAAGGGGAGAGAAAGACAGACACCTGCAGAGCTGCTTCACCACTTGTGAAGCGACTCCCCTGCAGGTGGGGAGCCAGGGGTTTGAACTGGATCCTTGTGCTTTGCGCCAACTGTGCTTTAACCCGCTGCACTTTAACCCGCTGCGCTACTGCCTGACTTCCTTTTTTTTAACTTTTTTAAATTATCTATATTTGTTTATTGAATAGAGACAGCCAGAAATCGAGAGGGAAGGGTGTGACAGAGAAAAAAAAGAAGGGTGTGACAGAGAGATACTTGCAATGCTGCTTCACTACTTGCAAAGCTTTCCTCCTGCAGGTGGAGACCAGGGGCTCGAACCCAGGTCCTTGGGTATTTTAACATGTGCACTTAATCAGCCCTGTCCATTTTGTTTTGTATTAAGAATTTTCCTGGTTTTCCTTTTATTACTGTTAACGTGACATACATTTTGCTATCCTTTTTATCTATTTGGTTTTTACACTGGGTAAGAGGCACACTGAGATATATTAATTTTTAAAGTTTATTTGGGTAAATATCAATTCAATTTAGGCAGCATCAAGACTGAAGTGGTCTAGAGCTTTACTGATAGGAGCTTGGGGCAGGAATTTATGAAAAGGGGAAGTGAAACAAAGCAAGTAATTGACTGGATGAAGTGTAAGTGTTTGCATTATCTGAAGAAGACTTTGTGGCTAGCTGTGACAGGTTGTCCTTTGTTTCAATTTCTTTTCTTTTTGCCTCCAGGGTTATTGCTGGGGCTCGGTTCCTGCAACACAAATCCACTGCTCCTGGAGGCCATTTTTCCCCTTTTGTTACCTGGTTGTTCTTATCATTGTTGTGGTTTTGAAAGTGACTGGGATCCATGTGGATTCAGTCGGCTAGGAAGGATCGTCAGTTTCCTCAATGAATGGGTACTCATGAGATGCACCACGGGAAGGTCGATCCAATGCATCCCGATGGAATAAAGACTCGTCACCCGACCTGTGCTGGATTAGCACAGTCAACGGCCAAGCCTTTCCTGCTATGAGACAAGTTCTCAAGATCTTCCCGCACAGTCATCACCGCCCAGCTATCATCCACATTGGTCTCCAGCTCCCACTGATTCTGTGCTCAGAGAAACTAAGATGGAACTTTCGGAAAGCAAACTGGCGTCTGTTCAGTGATCTTACCAACAAATCTATTCCTGCAATTCCAATTAACCCTATCCCCTCTGAAGATTCCTACAGGCGCCTCCGCCAAGCCATCTTCAAAGCAGCTTCCCAAGCCATTCCTCGTGGGAGACGTGCTAACTATACGCCTTGTCTTGATGCTGAATGCGAGCAACTACTAAAGCAGTATGATGAGTCGGGCGACCCAGATGTGGCTGACCATCTCATTGCCTCCCTGGATGCAGCACGCCAAGCCCGCTGGCAACAACTCACGGAAAGTCTGAACTTCACCCACTCAAGTAGGAAGGCCTGGAAGCTTCTTCACAGACTGGGTGCCGGTAGCCAACCCCCTTCCGTCTCCCATCCTCCCGTATCTCCAAACTCAGTGGCCAGTCACCTAACTCAAGTTGGATGTGCTAAGATCGACCCAGTCTGGAAAAGAGAAATTTCCCATGAGTGGTCATCCCACTTCCGGTTATCTTGTCCATCTCCAAAACTCTCTCCCTTTACACTGTCTGAACTGGAAGACGCTTTGAAGAGGGTTAAACCGGGAACAGCTGCTGGCTATGATAACATCACCCCAGAACTCATTCTTAACCTGGGCCCCGCGGCAAAGAAGTGGCTCACTTCATTCCTGTCCCACATCTTGGAATCTGAGTCTATGCCCAAAGTTTGGCGTCGTGCGAAGATTATAGCGGTTTTGAAACCAAAGAAAGACCCAACACTGGCCGCCAGCTATAGACCAATTTCTCTCCTCTCCGTGTGTTACAAACTCCTTGAGAGGCTGCTTCTGTCACGTATTTCTCATCTTACAGAGAAATTCCTATCACCCGCCCAAGCTGGTTTCCGCCCAGGAAGATCTACCTGCGAACAAGCCCTGGCACTCTCAACTTACATTGAAAATGGATTCCAGAAGAATTTAAAGACGGGTGCTGTCTTTGTTGATCTCACAGCAGCCTATGACACGGTCTGGCACCGTGGTCTCCTAGTCAAGATCTCAAGATGCCTGCCTCCATGGGTGGCCAACACTATATCGTTTCTTCTCCAAAACAGAAGATTCCGGGTACATCTGGGTGACAAGTCTAGCAGATGGAGACTTGTCTCAAGTGGCCTCCCCCAGGGCTCTGTTCTGGCTCCTACGCTATTTAATATTTACATTAATGACCTCCCAGAAACTTCTTCAAGGAAGTTCATCTACGCCGATGACATCTGCTGTGCAACTCAGGCATCCAAGTTCGACATCCTCGAGGAAACACTCATGAAAGACATGTCTCTGATATCTGATTACTGTAAAAAATGGCAACTAATCCCTAGCACTGCAAAAACGGTATCATCTGTTTTCCATCTACACCATGCCTCGGCCTCGCGTGAGCTTAATGTGCAGCTTGGCGATATGAGAATCCGACATGAAGCCCAGCCAGTCTATCTTGGCGTTACTCTCGATTGCACCCTGTCATTTCACAAACATCTCATAAAAACTGCAGCAAAGGTGGGCGCGAGGAATCACATCATTGCAAGACTGGCCAGCTCCTCATGGGGCGCGAGCGCTTCCACACTACGATCATCATCTCTGGCATTATGCTATTCCACTGCAGAATACTGTGCCCCAGTATGGTTCCGTAGCCCCCATGTCCACTTGGTCGATTCCAAATTATATTTCTCCATGAGGATAATTTCTGGAACCATCCGTTCCACCCTGGTTCCATGGCTGCCAGTTCTTAGCAACATCGCCCCGCCAGATAGTCATCGGGATGCGGCATCGTCTAAGTTCATTTCCCACGTCTACGCTCGACCGGACCTGACAATATACGCGGATATCTTCACCCACCCTGTTCAACGCTTGACGTCTCGTCACCCAATCTGGTCCCCTACGCCTACACTGAGCTTCTCTGTTCCAGTCTCTTGGAAACAGAGCTGGCAGTCAGCTGAGGTAAAGAACAAACACCTCATCACAGACCCCTGCAAGCGTCAACCTGGCTTTGACCTAGCACATTATGATTGGGCCCTCCTCAATCGCTATCGAACAGGCCATGGCCGGTGCACCGCTATGTTCCATCGCTGGGGAGCCAGAGACGACCCGAACTGCCCCTGCGGCTACAGACAATGACCCACATAGTCAATGACTGCCACCTCTCCAGACTCAAAGGAGGTCTCGAAACTTTACATCAGGCTCAACCTGATGCTGTTGACTGGCTACGGAAGAAGGGCAAACGCTAGAAGAAATTGTTGTGGTTATTATTATCATCATTGCTATTGATGTTGTTGTTGGATAGGACAGAGAGAAATGGAGAGAGGAGGGGAAGACAGAGAGGGGGATAGAAAGACAGACACCCGGAGACCTGTTTCACTGCCTATGAAGCGACTCCCCTGCAGGTGGGGTGCCGGGGGCTCGAACCGGGATCCTTATGCTGGTCCTTGTGCTTTGTGCCACCTGCGCTTAACCCGCTGCACTACCGCCAGACCCCGTTTCAATTTCTTAACTTGGGGAATTACAGGATTGGTTTTTGGTCTGTTCATGTAGGTTTCTAAGGCATCCAAGTCAGCAAGCAATGGCTTCCTTGTATACTCAACACTTTGAAGTTTCTTGTAAGCCACAAAAGTGGTCTTAAAAAAAAAACTCACTCCATTTTAATTGGCATCTTTAAACCAGTTGAGTATTGATATAGTTATATCATCCTGGGTTGAGGGTGAGGGTGGATGTTCAGCTTCACGGGGCGGGGGCAAGGTAGGGGAGGATGGATGGGACACCGTCTTTTTGTAGTGGGAATGGTGTTTATGTACACTTCTACTAATTCGTAATCATATAAATTTAATTATTTCAAAAAGAATTAAAGACTTTGACTTGCTGTTTTGCAAGGAGGGGACCACACAGCTGCTATAAATCAAAGTCTAGGCACACATGATTGAAACATTAAGTGATGAAAACCCCATGAAGAGAAAAAAATTAGATCTTAATTACCTAATACTTCTGGTAGTAGAAAATATATCCCAAACTCCTAAAACAAAAAATTTGAACTTTTTTTCTCTAGCCTTTCCAAGCTGTCACTCAAATTAGTCTTTCAAATGTAAGTACCTAGAAGAAAACCACTTATTTCCCTAAAAGACTAAGGAGAAAAAGTGAACAGTAAGTAATTTTAAAATACAAACTGCTAAAAGGTACATTTCCTAGACTTTTGTGTTGATTAGGGATCAAGCTTTTTTTGTTGTTGTTGTTTGTTTTTTAAACTGTAATACTGCTCACGGCTTATTTATGATGGTACGGGGATTGTTGAAACTTCAGAGCTTCAGGCATTAACGTCATTTTTTTTTTTTGCCTCCAGGGTTATCGCTGGGGCTTGGTACCTGCATTACAAATCCACTGCTCCTGGAGGCCATTTTTTTTTCCTTTTTTTGTTTATTGTTGTTACTTTTTTTTTTTTTTGCCATCTCCTAGGTTTTCTTTTTTTTTTTTCTTTTTTATTTATAAAAAAAAACCCATAGGATAACATGGGTACAACTTTGCACAATTCCCACCACCAGATCTCAGTATTCCATCCTCTCCCCTGATAGGTTTCCTATTCTTTAACCCTCTGGGAGTATGGACCCAAGATCACTGTGGGATGCAGAAGGTGGAAGGTCTGGCTTCTGTAATTGCTTCCCCGCTGAACATGGGCGTTGACAGGTCGATCCATACTCCCAGCCTGTCTCTCTCTTTCCCTAGTGGGGCAGGGCTCTGGGAAAGCAGAGCTCCAAGGCACATTGGTGGGGTTGTCTGTCTAGGGGAGTCTGACTGGCATCCTGCTGGCATCTGGAACCTGGTGGCTGAAAAGAGAGTTAACATACAAAGCCAAACAAATTGTTGAGCAATCATGGATCTAAAGCCTGGAATAGTGCAGATGCAGTGTTGGAGGGTCCTCCATTTTGTGGATAGCTAGTAGGCATATTTTAGTTATATTTCAAAGGGCCTGTAGCTATACTAGTGGGTTTTTTTTTGTTGTTATTATTGCTATCATTATTGTTCGATAGGACAGAGAGAAATTGAAGGAGGACGGGAAGACACAGAGGGAGAAAGACAGACACCTGCAGACCTGCTTCACCCTTGTGAAGCGACCCCCACCCTACAGGTGGGGAGCCGGGGGCTCGAACCAGGATCATCGCGCCAGTCCTTGAGCTTTGCGCCATGTGCGCTTAACTCGCTGTGCTGTCGCTCGCCCCGGCATTAAAGTATTTTTCAGAGCCATTTTGCGAAGCATTAGAATATTTTATTTAATTATTTGTTAGAGACAGAAAAACTGATAGTGAAAGGGAGACAGACATCTGCAAGGTGCCCTGTGGTGGCCACCTGATTGAGCGCCCATGTTACAATGTGCAAAGTTCGAGTCCCTGTCCCCACCTGAAGGGGGCATGCTTTGCCAATGATGGAGCAGGCTTGAAGGTGTTTCTCTGTCTCTCCCTATCACCCCCTTTAGTCTAGATTTCTGGCTGTCTCTATCCGACAAATAAAATATGAATAAAACAATTTAGAGAGAGAGAGACACCTGCAGTATGAAGCTTCCCCAAGCTTACTCTCTGCAGGTGGGTACTGGGACTTTGAAACTTGATCCTTGAGCACTGGAGCATTTGCCCTCTTCCATGTCCACCACTGCCCAGCCCCAATAAAACATCTTTACTAGCTAAGAAAGGATAGTGAAATAAAAGAAAGCCTGTGTGTGTGTGTGTGTGTGTGTGTGTGTCAGAAGGTTATGAGACCAGAGCTTCTTAGAGTCAAGCTAAATAAGATGGAATGCATTGTTAAAGGAATTTTAAAAATACTTTACTTATTATAAAGACAGAATTGAGAGGAAAGGGAGAGATAGACAGACAGACAGGCACCTCAGCAGTCTCACTGCTTGTGAGGCTTCTCCTCTGCAAGTGCGGCTTGGGGGCTTGCACTGGGGTCCATGAACACTAGAACGTGTGTGCTCACCTCAGTGGGCTACCACCCAACCCTGAAGGAATTTTTTTTTCTTTTTTATTTAAGAAAGGATTAATTAACAAAACCATAGGGTAGGAGGGGTACAACTCCACACAATTCCCACCACCCAATCTCCATATCCCACCCCCTCCCCTGATAGTTTTCCCATTCTCTATCCCTCTGGGAACATGGACCCAGGGTCTTTGTGGGTTGCAGAAGGTAGAAGGTCTGGCTTCTGTAATTGCTTCCCACCTGAACATGGACATTGACTGGTCGGTCCATACTCCCAGTCTGCCTCTCTCTTTCCCTAGTAGGGTGGGTCTCTGGGGAAGCGGAGCTCCAGGACACATTGGGGTCTTCAGTCCAGGGAAGCCTGGCCGGCATCCTGATGGCATCTGGAACCTGGTGACTGAAAAGAGAGTTAACATACAAAGCCAAACAATTTGTTGAGCAATCATGGACCCAAAGCTTGGAATAGTGGAGAGGAAGTGTTAGGGGGGTACTCACTGCAAACTCTAGTGTACTTCTGCTTTCAGGTATATATTTTGCAGTAGTTTATGGATACATGTGAACATATGCTCTCTCTCACAGAAACTGGTGTATATCTAGGTTTTGGGACTTTGTTAGAAAGTGAACCACCTAAGATGGAATTAGAGTATACTATGAAAGGAAAGGTCTCACCCGAGTAATGAAGCCGAAGGGTTGTCATTCCACACGTGAAGTCTCTGGACACAGTCTGAAGTGAAGCATGTTGAGGTGGCAATCATTGCGTTGGTTAGGTTGTGATCGGCAGATGCAATATTATTTGATATGGATTGGGAGAGGCATACGGGAAAGTGGGCCCTATCCAAGGGTTCCAGGACTGGGGGAAGTAGAGGCTCTATAGTGGAGATGTGAGGTTCCTGCTGTCTTAGGGTTCCAAAAGACAATCGATAGTTAATGTTATCATCACATTATTTGGTAATTGGGTTAACTTTGAAAAGTCCTTTTGTTAGAGTTTGCTGTACAGTACCCAGTATCTTGTATATAGCTGTGCTATTGGTTGCTTCTGATCTACTTGGTCTAGGCTTTTGAGAGAGTCTGCATATCAATTACATAGCCTATATATTAAAAAGATTCAGTTTGTGTTTTGAAAAACTTCGAGACATACAATTAATTTCCCCCCTCTCATATTAATTAACTAGTGATTTATATGACTACATTTTACTAGGAGTGTACATAAACACCATTCCCACCACCAAAAGACTGTGACCCATCCTTCCCACCCACTCCCACCCCCCCACTTGCTGGTATGCTTCTAATTCTGCTTTTAAAAACCGCTTCTGTTTCATTTGGTTTAATCCCCCCTGCATTCTATTTACATAACACTGTATTCTATTTACATAACCTCTTCTTCTTCTTCTAGCGTCTGCCCTTCTTCCGTAGCCAGTCAACAGCATCAGGTTGAGCCTGATGTAAAGTTTCGAGACCTCCTTTGAATCTGGAGAGGTGGCAGTCATTGACTATGTGGGTCATAGTCTGTCTGGAGCCGCAGGGGCAGTTCGGGTCGTCTCTGGCTCCCCAGCGATGGAACATAGCGGTGCACCGGCCATGGCCTGTTCGATAGCGATTGAGGAGGGCCCAATCATAACGTGCTAGGTCAAAGCCGGGTTGACGCTTGCAGGGGTCTGTGATGAGGTGTTTGTTCTTGACCTCAGCTGACTGCCAACTCTGTTTCCAAGAGTCTGGAACAGAGAAGTTCAGTGTAGGCGTAGGGGACCAGATTGGGTGACGAGACGTCAAGCATTGGACAGGGTGGGCGAAGATATCTGCGTATATTGGGCACCTGGGTTGCTTCCAGGTTTTAGCTATGGTGAATTGTGCTGCTATGAACATAGGAGTACACACCTCTTTTTGTTTGGGTGTTATGGAGTCCTTGGGGTATAAGCCCAGGAGAAGAATTACTGGATCATATGGAAGGTCCATGTCTAGCCTTCTGAGAGTTTTCCAGACTGCTCTCCACAGAGGCTGTACCAATTTACATTCCCACCAGCAATGTAAAAGGGTTCCTCTGTCCCCACAACCTCTCCAGCATTTGTTGCTGCTGTCCTTTTTGATGGATGCCATTCTTACAGGAGTGAGGTGGTATCTTAGTGTTGTCTTAATTTGCATTTCTCTGACAATCAGTGACCTAGAGCAGTTTTTCATATGTTTGTTAGCCTTTTGGATCTCCTCTGTAGTGAATGTTTTGTTCATATCCTCTGCCCATTTTTGGATGGGGTTATTTGCTTTTTTGGTGCTAAGTTTGCTGAGCTCTTAATATATTTTGGTGATTAGTTTCTTGTCTGATGTATGGCATGTGAAGATCTTCTCCCATTCTGTGAGGGGTCTCTTTGTGTGATAGTTTCTTCGGATGTGCCCGAAGGAATTTTTAAATCAAGGTTTAGCGTCAGTAGCCTATGTAAAACCAAATTTGGCTCCTCTCACTTACTGAAAGGACTGAGGTATTTATAAGTAATCATCATGGCTTTTAATAATTAATAATTGAAAATGTTCAAATAGTCTACCTAGAAAGCAAAGGCACTACATTATAAAAATAATTTGATGTGCTTCAAACCCATTTACTTTATTTTACTTTATTTTAATTGCCATCACAGTTATTACTGGGGCTAGGTGCCTGCAAGATGAATCCACTACTCCTGGTGACCAGTTCTTTCTTTTCTCTTCTTTTCTTTTTCTATTTAATAGGACAGAGAGAAATTGAGAGCAAACAGGGAGGCAGAGTGACAAGGAGATAGACAGACACCTGCAGACTTAATTCACCGCTCCTAAAGCTTCCCCCCTGCAGGTGGGAACCAGGGACTTGAACCTTGGTCCCTTACACATTAATGTATGCACTCAATCAGGTGCACCACTGCCCAGCCTCTTCAAACCAATCTTACCTTCAGGTCTATAATTATTTTAAGGAATCCCAACATGTCTCAAGACTTGAATGTAAATATTTGATGAGGTGGGGGTAAATAGCATAATTGTTATTCAAAGAAACTTTCATGCCTGAGCTCCAAAGTCCCAGGTTCAATCCTCTGCACCACTATAAGCTAGAGTTGAGCAGTGCTGTAGTCAAAACAACAGATTTGATGAATATTTCACATTTCTACCTGCACTGAACCAAGGGAGACTTGGGTTTTAGGACACGAGAAGCTCTTGCTTAGAGAGGGTTGGCAACATCCCTACCTGTCACACCTGTGACACAGTCTTTGAGAATTCTTTCCAGGTGGGTTCAATTTACCCAAGATTATTTGAGATTCCATGAGCCCCAAGGGGAAACTCTTGCGGTTCCTAAACTAGTTTATTTACCTGGGTCATTAATTTTAAAAGAAGTTCCATTTGCAACTGCGGGAGGTTTAATGTTGTTTTTGAAATCTTTGTCACTTTGGCTAGCTGGATAATGAACTATTATTTCATGGTAATCAATGTTTTAGAAATATCTGGAAAAGTATGACCGATGTCATTGACACTGCGAGCTTCACACTGTTGGGAGGGAGATGCTATTACTCGGGCTGGCTTCTCCTCTTTAACTAAATGATTGGAATCACATGATGCATCACACAGTTAAATCTTAAGTAACATTTTATAGAATTTCTTGGCATTATTTAGATGTAGATTGCATCTCTTTGTTCATTGTCTTAAAGTATTTAGGGTTGAAGAGCTTTTATATCATTCTTCCTTTTGCGGTAGAATATTTAAAAAGGTTTCTTTATTGGGGAATTATTGGCTTACAGTCAACAGTAAAATAAAACACAATAGTTTGTACATGTGTAACATTTCTTGGTTTTCCTCATAACAACTCAAACCCCATTAGATCCTCCTCTGTCTTCCAGGACCAGAACCACGTGCCCCCACCCCAGAGTCTTTTACCTTGGTGCCGTACACCACGTCCAGTTTGTGGTAGAATCTGACCTTGTGATTAAAAGGTTTCTTGTTTGTGGCTTTAAACTATAATTTGAATACCATAGAGAAGTTTAAATATTATATTAATGAAGGGCATTCATATAAACATAAATTTGTATTGCTCTGGTTTCAACACTGATAAGGACTTTTCCTCAAACTTAAAAAAAATTAAATTGCCTCCTACTCTTTTTATTGTTCCAGTAGTCTAAAGTGTGGAATACTGCAGCATGAGTCAGCAGTGAAGACGCATGACTTAGAAATATACATGAGCTGGGGCTGAGGAGATAATAATGGTTATACAAAAAGACTTTCATGCCTGAGGTTCCAGGTTTATCCCCAGTAACCACCATAAGCCAGAGATGAGCAGTGCTCTGGTAAAACAAACAAAAACAACAATAAACAAGCCTGAATTTGTCTAATATTCTAATATTAGAATTTTATAGGAAGCCCTGTCATAAGAGGCCATCTTTTTAACAAAGTACACAGTAATATTAATATCCTGAAATTTATGTGAACCTTCCTGTAAGGGTCTATGTTCTGGTCACTTCTGATTATTATTCTGAAATGTTTTATGCCAGAAACTTGAGCAGACTTCCTGAGCAATGCATTAACAGTTAGATCTTTATGATGTTTTAAAGTCCTTTGCCATCTTTAGAAACCCCTGTTTATATTCAGAGAAACTCATAGGAAAAAAATCTTTTTTAAATTTCTCTATTGGGGGGTTAAGAGTTTATAGTTAACAGCAAAATAGAATAGTTTGTACACGCATAACATTTCCCAGTTTTCCACATAACAATTCAACCCCCACTAGACCCTCCTCTGCCATCATGTCCCAGGACCTGAACACCCCTAATCCCACCCCCCAGCCCCAGAGTCTTTTACTTTGATGCAATACACCAAACCCTGTCCAAGTTCTGCTTTATATTTTCCCTTCTGATCTTGTTTTTCAACTTCTGTCTGTGAGTGAGATCATCCCACATTCATCCTTCTCTTTCTGGCTGATCTCACTTAACATGATTCCTTCAAGCTCCATCCAAGATGAGGTGACGAAGGTGACTTCACCATGGGGAAGTATCTCAAAAAATAGTTTTAGAACAGAGATTTAGCACAGAACTGAAATAGCTGCAAAACTTAGGGGAAAATAGACTCTTAACAGTTACTGTGAAAAGGTCAAGCTTACTGACTTCTCGATGTAAAGTAATGATTTTGCTTTTTCTAGATTTATGGATTCCTCCTTTTTTGAATTGTGCCCTGTGGCAGCCGTTTTGTAAACAAAATGGAAACATTTACTTTTTTTCTCTCACACCATCAGAATGTAAAAACTTTTAGTATCTTTATTCCTCATAATAATAAATAGGTTCAGAAGGGAATCTTTTCTCTCAAGTAAATAATTAAAATTTTTAATATATATTTAAATATATTTTTATTGCCACCAGGATTATCACTGGTGATATATCACTGCACAATGAATCCACTGCCTTCCTTATCTTATTTTCTTTTAATTTCTTTATTGGGGAATTAATGTTTTACATTCAACAGTAAATACAATAGTTTGTACATGCATAACATTTCTCAGTTTTCCATATAATAATACAACCCCCACTAGGTCCTCTGTCATCCTTTACCTTCCTTATCTTATTTAAAAAAATTTTTTTTAATAGAAGGTAGAAATTGAGATGGTCTGGGATAAACATGGAGAGAAAAAGACAGACACCTGCAGACCTGCTTCACTGCTCATGAACTTCCCCCATGCAGGTTCTTCTTCTTCTAGCGTCTGCCCTTCTTCCGTAGCCAGTCAACAGCGTCAGGTTGAGCCTGATGTAAAGTTTCGAGACCTCCTTTGAGTCTGGAGAGGTGGCAGTCATTGACTATGTGGGTCATAGTCTGTCTGTAGCCGCAGGGGCAGTTCGGGTCGTCTCTGGCTCCCCAGCGATGGAACATAGCGGTGCACCGGCCATGGCCTGTTCGATAGCGATTGAGGAGGGCCCAATCATAACGTGCTAGGTCAAAGCCGGGTTGGCGCTTGCAGGGGTCTGTGATGAGGTGTTTATTCTTGACCTCAGCTGACTGCCAACTCTGTTTCCAAGAGACTGGAACAGAGAAGTTCAGTGTAGGCGTAGGGGCCCAGATTGGGTGACGAGACATCAAGCGTTGGACAGGGTGGGTGAAGACATCCGCGTATATTGGCAGGTCCGGTCGAGCGTAGACGTGGGAAATGAACTTAGATGATGCCACATCCCGATGAATATCTGGCGGGGTGATGTTGCTAAGAACTGGCAGCCATGGAACCGGGGTGGAACGAATGGTTCAAGAAATTATCCTCATGGAGGAATATAATTTGAAATCGACCAAGTGGACATGGGGGCTACGGAACCATAATAGCATAATGCCAGAGATGATGATCGTAGTGTGGAAGCGCTCGCGCCCCATGAGGAGCTGGCCAGTCTTGCAATGATGTTATTCCTCACGCCCACCTTTGCTGCAGTTTTTATGAGATGTTCGTGAAATGACAGGGTGCAATCGAGAGTAACGCCAAGATAGACTGGCTGGGCTTCATGCCGGATTCTCGTATCGCCAAGCTGCACATTAAGCTCACGCGAGGCCGAGGCATGGTGTAGATGGAAAACAGATGATACCGTTTTTGCAGTGCTAGGGATTAGTTGCCATTTTTTACAGTAATCAGATATCAGAGACATGTCTTTCATGAGTGTTTCCTCGAGGATGTCGAACTTGGATGCCTGAGTTGCACAGCAGATGTCATCGGCGTAGATGAACTTCCTTGAAGAAGTTTCTGGGAGGTCATTGATGTAAATATTAAATAGCGTAGGAGCCAGAACAGAGCCCTGGGGGAGGCCACTTGAGACAAGTCTCCATCTGCTAGACTTGTCACCCAGATGCACCTGGAATCTTCTGTGTTGGAGAAGAAACGATATAGTGTTGGCCACCCATGGAGGCAGGCATCTTGAGATCTTGACTAGGAGACCATGGTGCCAGGCCATGTCATAGGCTGCTGTGAGATCAACAAAGACAGCACCCGTCTTTAAATTCTTCTGGAATCCATTTTCGATGTAAATTGAGAGGGCCAGGGCTTGTTCGCAGGTAGATCTTCCTGGGCGGAAACCAGCCTGGGCGGGTGATAGGAATTTCTCTGTAAGATGAGAAATATGTGACAGAAGCAGCCTCTCAAGGAGTTTGTAACACACAGAGAGGAGAGAAATTGGTCTATAGCTGGCGGCCAGTGTTGGGTCTTTCTTTGGTTTCAAAACCGCTATAATCTTCGCACGACGCCAAACTTTGGGCATAGACTCAGATTCCAAGATGTGGGACAGGAATGAAGCGAGCCACTTCTTTGCCGCGGGACCCAGGTTAAGAATGAGTTCTGGGGTGATGTTATCATAGCCAGCAGCTGTTCCCGGTTTAACCCTCTTCAAAGTGTCTTCCAGTTCAGACAGTGTAAAGGGAGAGAGTTTTGGAGATGGACAAGATAACCGGAAGTGGGATGACCACTCATGGGAAATTTCTCTTTTCCAGACTGGGTCGATCTTAGCACGTCCAACATGAGTTAGGTGACTGGCCACTGAGTTTGGAGATACGGGAGGATGGGAGATGGGAGGGGGTTGGCTACCGGCACCCAGTCTGTGAAGAAGCTTCCAGGCCTTCCTACTTGAGTGGGTGAAGTTCAGACTTTCCGTGAGTTGTTGCCAGCAGGCTTGGCGTGCTGCATCCAGGGAGGCAATGAGATGGTCAGCCACATCTGGGTCGCCCGAATCATCATACTGCTTTAGTAGTTGCTCGCATTCAGCATCAAGACATCAAGACAAGGCGTATAGTTAGCACGTCTCCCACGAGGAATGGCTTGGGAAGCTGCTTTGAAGATGGCTTGGCGGAGGCGCCTGTAGGAATCTTCAGAGGGGATAGGGTTAATTGGAATTGCAGGAATAGATTTGTTGGTAAGATCACTGAACAGACGCCAGTTTGCTTTCCGAAAGTTCCATCTTAGTTTCTCTGAGCACAGAATCAGTGGGAGCTGGAGACCAATGTGGATGATAGCTGGGCGGTGATGACTGTGCGGGAAGATCTTGAGAACTTGTCTCGTAGCTGGAAAGGCTTGGCCATTGACTGTGCTAATCCAGCACAGGTCGGGTGACGAGTCTTTATTCCATCTAGCACTGTGAAAAGAGCCTGGCTGTTTGGGATCGTATAATAGGGAGAGGTCATTCGCTGAAGGGTGCATTGGATCGACCTTCCCGTGGTGCATCTCGTGAGTACCCATCCATTGGGGAAACTGACGATCCTTCCTAGCCGACTGAATCCACATGGATCCCAGTCACTTTCAAAGCCAGCAACAAGCAGCTCCTGACAGCCTTCAAGCTGTTGGTCCTGCTCTTCGAATTCTCCAACTTAATGTTGAGGGGCTGTCCTTTGCCAAACGTATTCTTATTGGTCAATTGGCAATACAGCATTAGGCAGATGTTATCTGCCTACAAGAAACACATATAGCAGTCAATGAAGCTGCTCGTTTCACCATCAGTGGATTCAATTTAATATGCTATAATCTCCATCCTAAACACGGCCGAGCCATCTACGCCAAATCATGTCTTGCGGACATTTACCACATGGCCTCTTCGACCTTCTATGACTCCATTACTATTGGAACTATTCAGCTCGTCAACGTATATAAGCCTCCCAGTGCCTCATGGGATAATGAGGTCCTGCCTAGCCCGAATCACCCAGCCGTTTACGTTGGAGACTTTAATAGTCATCACCAAGACTGGGGATATTCCTCCACTCATGCCGACGGCTCTATCTTAGCTGACTGGGCTTCAGCGAATGACCTCTCCCTATACAGGTGGGAGGCAGGGACTCAAACCTGGGTCCTTACACACAGTAATGTGTGCACTTAACTGGGTGTGCCACTGCCTGGTCCCCAGTAGATAATTTTTAATTGTTTTATTACTGAGACTGACTGGTGTGTCAGTCTCTACTGCTTCAGGAATTAAGGTTGAGCTCAGTCAGTAAAGAAAAAAAAAATGATACTGTGCTTGTGGGACTCCAATCTTTCTCTCTGGAGGGCAAAGCAGATCTTACAGATCCAGGACTGTTCTCTGAGCAGCCTTCCTTCAGTTCACTTTCAACAGGAAACAGCATTGTCTTCTTAGCAAAGAGCTGGAATCTCAGTCCCTCTGGTGGGCAGCACCCACCACTGTAAAGACACAAGTGATTTGAGCATCTCCTACACGGCTGGGCAATCTCATCTGGTGATCCTGCATTCTTTTCCATTTACTCAAATGTGAAGATGATATAAGTCTCACTCACAGAAGATCCACTCTTTATTTCTTAAAAAGTTCACAGTGAGGTGCTGGGGAGTGGTACACCTGGTTGAACACATATAATATCAAGTGCAAGGATCTAGGTTCAAGCCTCTGCTCCCCATCTGCAGGGGGAAACCTTCACTAGAGGTGAAGCAGGTCTGCAGGTGTCTTTCTCTCTCTCTCTCCTCTTAATTTCTTGCTGTCCTATCAAATAAGATAGAAATAAAGAAGAAAAAGGGAGAAAAGGAAGGAAGGAAGAGAGAGAGGGAAGGGAAAAGAAAGAAAGAAAGAGAGAGAGAGAGAGAGGGAGAGGGAGAGGGAGAGGGAGAGGGAGAGGGCGAGGCTGCCAGGAGTGGTGGATTTGTAGTGCTGGTACTGAGCCCCAGCCGCTAGTAATTTTTAGAAAAGTCCCCAATGACTGCCTGAGTGAGCCGTCTGCAGGGGCCCTACAGAACGGTGTGCATTGTCTGTTGGGGACCCACTCTGTATCCCACTGGTCCTCTCCACAGTGGGGCATCTGGTTCTCTGATCCCAGGGAAAGAACATCCTATAAGAAGAACAGCAGTGAGGAGGTTGGGCCAAGAGGTAGAAAATCAGGACTGGGGAGACAGTATGGTGGTTACATCAAAGACTTTCATACCTGTGGCTCTGAGATCCCTGGTTCAATTCCTGATGCTACCATAAGCCAGAGCTGAGCAGTGATCTAGTTGGAAAAAAGAAAAAGTTGTGGTCCCAGATTTGGTACAGTAGATAAGGAATTAAATCCAAAAGCATGAAGTCCTGATTCCATCTTCAGCATTGCATGAACCAGAGTGATGCTCTGGTTCTGTCTCACTAGTATATATAATATAATAATAAAATATATAATAACATCCAGAACGGTGCTGTGCCAGACATGGCACGAGTGGGGAGCAACACCCTGGGAAGATAGGCAAGACTGACCACCACTGAAGGGGCCCCTTGGCCTCCCACTTGTGATGTGAGATCTGGGGAGAGACTCCTGTGAGGCCTGGTAAGTCTGGGCACTTTGCACTCTGCCAGCCTATCAAATGTGCCCATCTTTGTAGACTGAGGAAGTGACTCACAACCAGAGGCCTGAGAAAGCAATGGCCTATGTTTCTGTAGCAAGCAGGCGGCTGGTCGATGGTCAAAGGTGTTCATCAAAAGCCAAGTGACACTCAAGATCCCTCAAGATTCTCCCGCCCAGTGATGATCTTACTATACTCTCTCTGAGAAATGTACACAGTGTATTTGATAAGATAATCAGAGAGAGCAAAGCAAAGGAGTCTGCTGAGAAACAGGTACTCAGGACAGATAGTGGGGTGGGGGGCATCGAGATATTACAAATTGATAGGGAATTTCCAGATTTTACCCCCTGGACAAGCTTATAACATGTACTTAGAATCTGACTGTGATGCATTTGTAAGAAGGTCTCAATACAGGACAGAAAGACTGAAAATATAATAAAGGGCTAAGAATGTGTAGAAATTCTGAGATAGTGCAGGTGGTGAGGACCGTGAGGCAGGCTGGCCTTTACTGGGTGAGCAAGTGATGACAAGCAAAGACGGTGAAGGTCAGACTGAACTGAGAAGGCAGCTTCTGTAACCCTGGCTAGTTTTGCCCTCCTAAAAAGTACCCCTCACCCACCCTGTGGTGAGGCTAAACTTTCCCAGACACAGCTCTGAAGGAAAGATAACAGTAACTAAGGCAGCCAGACCCTGAGCAATGGGTCCATGTCCCACCCCTTAACCTTGCAGCCTCTGCTTCTGTAATGACACTTTTCTTCTCTCAAGCCTGCACCCCCTTTATAAGCCTGTACCATCCCTTTGTTCGGGGCCAGAGTTATCAGAAAGCTCTGAGGTCCTGGCCTGCGTGTAAATAAAAGGCTCCTTTCTTCCTCCACCCACCTCGGCTTCAGTCATCTTGATTATTAAGAGTTCCTTAACAAGATCACTGGTGAAGGCTCTTGCTTTGAGCCCTGGGGGAAGCTTCATGCTGTGGTGTCTCTTTTCTCTTTCAATCTGAAAAAGTCAGCCAGAGCAGTGACCCACCCACAAGCCTTTCCTAAAATAAATAAGGATAAGTATGAATGCTTGTTGCAAAGGGTTGAGTTTGCTCTTAAAGATCCTGATCTAAGGAGCCAGGTGGTGGTGCACCTGGTTGAGTGCACATATTATCATGCACAAGGTCCTGGGTTCAAGCCCCTCCCCCCAATCCCTATCTTCAGGGGGTGCATCACAAGCAGGGCTGCAGATCTCTCTCTCACTTTCTCTGTCTCTCTTCCTACCCCTCTCAATTTCTCTCTGTCCTATCAAATCAAAATTAAAGACATATTTTTAAAAAGGGAAATATTTTTTAAAAAGGTCCTGACCTGTTGAACTCATAAGCCTGGGTTGGGTTAAAGCAGAACTCCCCTTCAGAAACAAAGGTCTGGATAACCTTTAATGGATGTTCAGTGCAAGCGAAGAAAGGAGAGACTCAAGACCAAGGCGAGGGGGCAAGGAGTAAAGGGACCACAGAGAAAGCCAGGCATGAGGGGAAGGATTCCAGACACGATGTGCCAAAGGGCTCTGTGGACACAGGTTGGAAAAGTAAGATCAGAAAGAGCTTGGTTTCCTGCACTGACTTCCTAGTCTCCTGCCCTCCGGCTGTGAGGACCAAGGAGGACTGCAGCTGTGCACACCAGGGCCAGCCCCAATGTGAGCGCCTCAGTCAAGTATGTGGCCCGGATGCCCATCTCCTCCTTGTCCACCAGAGGGAGCGAGTGCTCCAGGTGGCGCTGCTCTGAGGATTTTCCTGCCCTATTCTGGGCAATGCCGGCGTGCTGCGGCAGGACCCTGGGTGCTGTGCTATTTGTCAGAGTGCTCTGATGCTCTCTTTTCAAAGTTTCTCTCCACACACACATCCCCAGATGGATTGTGAGCTTTTGTGAGATCATCTTCCCCTGGTGTCTTCCCAGGATGGGGACTGAGGAAGCAGGTGCTGAATGCAATGAGTAAACAGATGCACAGCAAACATGCTCATCGGTCAGACAGCTGTGGGCAGGCAAAATACCAGTAATTATCCCGAGACTTCTAGAGCTTTGGGAAAAACTTTATTTTCTTGTACAAATGATAACTAATGTAGTGCACACGTCAGAAACACTATTAAGACACTTCATTGACAGGAAGTGGGGGTCCTCCCTCCATGTAGTTTAACCATCTGGAAATTGTTCAAAGGAAAACATTGTACTGAAAATAGCTCCTGCCTTTATTTATTTGTTTTTTATTTGTTTGTTTGTTTTCACACCACACTGTCCAAGTTCTTCTTTATGAACAAAGTGAGTCACTTAATATGTCCTTGCAATCTGAAATGATTTTCACAAGAGTCTCCCTTCAGGCACATGCTGACCCATTCCCATCCATCCATCTGTCTGTCTGTCAGAAAGCTAGAGTCTCATCCAGTACCCACACCAGTAAAAAGTCAACATCCAGTCACCTCTGACAGTTTTGAAACTAGACCTCTCCAGAGCCCAGCGTGATGGTGAAGAACTATGTTTTCCCAGCTCCTCAGGCTGCCCCTTGACACGCCTGCCAGCCGTCCCTGACAGACTCCACCAATGGGGCAGGCTGACCAGAGGGTGACAGAGGACACGGGGACTTCGTTGCGTGCCTGGGCTTCTGTCACCAACCCCCGCGACAGACCTGCACCCTGAGAGTAACTGCTTTTAGTATAGCAGCTGCAAGTTTGCCATTCTCCCCAGGCTGCCTCACAGCCCTAAAGAGCCTTTGTATCGGCCTCAAGGCTCCATGTCCAGCTCTGGGCCTAAGCTGGAGACCCCAGGGATCTGTCCCACCAGGCAGCAGACCCTCCTCACAGCACTAACCCTCTTCGGGGCAGTTACCATTAAGATGAGACGAGTAGTGAAAAGTTCATTAAGATGAGACGAGTAGTGAAAAGTTCATTGAGATGAGACGAGTAAAGTTCATTGAGATGAGACGAGTAGTGAAAAGTTCAGCTTCCTTACTTGGTCCCTCCAGCCTTTGAGCTAGTAGCTATTTCTTGCAGTTAAAACATCCACACAATCCCATTTTTACTTATTTATTTTCTTTAAACATCTCTAATAATGGTCAGCGAGGAGGATGCCTACTTCAGCATGTGTGTGACCAAGGTTCAAGGCCCAACTACACTGCACTGGAGAAAGCTTGGTGCTGTGGTATCTCTCCTTCTCTTCCTTTCTCTGTGTCTATCTGAAAAAGTTGGTTCAGGGTGGTGAAAGACCAAGACCAAAGAAGCAAGTAAAGATAGAAATGAACAAGCAAAAGAACCAAGAACTCTAATAACAATTCTTTATGTTAAGTCCTCACTGTTAAAATAAGCGAGGATATAGTAGTTCTCCCTTGGTTAGGTCCTGATGGAAAGACAATATAATTCTAATACTGTATTCGGAAAAGTAAATATGACAATGAACATTTAAAATGCTGACCTGAGTATAAATAACCAAAAATAAATAATAGAAAATAACTCAAGATCTAAGTATCTTAGACTCTAGAAGCTAAAAAATTCAGAAAATGATACTCAAAAATGCAATAACTTAAAACCAAAATAAAACCACTAGAGAGACAATAAGTTAATGAATGTAAAAGTAAACCAGAACCTAAAATTGTTGTGAACATAAGTAACCAAAGCTAAATAACAAAAGGAAAAAAAAAAAACCTCTGGAATATAACAAAAAAGTTTATTCTAACATAAATAACTCTACATTTTAAAAACTGCCAGTGGGTTTTATATAACTCCAGTAGCTAAAAACAAATTAATTGAAAATAAATAAGGTATTAATCATTATAAAGATCACTCATTAAGAATAGCAATCGGGAGTCTGGCGGTGGCACAGCAGGTTAAGCACATGTGGCGCAAAGCGCAAGGATCCTGGTTCGAACCCCTGGCTCCCCACCTGCAGGGGAGTCGCTTCACAAGCGGCGAAGCAGGTCTGCAGGTGTCTTTCTCTACTCCTCTCTATCTTCCCCTCCTCTCTCCATTTCTCTCTGTGCTATCCAACAACAATGACATCAATAACCACAACAATCTTAAACAACAAGGGCAACAAAAGGGAAAATAAATAAATACAAAAAAATAAAAAGAATAGCAATCAAGTTAATCTAGAAATATATAACTCTTAAAATAACTGTAGGTGAAGATAGTACAGGTAACTTTAAAAGTACAGAATTAAATGATAAGGAAATGAAAATAATCTAAAATTTAACTAGTGAAACTAAAAGTAAGTCCTTGAAAATAACTAATACCCTGGGCTCAAGACCCCATTCCAAGTACCTGCAACGGAGAAGCTTCTCCAGAGGAGAGGGGAAGCAGAGCTGCGGGCATCTCTCTTTCGCTCTTCCTATCTCCCCACCCTCTCAATTTCTCTGTTTGATCAAATAAAAAGAAGAAAGTGCTATTAAAAAAGAAAAGCCAACATTAATTTCCTTTAAAAAGCTAGTAAACTGAAAGGCAGGTATCACAAAAGTTAACTAACAATCAACACTGCTGGAGTGTAGAGACCTCGAGACAGAGTGATAGTCAAGTGCGACATGAAGACTTTGAAACATTCTGCAGATTCCCGACGAGAGAACCTTCCGAGGAGCAGCAGCTGGTGCCTCCTCAAGGTTTCGACAAGAGGTTCTCCACCCATCTGCCCAGTGCCAACCCAGGAGAAGCCTGGTGTTAAGTGAAGGTGGATCTCACTGTCACAGCTGGGTGAGTGGGTGGGGGTCACACAGGCCTAGAGGCCAGGGGTGCCACTAAGCCTCCTCACAGAACTGTCTCCCACAATAGCCAGTTACCCAGAGCAACGCCAAAAGATGCCAACAAGGAGTGACCCTGGGTTGAGGCCTCCATTCCTGAGGTGGGGTAACCTCTTCAGGCCCCTGTGGCAGAGGCAGCTGTGGGGGTCCCCATGGGCTCTTGGACGACAGCTCTTCACACTGACGGAGGGAGAGAGAGGGCAGCCCTGGTCCAGTAATGAGGCTTCAGACCCAGAGGCTCCAGGTCACCTTGCAGTGACTTCTGAGGACTCCAGCAGCACCCCCAGTGCGGGAGGCCCGTGGGGCGTCAGGGATGGGTGTCAGTTCTCTGAAGAGCGGCTCCTGGGGCATCCTTCCTTGGTCCTCATCGCCTCTGCCCGGAAGCTAGTCTCTGACTCCCCAGTAGGGACAGGTACCCCAACGCTCTCTTCAGCTGTGTCTGCTGCCCTGAAATTCCAAGAAGCAAGTCAGAGAAGCAGAGACCAACCGATTCGTCTACTTTTCTCCTTCCTCTCTCACACTCACGTGTCTTCCTTGCGGCCTGCTTTTTCTCCCAAGGCGCTCTCTCCCCTTTCCAGAATGTTGGAGAAACAGGGGTCAGCACTGTCGTCCAGCTGGAAGAGTCCCGAGAGCTAGAAGAAACCAGGACAGGGGTGGACCCTCAGAGAGGGCAGTGCAGAAGACTCACCCTAACTCTTCCCCCGAGGCCACTCACATCCCAGGAATGGCCCCCTCATGGTGACTGGAACCCAGAGCTGGGTGCTGGGTGCTGGGGGCCAGGGTGGGGGTGGGGGTTGGGCGTGCTGGGCTGGGAGGGTTCAAGCCATTTTGCAAATCCAGTGACCTCTGCTTCTTGGTGCAGGACGGGTCCTCATGCAAGACAATCATGAAAAGGAGGGAGAGAGGGGTTGGGAAGAGGAAAAGGAGGCCAAGGAAGCTGATGAAGAGCAATGAGAGAAAACATGGAAGCTAGAAGAAGAAAGGAAGTTACACTCAGGGCACTCATCTCCTTTTCCAGCTCTTCTGTGCCTTCACAGTCATCAAAGGCTCCCGTGGAGACAGACCCCCTGCTGGAGCAGCCTTGGGGAGAGAAACGGGAGACCTGTGAACCCCTCGGAGGGGAGAGGGGGGCAGGCCTTTGCCACGGCAGGCCTAGCAGGCAGCCCAGCTCCCCCTCATCCCTACACCTAGCACCTGAAGGCTTCACCCAGGCTGCCAGGGCCCGGCCTGCCTTTCCCGTGCTCCCTTGTCCACCCCGGAAGCTCGGTAGCTGTGACTAAGAAGACACGTCCACAGCCCCACCTCCCTGCCTCCCAAGGAAACGGTCCTTTGGTCTTGCTGCCTTTCCTGCCTCCCTTCCTTCCTCCCTTTCTTCTCCTTTTTTTCTTTGCCCCACTCGGCCCCCTCACTAATGTCACTACCTGCCCTAAGGAGAAGCAGTCATGGTACATCCTGCCCTCCTCTCTCCAGAGACTCAGTCAGTTCACGAGTGGCTGTGGGGACAGTAGCCCCCCGGGCCCTGAGCCCTGAGCACTGAGTGCTGCTGGCCGGCAGCCTCACACCCTGTGAGGCAGGGGCTCAGCTCCATCTGGCAGGTAACAGAAGAGAAGCAGGTTTGTGTGAGGTTCCCTTGTGCCAGGGTCCCCTTAGCCTGAAGGAGGCTGGAATCTAGAGTATTCCAGCTACGGAGATACCCCCTACTACTCCCTCCAGCAGCCCATTTTCACTAAGACTGGGGCTCAGCCCCCACAGTGCACCAGCAAATGCCTGCCTGCATAGAGACCTGGGGAGGGGAAGAGGCGGGTGGGGGCTGCTGAGAAGCCCACCCACCCTGCAAAAAGGATACTTGGCTGTGGCCCTGTGAAGATGCAGGGAGAGGTAGGGTATGGGGAAAGGGTGTTCTGTGCCGGGGGCTGGCCCAGGAGGGGGAGCAGGGGTACCTGCAGCAGGGAGCCTGGTGAGTGCAGTCATTGTGTGGAGCAGGAAGGCAGTAACGGGGATCCCCCCACATGCTGTCTAGAGGCTCCCCAGCCTTCATGATGAGGTCTGGGTCCCATCTTCCCTCATCGGGACAGTGGGGGCTGTGGAGAAGCCCCTTCTGGAAACATCTAAGCCCCCCTACCACCCTACCACCACCTCCCCCTTATACTGAAGGGTTCAGGATCTGTCAGCGTGCTCCCCAACTGTAGGAAACCTGGGGGTGGCGGGGCAGGGGGAGGCACAGAGGAGTAAGTGGCTCAGGTAGATGCTCCCCCTGCCCTTCTGGGGACTGGGAGCACCCACAGTCATCCTAGAGACTCCCCTCAAAGGAGCATGGCCTCCTTACCCCAAGAGCAGACAGTGTGTACCGAGTAGTGCTACAGAAGGGAGAGAGACAGAGAGACGCCTACCACACTGCTTTACCACTTTGAAAGCTTTCTTCCTGCAGGTAGGGACTGGGGGCTTGAACCTGGGTCCTTGTACATTGCGACATGTGTGCTCACCCAGGTGTGCCACCACCCAGCCCCAAGCACTGTTTCTCTTACCAGAGATACAAGTAATGAAAGGAGACACACTTGAAAGTAGTAATAGGTATAGGTGAAACTTAGGAAGTAAAGGCAGAAACATAGAAAAAAAATATATATATATATACACAGAGAGAGAGAGAGAGACAGAGAGAGTTATAGACATAAAGTCAGCCCATATCAGTGACCTCGGGAGAACTATTGCAGTTTCTAATGAAGGGGAACCTCTGGTGGTGGGAACAGCATGGGATTATACCCCTGTTATCTTATAATTTTGTAAATAATAAAATTTTAAAAAAGGAAACAGAGCAAACACACACACACACACACACACACACACACACACACTTCAGAAAGTCACACCACACAGAAGAGCTCCCGACACACTTCCCAAAGTGATGGCTGCATTCCCACATTCCCCAGAGCTTCAGAGTAACTCTGGTGCCAGTGACTGTCTCTGCCAGTGACTGTCTCGCGTGTGCTGGAAAGACAGACCCGAGCCACTGGCTGCCCCCACCCTCCCTCAGCCCACCAGCCCTGTGCCAGGATACACAGAAAGGGGTTCGGTGGAGAAGGATGAGAGGAGTGGGGGGGAGACGAGTTGTGAGAGTTCATGATGATTAGTACCAAAATGGCTTCCCCTTTGCATTTTATTGTGCTTTTCAAAATGGAATGAAATATATTTGTAAGTGAACTTCATATAGACTTTGAAGAAAAACTATGGCCTTTCTTTAACTGTCCACTAGATGGCAGAAAAGGATCACAGAAGTGCCTGATACCTTAGGGGGTGCCTCAACTGCACCTGTTTGAGGGGTGGGGGTGGGGTGGGTTTTGCTGGGCATTAAACCCCAGTCCTGCTTCTGAGGAACACGCTCCACCACTGACTACACTCCAGAGTGAACACCATAGATTTCAGATGAATAGACTAGATTTTCTTTCAAATTAAGTGTTTCTCTGTTCCTTACAAGCACGTAAAACTCTTTAGGTCAGTTCCTATCACACAAACACAAGTGAACTGTTTCCACTTGGGCAGGTGGAGGCTGTTTTAAAGCCACGCCTCAGATCTGGTCTTTGTTCTCCTCCCTGTCGGAACAGAGCTGGACAGCTTGCTGATAGGGCGCTTAGAGCCTAGAAGCGTCTGCTCTGGCCATAGACTATGCAGCAGCAACCCCCTCATTTTGGAAAATGACTGGTGAACACAAAACATGCATACAAACAGGATAAGAAACCCTCTAAAGAGCAGAACCTAGATTTGAGCTGAGGTCTGTGAGCCCTCTGTGCCAGGTTAAGGGTGGTGGTAGGGGCCAGGCTGGAGCGCACCTGGTTAAGCGTGCATATTACAGTGCATGCGGTTCCAGGTTCAAGCCCTGGGTCCTCACCTGCAGGGGGGAAGCTTCACGAGTGGTGAAGCAGGGCTGTAGGTGTCTCTCTCTTTCTCTGTCTCCCTTCGCTTTTCAATTTCTCTCTGTCTCTATCCAATAAAAAGTTAAGTATTAAAAAAAAGAAAGTTATGATATATATACAATGGAGTACTACTCAGCTCTGCCTTCTGAGAGGAAACAAACCTATGTGGTCCCTTTCTGTTTGGCAAATTCTGTCGACACTCTAGAGCTCATCTCAGCCGAGAGCCTCAGGAAATTCCCACGAGTGCTGCCTAGAATGTAAGGAAGCATAACTCTCTTCATTCAAATTAATTGCTTTCAGATTCCATAAGGTCCCTGTAGCACACACACACACACACACCCAAGTGCATTTTCTGTTTGTCAAAGACTAGGGCAGCTTGAGATTGCTGCCTCAGACTTTGAGGGCTGTTAGAAGCTAGGGTTATCTGCAGAGCCCAACTCCTCTAGGGAAAGATAGAAAGACTGGTATGGATCGACCTGCCAATGCCCATGTCCAGTGGAGAAGCAATTATGGAAGCCAGACCTTCCACCTTCTGTACCCCATAATGAGCCTGGGTCCATGATCCCAAAGGGATAAAGACAGGAAGCTTCCAATGGAGGTGGTGGGACACAGAACTCTGGTGATAGGAATTATGTGGAACTGTACCCCCGTTATCTTACAACCTTGTTAATTATTTTTTTAAATATTTATTTCTCTATTCCTTTTTGTTGCCCTTGTTGTTTTGTTGTTGTAGTTATTATCATTATTGATGATGTTGTCGTTGTTAGATAGAACAGACAGAAATGGAGAGAGGAGGGGAAGACAGAGAGGGGGAGAGAAAGATAGACACCTGCAAACCTGCTTCACCGCCTGTGAAGCGACTCCCCTGCAGGTAGGGAGCTAGGGCTCAAACGGGATCCTTAGCACTTTGCGCCACCTGCGCCTAATCCACTGCGCTACTGCCCGACTACCCCCAACCTTGTTAATTATTAATAAATCAGTAATAAAAAGAAACTGTAGTTGAGCTTAAAGAAAGCCCACAACTGGGAAGTGCACACCCACTGGGTGTGAGGTGTCAAGGACAAGCTGAGTATGTAGCTGGGATCAGTCAAAATCTCACCCACTGCACTGGAGATTTCTCAGCGAGACCTCTGTATGGTATAGTACGGCTTCATACAAAGTCTGGGGGTATGACAAGAAACCCCTTGCATTCTCTTTAAGATCCTCATTTCTAACAGTCACACACTTCTTTTGTTGTTTTGTTTTTACCAGAGCACTGCTCTGCTCTGGTTTATGGTGGTGCAAGGGATTAAGGGGTTGAACCTGGGACCTTAGAGCCTCAGCATGAAAGTCTCTTTGCATAACCATTATGCTATGTACCCCCACCCATAAAATGCTCATTTTTCCTAGTCCTGGAGCCTCTGGGACTATGACCATACTTCTCGATATTTCTCTGATTCCTTACCACCATACTACCTTTGTTGACCTCAACCAACAATGCCACTAGTGCTGCCATCCCATGTTATGATGCCACTAAATTCTTACTTTGGACTGTTGCCAGGGATACTGAGATGTCAATCTCCCAACTCATCAAATCTGGCGAGACCTTGCCTAGCACATGGGACTACCTACATCCACATTAGAAGGCACACTGTATGGCAACAACAGTTACAGATACTAGATGCAGGCTAGGGTGCAGGGTACTGGCTACAGGCGAACATGCATCTATAAGCAAAAGGCAATCTTATAACTCAAAGTAAAAGTGCTCCTCTCACACCATGCTCTGAACGGATTGTTGATCTGAGCCACTCCCTCCATTTTCATTCTCTCTTTCTTTCTCTCTCTCACACACACACTGAGAGAGAGAGAGAGAGAGAGAGAGAGAGACTAGGGTTAGCAATGGGATTGGTGACTGCATATCTTTTTACTTTATTATCTAGTTGCTTTATTTTTTTTTCACTTTATTGGGAGGGTGGTTAATGGTTTACAGTACAGTTGTTGACACACTGATACAACCTCTCATATCCCCATAATATGTGTCTGGTCACATCTCTCCTCTCCTCTCCTCTCCTCTCCTCTCCTCTCCTCTCCTCTCCTCTCCTCTCTTTCCTTCCCCTCCCCTCCCCTCCCCTTCCTTCCCCTTCCCCTTCCCCCCTTTCCTTTCCTTTCCTTTCCTTTCCGTTCTGGGTGCTCAGTTCTGTGAGTAATTAATGTGCTCCTTTTTAATGTGCTCTTACATACTTACCAACATTCCAGGATCTAAAGAGAGATTTACTTTGCTGTGGAGGTGGGATTTTGTGTATTCTGTACATTAGTTCAACGATTTGTTATACTTTGTGGGTGTCTGTAAATGTATTTTGAACTAAAACTCCTTCCAGAGGCCTCTTTCAAATAAAGTATATATCTGAAGACATACTTCATTTTCCACTATGTTGATCACAGGAGAATCCAGAACCACAAAATTAAACACCAAAATGCCAAGACTTTGATTACGGGTAGCAGAAAAAAAATATATCAGCTGGGAAGAGAACATAGTGGTTATGGAAGAAGACTTTTGTGCCTGCCTCAGTGTCAAGACTCATGCCCACCAAGACTGAAAGTTCCAGATTCGACCCCTAGCACCAACCTATGCCAGAGTTGAAAAGTCCTCTGGCAAAGAAAAAAAAAAGGTGTCACAGGGTATTATTACTTTAGTCAAGGAAAGAAAAGACAACAACAAAGAGTATACCCCAACTCCACAGACACACAGCCTGCAAATTCATTTAAATTCAAAGCATGAACATGTGTCTCTATATATATATATGTTTTAATTTTTTATATTTATTTTCCCTTTTGTTGCCCTTGCTTTTTATTGTTGTAGTTATTATTGTTGTTATTGATGTTGTTGTTGTTGGATAGGACAGATAGAAATGGAGAGAGGAGGGGAAGACAGAGAAGGCGAGAGAAAGATAGACACCTGCAGACCTGCGTCACCGACTGTGAAGTGACCCCCTGTAGGTGGGGAGCCGGGGGCTCGAACCAGGATCCTTAAGCTAGTCCGTGTGCGCTACCACCCGACTCCCTATATTTGTTTTCCTTCTTGATCTATACCCAATTCTACCCATAGGAGAAATGCTAAAAAAAAAAAAAAAAAAAAAGGAAGAGGGGGCTGTGGTCTTGTGGGGGAGTACCTGGATTTAGTGCTCCTACCCTTTTAGTGGGAAGTTTGGGAGGAGTCATGTGTAAATTCTCACCAGAACAAGAAATAAAGTGCCACCTGGAGCCAGAAGGTGGTGCACACAGTTGAGGCACATGTTACCAAGAGCAAGGACTCAGGTTCGAGACCCTGCTCCTCATCTGAAGCCTACCTTTAACCCCACGCGTGCCAGTGCAGTCTTCCTTATTACTGCTTGTTCTTTCCGCATGTTCCACCTCTGGCGTGAATTCCACTCCATGGCTTTTGCTTGGGAGAAATACACAACAGAGGCTGAGCCACTGGGAAGGATGACATATGTTCCTGCCTGGACCAGTCGGAGTGGTGCTGACACTGTGGGTTCTGTGTGCTCTCCAGTCTCAAGGACCTGCTTTGTTCTCCTCCCTCGCCTCTAGTCAAAGACCTGCATCTGTACTATGGGTGACACCCAGCCAGGGAATATTCCAGCAACTTGCCTGATGATACAACTAACTTATTTGATCATACAATCAAATTCATTGTTGAATTACTAGCTGGAGATTTTAAAATCGGAGCCACAAGAAGCGGGGATCCCCTTTCACATTCTCAAAATCTGCTTCACTGCAGTTCCTTCTCCCCCTCCTCCCAGCTCCGAATGGCCAGTCACCACAGTAGACCTTTTGGGTCAGATTAATTCAACAAATAAACATTTTCTAGATGCTGCAGGCCCAAGATACACAAGGTTCAACCTGAGCTAAACGCTACCACCCCAGGGGGTTGTTTGCAGAGCAGCTTGCCAGCTTAATGTGATGATTCAAGGAGTTCTCTTTTTCATTTTTCTTTCTTAATCACTTGCTTTCTTTTTCAAGGAGTTATTTTATTTGTTTCTTCACTAAACATTTTCTGAGTGTATGTGTTGGTGTCAGGCCCCTGTATAACGAGACTGGAGATAAAGAGGAGCTAAAACTAAGAAGACAACCTCTGTGCCCTAGGAAATTTATGGTCGAGTGGCGAAAGAATACGTAGATGAGAAGCATGGAAGCAGCATGCTAAGTTCTATCACAGAGCATAGGTGCGGAGAGGACTCAAAAGAGCCATCTGTCTACCAAAGGCCTTAGCCCTGCCCGTCTCTACCACCCTTGTTTTTATGGCTTGGGGTACTTCCACTAGGTTCAGGTCATATGAGTGTAGAAAAACCAAGCAGGGTCCTGCACCTGCTCTGAATGACAGACTACAGGTTTATTCAGTGGCATTTAGTGGTTCTTCTTTATTTTATCTTTTTATTGTCACCAGGGTTATCACTGTGGCTCAGTACCTGTACTATGAAGCCACAGCTACTGGTTTTGGGTTTTTTTGCTTATTTCCCTTTTCTGTTTTTTTTTTTTTAATATTTATTTCCTTTTTGTTGCCCTTGTGGTTTTTAAATTTTTTTAAATATTTATTTATTTTCCCTTTTGTTGCCCTTGTTGTTTTTTTATTGTTGTAGTTATTATTGTTGTTGTTAGATAGGACAGAGAGAAATGGAGAGAGGAGGGGAAGAGAAAGACACCTGCAGACCTGCTTCACCGCCTGTGAAGCGACTCCCCTGCAGGTGGGGAGCCGGGGGCTCAAACCAGGATCCTTACACTAGTCCTTGTGCTTCGCGCCATGTGCGCTTAACCCGCTGCGCTACCGCCCGACTCCTCCTTTTCTGTTTTATTAGCTAGGACAGAGAGAATTTGGGAGGGGAGGGGAAGATAGAGAGGGAGAGAGAAAGAGATACCTGCAGACCCACTTCACTGCTCATGAAACATCATTCCCTGCAGGTGGGGGGCAGGCGGCTTGAACCCGGGGCCTTGTGCAAGATAACATGTGCTCGACTGGGTGTGCCACCGCCTGGCCTAGTGGGTACTTCCTCTTTTTTTTTTTTAATTCCCTTTTGTTGCCCTTGCTGTTGTAGTTATTATTGTTGTTGTTGATGATGTCCTTGTTGGATAGGACAGAGAGAAATGGAGAGAGGAGGGGAAGACAGAGAGGGGGAGAGAAAGACAGACACCTGCAGACCTGCTTCACCACTTGTGAAGCGACCACCCTGCAGGTGGGGAGCGGGGGGCTCGAACCAGGATCCTTATGCTGGTCCTTGCGCTTTGTGCCACGTGTGCTTAACCCGCTATGTCACGGCCCGACAACCCTAGTGGGTACTTTTTAAGTGCCCTGGACAGGAAGAAAGCACTGTAGGTGGAGAGAGTTGCTGGAAGGGGGAACAGAAGGGGAAAAGCACACTGGTGAGAACTTCGTGGGGGAAGTGTGTATCCCCCTCCAGAGAAGAATGATCCTTCGAGTTGTAAGGGGAGTGAGGGAAGCTGAATGGTTAGCATCAAAGAGTGTACTTATGGGCAGGGCCATGCGGCCTGGAGAACAGGAAGGGAATTGACGGTGTTCATTGAGAAGCTCAAGATAACAGCCTGAGGGTAGGTGATAGAGCTCACCTGGACAGTGTGTTGCTTTTCATGTGTGTGACCCAGGTTTGACCCTGGCCCCCAGTGCACTGCAGGAAGTTTTGGCGCTGCGGTCTCTTTCATCCCCCCCCACCCCCCCCCACTCTATCTTAGGAAGGAAGGAAGGGAGGAAAGGAAGGAGGGAAGGAGCGAAGGAGGGAAGGAGGAAGGAAGAAGGAAGAAGGAAAGAAAGAAGGAAAGAAATGAAAGAAGATAGAGGTAGACAGCATAATGGTTATGCAAAGAGACTCTCATGCCTGAGGCTCCAAAATCCCAGGTTCAACCCCCTGCACCACCATAAACCAGATTTGAGCAGTGCTCTGGTAGAAAGAAAGAAAGAAAGAAAGAAAGAAAGAAAGAAAGAAAGAAAGAAAGAAAGAAAGAGAGAGAAGAGAGATGGGAAGGAGAGAAGAGAGGAGGGGAAGAGAGAAGGGGAGTGGAGGGGTGGGGAGGGGCATTTTAGGGAGGTTTCAGATCAGTGGTGACTTCAGCTGGCTACACAAAGCAAATGTCAGGAGACACCCACAGTTGGAAGCCAGGTTGGGGAACTAACTTTCTATTCTAATGGGAAGTACCTTGTAATAAGCTAAGCGCCAAAAAAATCAACAAAGGTTACGCAAGAGAGAATATGAGCAACCTGAGACATCTGACACTTCTCAGAAAAACCAGTACATACCTGGTGCTTGCTTCCAACTGTAGACTCCCTTGGCCTGAAATCAAACAGAAACAAAAACACAGCACCCTCAAATTTCAACCCATTTGAACTGAATTTACATATTGATTTTATACAGAGACACACACAGAGAACGCTACACAATTAAGTCTATAGCAGAGTATACATCTCGGGGCTGTTTTCCTAGTATTCCAGGAAAAAACGGTTCCATCTGTTCCTTACTTTCCACCCATGGTGCAGAGTTCCCAGCATCCCATGGCTCTGAATCCGCCCGATCTCCACAGTTAGCTCCACCAGTCCTGGATGACCAATGTGCCCAACAAGTGCCCATGTGGGGAGGCCAGGCGGAGGCGCACTCAGTGCACACACTGCCATGCACGAGGATCCCTGTTCCCCACCCGGAGGGGCAAGCTTCACAAATGGTCAAGCAGGTCTGCAGGTGTCTGTCTTTCTCTCTCCCTCTCTCTTGTGCCCTCCCCTCTCAATTTCTCTCTGTCTTATCAAATAAATAAATAATTTTTAAAGTGCCCGTTTGTCCACCTGAAGACAAATTATATGATCTGGTAAGAGAATAATAATGAATTTCAGGACCAGTGAGAAGAATCACATCTTTGCTTGGGGGGGCGGGCAGCTAGGAGGAAACAGGGAGAGGGGAGGGTACAGAACTGTGGCAATGGGTGTGGTGTGAAACTAGTCCCCCATAACCTTGTGATTTGTAATCCATTATATTAAATCATAAATAAAAAGAAATTAAAAAGAAACAATGACAGAAGGGGAAAACACAAAGTTAAACTTGGACTGGGTTTGATGTGCTGCACCCAAGCAAAGGGCCCCGGGGAAGGAGGGTATGTGTGGGGGTCCTGGGGCATTCTGTGGTGGACAAGGGTCCACATCTGGGGTCAGAGCATCTGCTGAACCCTATTAGGGTGTGTGTGGGGAGGTCCTGGGGCATGCTGGTGGACAAGGGCCTACGTCTGGGGTCAGAGCTTCTGCTGAATCCTATTAGGGTGTGTGAGGGGGGTCCTGGGGCATGCTGGTGAACAAGGGGCCTACGTCTGGGGTCAGAGCTTCTGCTGAACCCTGCTAGGGTGTGTGTGTCAGTCCTAGGGTATGCTGGTGGACAAGAGGCCTACGTCTGGGGTCAGAGCATCTGCTGAACCCTACTAGGGTATGTGTCAGTCCTGGGGTATGCTGGTGGACCAAGGGCCTACATCTGCGGTCAGAGCATCTGCTGAACCCTATCAGAGGGAGACAAGAAATGCTACCCATGTGCTGACAACTATTCTGTAAACTGTTACTCACCCTCCAAACACAGTGATTAAAAAATGTTTGTACTTGAATTTAAGCTGCTCTCCTAAATATACTTACCCATATCTCTTTTTTCTAATAAATTTCCTTAACACACTCACGGTTCCTGTTCTTACTGTTTGTTCGCACGCCTGAATAAATCTTTCCTAGTAGTTTCAGTTGTCTGAGCTTTCCGTTTTAAGTCTCTTGAGCACGCGTACTCAGGGGTTGAAAAATACATAGCTCAATAGCAAAGCATAGTTGCGATAGTGTTTGTTGTTGTCGTTGTTGATTTTACTGTTCTACAAATCAAAATCTACTCTATAATCTTATTACTACTTCCTGGCAAGGGGCTAGAGTTTAAATTAAGAGCATCCATCACAGGGCTGCTGTGGCAGAGAGCTCATCTGTGTTCTTCACTCATACTTCTTAGTTTATCTTTTCCACGACACACACCACTCCCACACTGTCCTGACCATCTGATGGCCAGAAAAAACGTAGAAAGAGTACAAAAGGACAACATTCCTATGAAGTCTCTGAAGGCAAAGCTTTTTTTTTTCTTCATATTCTACAATTCTCCTTATCAAATGCATTAACCAGTGCCAGCATAGATGGTTAAGACTTAAAAAGTTCTTCATGAAGGTAGCACTTTAAAACCCGAGCAATATCATCCCAAGGAAATAAACAAACTCAATTTATGAAGCTTTGTTGTGGCTTTTCACAACAAACAAATAGAACCTCAGTGCCAGCAGTGAGCTGTGTGCTGCTGGGCTGCTGCAGCCCTGCCTTCCCCATCCTGGAAACAGCCTGAGACCCTAAGAGTCTGTGGCCACACTGAACAGTATCTGGCTGCCAGTTAAGGGCGTCCGTGGAACTGAAGTTGCCTCTAGGTCTCCTTTCTGAAGAACTGTCATTATTTGGCCTGAGGTTTATTTGTAACATCCCACTTACAAGACCATCTTTAAGAAGCCTGATTTAGAAATTATTTAGTGTGAAAAGGTTTTTCTCTTGGGGCATTTGCAGAAGATGACTGGAAGCCATTGTTCGATTTCTTGAGGCACTGGATACATTCACTATTGGGAATGAAATGAACAAAGTGACTCTAAAAAGCTCTAAAACAAAAGACCATGTGTGTATGCCTGTGGCTGGACATCTATTCAGGAAAGCTCCGAGCCCTTATGTTCTCACCTTTGGCTGATTTTGAGGGTCTCCACAAACAGGAAGTGAGGACAAAGGTGGAATTGTTACCTCCCTGGGTGAGCTTTAAAAGCAAGCTCCAATAGCCACACAGAACTCCTTGACAAAGACTGGAAGATTTACTATTTTGGGGTGTTTAAGGGATCTCTTTCAAGTCCTTAGCTGACAAAGGCTTCAGTGGTCACAGGATGAATACACACTTTACAGACTTAGTTTAGCAAAGTCCCGAACCAAACAAAAAATAATATAAATACAGGAATAACAACAAACACTGGGGAGGAAGAAGAGTCTCATTTCCAGAATTTCCATATTAATAGTTCAGAGTCATGAAAGGATGGCTCTGGTCTGGGACAGACTGTTCATGTGACAGTGGCTCCAAAGTTCCTGTTGTCAAGTGACATCCTAGCTGTCGCACAGTTGTAGTCTTGGGCCATCAGCAGCCTTGTACATCTGTATAATGTTCACATCGTGGGGAAAAAAATCACCTAAGGACACATTTCTCAGAACATACCCCTACCACTAAGTCACATATGACTGTATTTTATTTTATTTCATTTTATTTTCAAGTTTCTTCTTCTTTTTTTTTTCTGCAGAGCCAAGGTCTCATGCATGCATGATTCTAGTTTTTCATTCAGACAGAGAGAGAGAAAGAGAGAGAGACCAAAGCACCAGAACCCCCCCCCCCCAAGTCCTCTGGCTCCTCTCATACCGTTCCCTGCTTGGCAAAGCATCCACACTGTCTAGCTTTGTTTATTTACTTCATTTAAAGTTTTTTAAATTTTATTTGTTTATTTTGGATAGAGATAGAAATAGGGAAGAAGGAAGTAAGAGAGAGAGCAAGACCCCACATCATTGCTTCACCTCTGATGAAACTTCCTCCGCTGCAGATGGGGACCAGGGGCTTAGACCGAGGTCTCTGTGCGTGCTACCTGTGTTCTATCTGACGCAGCACAATCCGGCCCCCCTCGTGTGTTATTTTAAAGTCTCAGCTTCAATTCTGAGCTGAAACTGAGAGTTTCCAGAAGAATTCTGGAACAAACAAAGACACATTTGGGTATAGCCCATAGCGAAAAAAAAAGTCTAGTGGTCTGGGACACGGCACAGTGGATAAAGTATTGGACTTTTAAGCATGAGGTCCTGAGTTCAATCCCTAGCAGCATATGTACCAGAGTAATGTCTGGTTCATTCATTCATTCTCTGTGTGTCTCTCTCTGCCTACCCCTCTCATTAATAAATAAATAAATAAAACATTAAAAAAAAAAAACAGTAAAAACTATAGTTTAAAAAAAAAAAAGAGGAAAAAAAAGTCTGCTGGTAGAAACGGTCTGTAAGGGAACCACGATATTGGGCTTCTGAGAACAAGACTTAACTTAGCTGTGTTTAAAATGTTCAAAAGTTAAAGGAAACTGTAAAAAAAAAAAACCAAAAACTAAATGAAAGGTAGTTAGCTCTCTCCTGGCTGCCAGGCCCCTCTGTCTCACCTCAGAAGCAGCTGGTTCCTTTTTACTATCCACCCTTCTCTCAGTGACTGTTTCTTAGCAATAAATTCCCTAAAATCTCTGAGGCTGCCTTACTTTCTCTCCTGGATGCCCTGTGCATCAGGGGCCAGGTTAAGACATATTTTGCTTTCTCTTTGGCTGATGGCCTTGTACATCTGATTCACAGACCTTTTCCTGTCCTTCTCTCATGTTTATTCTATACTTTTTCTTTTGCCCCCAGGGTTATCACTGGGGTTCAGTGCCTGCACTACGAATCCACTGTCCTGGTGGCCATCTTTTTTTCACTGTTGTTATTTTATTGTTGCTGGAGAGGACAAAGAAATTGAAAGAAGAGGGGAGGACAGAGGGGGGAGAGAAAGAAAGACACCTGCAGACCTGCTTCACCACTTGTGAAGTGACTCCCCTGCAGGTGGGGAGCCGGGGGCTTGAACTAGGACCCTTACACCGCCCCCTGCACTTCGCACCATGTGCGCTTAACTGGTTGTGCTACCACCCAGCCCTCTTGTTCTATACTTTTAACTCCAATTCTCTCTACTACAAGTTTGCCTGAGTTGCCACTGACCAGCTACTGCTATAAACCTGGCCTCCTGAGATCCACTTTCTAAAATGAAATCACCAGTACAAGCAATGAAAAACAATGGCCCCACCTTCACTGCTTGGCTCAGCTTCCAGTGCAGTGATCCAGGGACCTGGAAGAAAAGCTTCTCGCTGACCTGGCTATCATCCTGACCCTGGGACTTCCTCACATGGTGTGCATTACCCACCCACCACGCCCCTGCAATATTTGTCTCCCTGTGTTTACCTGGTCTGCTACCCAAGCACAGGGCTCCTGTCCTTTCCAAGGCTCCAGTCCTCACCTGCTGGGGGAAAGCTTCGTGAGCTGCAGGTACAAGGCCATTCACTAGGATTAAGGGTTGTCTTTTTAACAAATGACTCTGGGACAGAAAAATAGAGTGGCCTTAGACTTGCAGTTCACATATAGACAAGCATCCACTTAGAATGGATAGAGAACTTCATGTCAGAGTTAAAGTTAAATTCTTAGAAGACAGTGTAGGTGTTAATCCTTAGGATCTCGGATGGTTTCTAAGACATGACACTGAAACATTAACAACCAAAGCAGTGAAGCAGGTCTGCATGTGTCTAACTTTCTCTCTCCTCTCTAGTCCCCTTCCCCTCTCAATCTTCTTCTGTCCTATCTAATAAAATAGAAAGAAAGAAAAAAGTGGCCACCAGGAATGGTAGATTCCTAGAGCCAGGACCAAGTTCTTTTTTATTTTTTTTTATTTTTATTTAATTATTATTATTTATTTATTGGATAGAGCTAGTCAGAAATTGAGAGGAAGGGGGAGAAAGAGGGAAAGAGAAAAGAGAGACACCTGCAGGCCTGCTTCACCACTCGCAAAGCTTTCCCCCAGCAGGTGGGGACCAGGGGTTCAAACCCGGGTCCTTGAGCGCTGTAACATGAGTGCTTAACCAGGTGCACCACCACCCGGCCCCCAGGACCAAGTTCTAACAGTAACCCTGGTGGGGGAAAAACATGGAAATTCCCCCAGGAAGTTAATAGTCACCATATGACCCTGCAATTTTCACATATACTTTAGATGGCTGGAAACAGGTATATATAAGAAGTTGAACTGAAATCTCCATAATCTTACATTAGTCACAGTATCCAAAAGGTAGAGACAACCCAGATGCCCAATCAACTTGAAGAATGGATAACCAAACATAGTATTTTCACACAACACACTATCACTCAGTTATGAAAAGGAATGAAACACTGATATAAACTACAACATGAATGAGCATGCAAATAGTTACGTTGAGTGGACGAAACCAGACAGATGATGTCACATCTTATATGGTTCCTTTTACACAAAATGCCCAGCATAAGAAAATCTATAGTGAAGGGAACATTAGGGCCTAAGGGAGAGAGAGGGTGAGGAGGGGAGAGATTGCTAGTGGGCACAGGTTGTGAGGGTGGGGTACAGTGATAGAAATGTTCTGGAATTAGATGGTTACACAGCCTTGTGAACAGACTAAAACTGACTAGATTTATCCTTTAAGAGATTGCATTTAAAATTTTTTTTAGTATTTATTTATTTTTTGTTGCCCTTGTTGTTTTATTGTTGTAGTTATTGTTGTTGTTAGTGATGTTGTTGGATAGGACAGAGAGAAATGGAGAGAGGAGGGGAAGACAGAGAGGAGGAGAGAAAGACACCTGTAGAACTGCTTCACCGCCTGTGAAGTGACTCCCCTGCAGGTGGGGAGCCAGGAGCTGGAACTGGGATCCTTATGTTGGTCCTTGTGCTTTGTGCCACCTGCGCTTAACCCGCTCGCTGTACTACCGCCCAACTCCTGAGATTGCAGTTTACAGTATATTAATAGCACCTCTACTTTTAAAAAAAGTATTGTGGTTTTTGAAAGTAGTATTGGCCATTTAAATCTATTTCCCTTAGTATTTCCTTGGGTAGCTTTGGGATTTGGGGTTGAAGGCATTGACTTTGGTAACTAGGTATGAGAGAAACACAACTCAAAGGAACAAACACAAAACTCTACACAATGTAAAGCCAACACAGGCAGTTCCAGGTGTGACAAAAGTGAGACAAAAGCTACTTCTGTGGTAAATAATTTTTTTTTGTTTACATTATCCCCAATCTGCACACCCACTACAAGTTAGAATCGTAAATCTGACTCTCTAGACTAAAGGCAGCAGGGGAAAAAATCTTACCTTTCATGCTGTTTTGTTGTTCCAGCAGTAATTTATTTATTGTTGAAAACCAGAAATCTCTGATATCTTTTGAAGCTGCCTGCAATTACAAATCAGGAAATATTTAGTCTTAGATCACTGGTGCATTAGTCCCACAGCCCTGACTCTCTGGGTGACATGTAGCGCAATGAGGTAAGAAACATTTGTCAAGACCTGACAGTACAGCAGAAGGGGAAGGCATGAGGTTTACCTGAAGGATGTATTTTTCAGGTCCGTTTTGGCTGGCAATTTCAAATTTTTTGCTGCTCCCCCTTCCAAGCTGGCGGATTGAAAGTGACGCCAACTGGTGAAAAAAGAAAAATTTCTGTATCATCCTTTTTCATTTTGAAAAATATCTCTGCCTGCCTTTCTCAGTCTTTTTATTCTTGAATGTGCTTCTCCTATCTTCTTTGCAAGTGTTCTGCTGTCTCTGGAAATAGCTCCAAGGAGCAGAAAACACAATCTTGGTACAATGATAACCACTTCTGTTTATTTCAGAATGAATGGGCTATTTATCTCCATATTTAGGTTTGTAGTCTTGAAGCAAAGAAATAATCTTTTTATTTTATTTTTGTTGTTCAAACTTTTAAATCTATTTTAGATAGAAACAGAAATTGAGAGAGAAGGGGGTTAGAGAGGTTAGAGAGAGAGTGATACCAGCAGCACTGCTTCATCACTTGTGAAGCTTCCCCACCCCCAGCAGGTAGGGGTTGGGGGCTAGAACCTGGGCCCTTGTGCATGGTAATGCATATGCTCTACAAGATGCATCACCACCAGGCCCCTTATTTTTGTGAATTTTATATATTTTTATAGAGAGATAGAAAAGCAGGGAGGGAGAGACATATATTACAGCATCAAAGCTTTCTTCAAGTTGACAGGGGCCAGGCTTGAGCCTGAGCCACACACGGCAAAACAACACACTACTCAGATGAGCTGTTTCACTGGCCCAAAACCATCTTTCTTATACTCTCTTAGTATCATTTAATGTGTGTCCATTAAAGACATAAATAGCAAATGTTACTATGGAGAAATGAGTCCTAAGAGCATCTCTCTCTCTCTCTTTGTGTGTGTGTGTGTGTGTGTGTGTGTGTGTGTGTGTGATCACTATCTATAACACATCCCCTATACAGGTGAGAAACAAGCTTAGTGTGGGCATATGTTCCTAGATGCCCCTTCTCATTCCCATCAAGATACCATCTCCATCTGCTTGCCCAGAAGCCTGCTTGAGAAGGGCAAACTGAAAATGAAATCCAACCCATGTTCTCGTCACCCAAGCTTTCACTTTGGTGCCTGGAGAACAGAGGGCTCACACTGTCCCTTTCTCTACCCAACACAAAGGCGTTTCGTTGCCAGCCCTGCTTCTTTCCAGTGGCTGATTACAAAGTCCCACTCTGGAGTTAGACATGCCTGGGTGCGGCTTTAGGCAGACTAACTTCGCCTCGCTCAGTTCCACCTCAATCACCTGTAAAGCCAGGCTAGTGACATCTCTACCCACAGGGCTGTGCTGACTGGTAGGAGCAGGGGGTCCCTTTTACCTTGAGAGACTTCTTAAAGCTGTGGTGAGGAGACAGGCCCTGGGCACCGGGCTCCATTCGGATCTTACAGAACATGAGTCCCTTCTCAAAGAGGTAGATTTGCCTCTGGCTGGGCTTAAATCGAATAAAGTCCTTCATCTTGTAGCGATCTTTGTGAACTGTCCAGATGTTGAAAGAGTCGTGTATCAGCAGTTTCCCCAGCTTCCCGATAGTATCCTTTGGGGAATTGCAGATGCAAAGAAAAAAGTCATTTTTTGTTTGGTTGGTTTAGTTAAAAAAAAAAAAAGATTAAATATGTTTGGATGATTATTATGCAGCTCTAACAGGATTTCCACAATCTAGCAAAAACATATGGATGCAATATTGAATGATTCATAATTGCATAATATTTCAGGAGAAAAGCAGTAAAATATGGTGAATTTGAACCTGTCCCTGGGTGTGAGATGTTAATGCGCTTCTAATGAAAGCACTTAGTGAGCAAAAGAAGGGAGGGGAGGAGGGAGGGAAGAGAGAGAGGAATGAATGAAGAAACTGTTAAATAATATGACAGGGAAAGGACGCTTAGGGCCTGTTCTCAAACGTGAAAACGTGAAGTAAGGGGTGTTCCACCTTAAATTTAAACAGCTAAATTTTTCACTGAATCAAAGCTACAACTTTGTGAGAGTCACTGAGCAAAGCCATGTAAGGGAATAGTTCAGCTGTCCAACAGCTTAGAAGCTCTTGAACTAAAGATACTGGAACAGAGATGACAGGTGTTGACAAAGTTGTGGAGAAAAAGGGACTCTGAAGACCCCACCAATGTGTCCTGGAGCTCAGCTTCCCCAGAGACCCACCCTACTAGGGAAAGAGAGAGGCAGACTGGGAGTATGGACCGACCAGTCAACCCCCATGTTCAGCGGGGAAGCAATTACAGAAGCCAGACCTTCTACCTTCTGCAACCCACAATGACCCTGGGTCCATGCTCCCAGAGGGATAGAGAATGGGAAAGCTATCGGGGGAGGGGGTGGGATATGGAGATTGGGCAGTGGGAATTGTGTGGGGTTGTACCCCTCCTACCCTATGGTTTTGTTAATTAATCCTTTCTTAAATAAAAAAGAAAAAAAAAAAAAGAAAAAGGGACTCTGCTAAGTGCTGGTGGGAATGCAAACTGTTGCAGTGCCTTTGGAAGACCGTGTGGAGATCCTTAAACAAATAAAAATGGAATTACCTTATAATACAGCAATATAACTTTTAGGCATTTATCCAAAGGGTATGCAAATACTAATTCAATGGGACACAAGTGCCCCTACATTCATTCATTCACAGCTGCGTTAGTCACAAAAGCCAAAGAGTGGAAGCAGCCTAGTGTCCACCAACAGATGACTGGCTAAAGAAGTTATGGGATATATACTCAATGAAATACTATTCTGCAATCAAAAAAATGATATTGTGCTCTTTGGGACAAAATGGATGGAACTGAGGAGATTATGCTTAGTGAAATAAATAGATTAAAGACAACTATCCCATAGCTTCACTCCTATGTGAAATTCAGAGAACTGACACACATGAACTTAAAAAAAAAAAAAGGCAAACAAACTGTTCTTAAGACTTGTGAGAACTATGGTAGTTGTTTTGGGTGGGGACACAGAACTCTGATGGTAGCTGTGGTGTGGAACTATACATTGTAATCTTACAATTTTGTAATCCACTATTTATCATAAATAAAAATGAAAAAAATAGTGCTGCAATGAAAAAATTAAAATACAGTTACTCTGACATTTTTGTCTTGTAATTAAACTTGGTCAGTAGAATTCCATTTGCTCTTCTTTGTTTTTGATATAGGATCATCCGTTGGAAAGGGTAAGAAACTAATATTTAAATTCTGTTCAGAACATGTCTAAAAATTTGTGCAGAACCACAAAATTCCACAAAAGCCAAAGCACTTATGGGAAAAAAGGAAAAATATAGAACTATCCTGCACCCTGACTTCAGTCTATACTACAAAGCAACAGTAATCAAAACAGCATGGTACTGGAATAAAAATGGATACTTGGATCATGGAGCAGAATCAAAAGCCCAGAAATGAGTCCACACATATACAACCACTTGTATGTGACAAGAAGGTAAAGTAGGTCTCTTCAATAAATGGTGCTGGGAAAATTGGACAGCCACATGTAGAAAAGTGAAAGTAGACCATCACCAAACACCATATACGAAGGTCAAATCAAAATGGGATCAAAGATGTAGATATTAAACCAGAAAGTCTAAAATATATAGAAGAAAATGTTAGTGAAACTTTGCAGGGTCTTCACATCAAAGATGCATTTGGATATAGGAGATGAAAACAAGAGTAAATAAATGGGATTGCATGAAACAAAGAAGCTCCTACACATTGAAAGCAAACTACACAAGGATAACTAGGCAACCCAGTAAATGGGAGAAGATATTTGCACATTACACATTTGACAAGTAACTGATATCAAACATCTACAGAGAATTTGTACAGACGGGGTAGGGAGGTAGTGCAGTGTGTTAAGCGCATGTGGTGCAAAGCGCAAGGACCAGCGGAAGGATCCCATTTCGAGCCCCCTGCTCCCACCTGCAGGGGAGTCGATTCACAGGTGGTGAAGCAGGTCTGCAGGTGTCTATCTTTCTCTCCCCCCTCTGTCTTCCCCTCCTCTCTCCATTTCTCTCTGTCCTATCCAACAACAACAACATCAATAATAACTACAATAATAAAACAATAAGGACAACAAAAGGGAATAAATAAATATTTTTAAAAAAGATATTGTGTCCTTTGGGACAAAATGGATGGAACTGGAGGTAATTGTGCTTAGCAAAATAAGAGCTAAAAGACAACTATTGGATGTTTTCACTTATATGTGGAATTTAGAGAACTATACACATGAACTTTAAACAAAAGCAAACAAACAAAAACAAAGCAAACTTCTTTGGAAGTTGGGAGGGTGGAGACACGGAACTCTGGTGGTGGGTGTGGTGCAGAATTATACACTGTAATCTTAGACTCTTGTAACTTACTATTAATCACAAACAAAAAATATAAATTATGTTCAGGAAATACAGCACTTTGATTACACGATGAACTGTACTAATATGTTTTATCTGTAACCTAATATCTTCTTCAGGCACTTGAACCCCTGAGAACTTAAAATTTGTTCTAAAGAGTTTTTTTTAGTATGACCTAATTTTTAAAAATATTTATTTACTCCCTTTTGTTGCCCTTGTTGTTTTATTGTTGTAGTTATTACTGTTGTTGTTATTGATGTCATAGTTGTTGGACAGGACAGAGAGAAATGGAGAGAGGAGGGGAAGACAGAGATGGGGAGAGAAAGACAGACACCTGCAGAGCTGCTTCACCACTTGTGAAGTGACTCCCCTGCAGGTGGGGAGCCAGGGGCTCAAACCGGGATCCTTAGGCCGGTCCTTGTGCTTGGCGCCACATGCGCTTAACCCACTGCGCTACCGCCTGACTTCTTAATATGACCTGATTTTTACAGCACTGTAATAGAATGGTTATTATATTAAAGTCTGCATTTTCAGAGTGAATAGACAGTGTAAAGGTAATCCAAAAGAACAGTTAAAAAAAAAAACCCTCTATTTCGCTCTAAGGGCATATATTCTGTTACCTCTTCCTCCACTAGCAAACCCACCTTTCTCCTGTGCCAGGCTGAAGTATGAATGAAACGATCTTGCCTTTTCTGGGCTCCAAAAGGTGGTGAAGTAAGCTGAGCCAGAAATATGATATTTTGCCTGTATTTTTTAAAATCATATCACTTAAAACAGATAATCAAGAATTTTCTTCTCTAAGTCAAAATGCAGAAGGAAAAATATTTTGGAATAGAACAACAACAAAAAAAAATTTCCCAAGATCTGGCGAGCTGAGATAAATCCATAGGATTTCTGCTAGTTAGTAAGAGAAATTTGGACATGGACTACAGAGGAATCATGTTAGGTAAGATAAAACAAATGGAGAAGGATGAATACTAAATTATTTCACTCATGGGTAGAACTTAACAAGGAAAGCAAGGAGAAATAAATACAAGGTGAAAACTGGAGTGGGTGTAGTGTACTGTATCAAAGCAAAGGACTCTGGGAGAAGAAGGGGTGGAGAGGACATTGGAGCCCTGGTGCAGGATGGAGGAAAAAGACCTAAGTTGATTGTGGGAGTGTTTCAAAGACACCTATGTGGAAAGTGAGAAATAACTGTATGGTAAACAACTATCTCCCCCAATGAACTGACTTTTTTTGGCGGGGGAGTGAGAGTGGACACTTTAAAAAGTTTTAAAAATGCACATCATTTGTAAGTGGGCATTTTTATAATTATATTTATTTATTTATTTAAAGTTATTATTTATTAATGAGAAAGGTAGGAGGACAGAGAGAGAAAGAACCAGACAACCACTCTCGTACATGTGCAGCTGGGGATCAAATTCAGGACCTCATACTTAAGAGTCTAATGCTTTATCTACTGCACCACCTTCCAAACCACTGTGATTTATCATTTATATTGAGTCAACTGTAGACATCCTTCAAAAATAACATACTATTCTAAAAATGCTCCAAATCTTTGATTGTGCAGAGAAATGCAAATAAAGACAACAATGAGATACCACTTCATTCCTATGAGAATGTCATACATACATCAGAAAAGGTAACAGCAGCAAATACTGGAGAGGTTGTGGGGTCAAAGGAACCCTCATGCACTGCTGGTGGGAATGTAAATTGGTCCAGCCTCTGTGGAGAACAGTCTGGAGAACTCTTAGAAGGCTAGAAATAGACCTACCCTAGATCCTGCAATGCCTCTCCTGGGGATATAGCCTAAGGAACCCAACACACCCATCCAAAAAGATCTGTGTACACATATGTTCTTGGAAGTACAATTTTTAATAGTCAAAACCTGGAAGCAACCCAGGTGTCCAACAACAGATGAGTGGCTGAGCAAGCTATGGTATATATATACAATGGAATACTACTCAGCTATAAAAAATGGTGACTTCACCGTTTTCAAGCGATCTTGGATGGACCTTGAAAAATTCATGTTAAGTGAAATAAGTCAGAAACAGAAGGATGAATATGGGATGATCTCACTCTCAGGCAGAAGTTGAAAAACAAGATCAGAGGAGAAAACACAAGTAGAACCTGAACTGGAATTGGCATGTTGCACCAACCAAAGTAAAAAGACTTTGGGGTTGGTGTGTGTGTGGGGGGGAGAATACAGGTCCAAAAAGGATGACAGAGGACCTAGTGGGTTGTATTGTTATATGGAAAACTGACAAATGTTATGCATGTACAAACTATTGTATTTACTGTTGAATGTAAAACATTAATTCCCCGATAAAGAAATTTAAAAAAATAACATAGTGTTCTAAAATGAAAACTTAAAGAGCAACAAGGCCTAGTCATCTCTACAGTACCTGTGTTAATTTCTCCCTGTTAGCTTAGGAAAATATGCATGTCTAAACGGTAAAGGTTGAAACCCTTGTGGAGGAAGAAGGCACTCCCAGTCATAGGCCTTCTCCCCTAAAAGAACCATGTTCCTGCTGTAGACTGCAGGGGTTCAGCTAAGCCCATTCCAAGAGAGATAGGTGATAGGTCACTGAGGAGAGTGTCTGCCAAGGTCATAGGCAGCCCAGATGTTTTTGTCTCCTAAGAGATCTCCACTCTCTCCTTACTCCTCCCACATCCACAGCTGTTTGCAGGTGTGCAAACTGACCTAGTGCAATTGCCTGACCTTGGTAGGTAATTGATCAAAGGATGTCAATTTAGAGACTAAATACCAGCTACATATCTGCTTCTTGTCTGAGCTAAGCAGGAGGCAACAGGCAGCAGGAATTGTAGTTGTCAGATGTCTTAGGAGAGGGCAGGTGGTTGAATACACAGATACACAAATAAGGAAGCACAGTAGTTAGGGCGAGTCAGTAGGAAGTTTGAGGAAGAGGAAAAGCCACCCATGATGGTGGGGGGGGACCTATTCAAGGATAAAAAGGTAACAAATTTTTTCATAGGAGTGAGAGAGAAAACAGCAGGGGTGTGAGGGGTGTGGAGTCTGAGTTCTCACCTGTCATCCAGGTAAAAGCCCTGCCCTGTCTAGGCAGAGGCCCCAGAGCTGCTGTGGACCCTGAGACTGTTCAGTCCCCAGCTCTGTGAGTCTAGTTTTGTCACTGTTCTTTCAAACATTTTTATCTACCTATTTCAAAAACAGTTTTTATTTGTTTTTGAAGGAATTTTGGTATCTAGGCCTATAAATGTTTCAGAAGTACATTTCTCACCTCTTCAAAAATGGGTTACCATTCCCTCCCTCCCACCAAAGCACCAAGGTTCCACCACCCAAGTGGTGTCCACTTGACAGCCTCCTCCCTTGCAGCTACCCTCTTCACTCCTTTGTTAACCTTCAGTCTTGCAGTCTGAGTCCACAGCTTGTCTTCATGGGACTTTGTCTGGTATCCTTGCTCTGTCTGTTGACCACTCCCATGGATGAAATCATTCATATTTTCAATTCATATAGACCCTTTAATATTTATTACAGGGACACTTTTTTTTAACACCACCAGGGTTACCTCTGGGGCTTGGTGCCAACACTAGGAATCCACCGCTCCTGGTGTTCATTTCCCCCCCCTTCTATCTTATTTTATAGGACAAAGACAAATTGGGGGGGGGAGATAAAGATGAGAGAGAAAAAGAGACACCTATAGACCTGCTTCATCGCTCATGAAGCATCTCCCCTGCAGGAGGGAAGCGGAGGCTCAAACTCAGGTCCTTGCACATGGTAAATGCGTGTGCTCTACCTGATGAAGCACCGCCAGACTTCTGTAGGGCTGGGTTTAAGGTAATGAATTCCAGGCTGGGCAGTGGCACACTCAGTTAAGCACACACATTACCATCCATGAGGTTCTAGGTTTGAGCCCCCACTCCTCACCTGCAGGGGGGATGCTTTACGAATGCATGCACAAACAGTGAAACAGGTCTGCAAGTGTCTCTCTTTCTCTCTGTCTCTTGCCCCCCCCTCTCCATTTCTATCTGTCCTATCAAATGAAAGGATAAAATGGAATGAATTCTTTTAGCTGTTGCTTGTCTGAAAAGGTCTTCATCTCTCCTTCCTGGGATCCACAATGGCTGTTTTCAAGCTGACTGCAATCCCCACAGGGCTTACAGCTTTTCTTTCTCTCACTATAACACAGAGTTGTAATAGAAGCAGTAATGACCTTGCAGCCAGAGCTGGGCAGGCAACAGTAGAGGTAGCTGGGCTGTGGAGGTAGGACTGGCAGGGGCTCAGCTGGACTGGGTCAGGCAAGTGAGATCAGAGGCAGCCTGGGCTCTGGCACAGCAATGACAGGGGCTGGGCTGGAGCGAGTGACAGCAGCAGAAGCAGCCAGCTGGGCCAGGTGGGTAGTAGTGCTGAAGCCTAGTAGTAGTAGCAGTGGCTGGAGTCTGTGGGGAATGAATCTTTATCTTTGATGTGAAAACCTCTGTCCTCACCACCTGCATTCTGGGCTTCTGTCTTTTGTTGTTAGTTTCTTTGAGCTCTAAGCTCATTTCTGTGTGGGTTTTCCAATGTATGTTGTAGTTTCTGCTGTTATAGTGGTGGTGAAAGAAAGAAGAACCTGCTAGGTCTCCACAGCTTTGGGTCTTCTCTGCCATTGTTCTGGCTCTTCCCTAAGCAACGCGATTGATTTTTCCAGTAAGTCTGTCATCGCTGCAAGTCACCTGAGGGGATCACTAGGTCCTCTTGGGATAGATGCACTGCATCTTCTATAGATGGTCTCACATGAACTTTCTCAGCACCACCACACACTCAAGAGGCTCACGGGCATCTCCTACTCAAGGTACATGCATCCTCCAGTGCTTGAGAGGCATGCTGTGCACAGTGTTGATGAAGGGCGCCAGATACACCAATGCCTGCTGGTTGGTAACATGCCATGAGGCACCTTCACCGAGGCCAGCCCACCTCTAAAGGAAACCAGGTGGTGGTGGCATTCTTTGAGCAGGACCAAGGATGACCCTTGACTATCTTTTTCAATCCTATGTATCTTTTCTTTCTTGTTTTAAAATATTTATTTATTTTTCTTTTTGTTGCCCTTGTTGTTTTTATTGCTGTTGTAGTTATTATTGTTGTCGATGCCATTGTTGTTGGATAGGACAGAGCACACAGTCAGTGCCTCCATTCTGATTTCATCCTCACTTTCACAACCACCCTTAGCACAGGTAATGAGAGGCTAAATAAGCAAATAAGCAGAAACAGTCCCTATGTCACTAGGATGATTTATTCAGCCAGAAATATACTATATACTAAAGGAAGTGAAAGCATAAAATACCTGCCCTAGGCTCACAATAACCTTGCAATAAAAATACTTCCTGACTGAGTCATATAAATGTGTTCCAGAAAATAAGAATGGGGTTTTTGTTTTGTTTTTTCTGTTCAACTTTAGAACTTGTTCCTAGAAAAATCAGACTTTAAAAGGACTCTCAATACACATCTATTTTATGCATTGGATTGAATAAGGTAAAGCTTCTTTTCCAAACAGAGAGAAGTAAACCACATCTCAGTATCCCACAGAAGTGAGTACCATGAAGCAGTCTCTTCCTGATGCCGGGGGGGGGGGGGGGGGGGGAGTAAAAGGGTTCTTTGTATTTGGTGTAAAAATCTCTAAAATTCTATAAATAGGTTCTTGCTACTTGAGTGCAAACTAGCTTGAAACTAGTGTAGACCATAATATCTTCACTTTTTAATCATTCCTTTCTGGAGTCATAACTTCCGTATGCGGTGTTATTTATATGCAGAATAATAGCTGGGAGTTTTCTACCCTGTGGAAGTCTTTCAAGACATGCATTTGAGTCAAAGAAATGACTGTCTCTTGGGGATAGCTGACATTTATCTTTTGCTCAAGACAAAAAGAACAGAAAGTAGTCCCTAAATGATTTAACTTAATTCTCCCTTGGCTTTCCTTTTTCAAGGAAGGAAAGATTACCACCAAGAAAATGATCCTGTCTCGCGTGCAGCCTATTCCTAAAAGCCCTCTTGAATCATGCAGAGCACTCTCAGGAGTCCCAGGGGACAGAAGCAGCATCCTGCCCAGATTGGAGCAGACCCAGCGGGGCTGTTTCCGAGATGTTGGCCAGAAGAGTACCAGGAAAAAAACGGCTTTTTTTTTTTTTTTTTTTTTTTTAGTTCTAGTACCAAGGAGATAAGACAGCTTCAGAAGCTGGCTTGCCTGGAATACTAGGGACTGATCCACTCAGAATTAACCTGGAGGCTGGAGTTGAGAGGGTTCAAGCCCCATAAATATCTCTTCTGGTAGCTTTTCCTCACTATTTGGGCTAAGGGATGATCAACATAGGCTCGTTGGAACTCATTTGGGATCTGTGGTGAATGATAATGTTCACTTAGGACCCATTTTCTAAATCCTGACAGAGACAATCTGAGCCTAAAAGGAACAATGTTGGTTTTTTTTTTTTTTCTGATTCTTTCTTTCTTTCTTTCTTTCTTTCTTTCTTTCTTTCTTTCTTTCTTTTGTAATTGGGACATTAATGTTTTACAGTCAACAGTAAATACAACAGTTTGTACATGCATAACATTTCCCAGTTTTCCACATAATAATACAACTCCCACTAAGTCTTTTCCATCATTTTCCAGGACTTGTACTTACTTTTAAATCTTTTTTCAAAGCACTTTATTGAGGGGGGGAGGGATAATGACTTATAAGACATTTGCCACAAGAGTACAATGTCTTCTCTCCCTGTGAAAGATGTCTGCCCCCACCAGCAGCTGAAATTTTGGTCTGCCATCATCCATGTACTGGGTCCTCAATTCCCACCTGAGCCCCACCTAACCCCCCTTAGAGTCAGTCCTTGCTCAGCAGGAATAGACCAAAGCTGGTCTAAATCACACCCTGTGTTTTTCCTTCATTTCTTAAGTCCCGCCTACTGATGTCAAATCTTTTAATAGTGCCATGAGTCAGAAAATCAATTACTCCTCAGCACTTTGTCCTCATAGTAGATATTCTGACCCAGGAGTTTCTGCGTTTTTTTGTTTGTTTATTTTGTTTTGTTTTTCCATGTTGTTTTTCATAGTGTGGTAAGTCTCAACATTCAGGACCCTGAAGAATTCAGCACCAATTTCCTGAAAATGCTGATATTCTTCACAGTATCAGTTTGCTGACTGATTTAGGCTGCTTCCACCAGAATCAGATTCCATTACTTAATCATCCTGTCTTCCTCCCTTCCATCCTCTCTTCCTTCCTTTCTCTTTCTTATTCTTTCCTTCCTTCCTTCCTTCCTTCCTTCCTTCCTTCCTTCCTTCCTTCCTTTTTTTTCTCCTTTGTCACTACAGTTATCACTAGGGCTCAGTATCTGCATGACTCCACTGTTTCTGATAGCCACTCTTTTCTTTCCTTTAGACAGAGTATAGAAGACAATGGGGTGTGTGTGGGAGAGAGAGAGAGAGACAGAGAGACAGAGAGACAGAGAGAACAGCACACTGCAGCACCACTCCATCACTTATGAAGCTTCCCCCCCTACAAGCACTTCCATGTGGCCCAGGGCTTGAACCCAGATCATTCCACATGGTAATGCATGTGCACCTGCTAGTCCCCTATCCTGTCATTCTTCACTCCTTGTTTATAGTGTTATCTCTCCCTTTAGTGTGATATGCTCTATAATGTCATTCTGGAACCTACCGGACATCCAGTGACTGCTGCCAGGTCCACGGCCAACTCACAGGACTTGATCAAATCCTCCATCATGGCAAAAGCTTGCTGTAACTCAGCTGAGAATGCTGAATCACTGTTCCTCTTTGGCCCATTCTGTGAAAATCAAATATCTTGTTGGAAAAAAAAAAAGCAAAAGGCATCCCCCAAGCAAAGAGGGAAAACAAACCCAGAGGCAAAGAGCAAGGGGCCCAGTCAGTCTGAAGTGACTGAGAAGGTGGGTGTGTGAATCTGTTTCCTTGCCCTTAAAGAACCATTTCCTGCTGGTTTAAATGAAAGAGAAATACACACAAGAAATATCACCTGCATGCCTTCTGTACATTGTGCATCCACGAAGAAAGAGGTCCATAAAACCACGGACGCTGTTTTGTCATTCTGTTATACCAGAAACACACTGAGCTAGTTTTTCAAAACATGGGAAAAACCATCCCCTCTACGTATGTTCTTTTCCCTCTTTCTTCTTTACCTCTGGGACCCACTAAAATCTATAACTGAGCATCATATTCCGATATTCAAAGTCGTGTTCCTTTGGGCAACATGACATTTAAAACTCCTATGAAGGCAAAGAACAGTCTGTTGTGTGGAGGTTTTCTAATGATTGTCCTGTAGTGTTTACATTTGCCACTTTGAATTACACTGTCTTCCCTTCTCTCTGCCCTTCTCTCTTCCCATACCCCTTTCTGCATTCCGATTCCACTGAAGACACCAAAGGGGGAAACTGACACAGCTGGCAGCTCCCAATCCTGGAGTGAGATTTCCTCCATTAAATCTGACACTTTCCACAGTCCACTTACTCTGTTTAGACAGAAATCATGAAGTCAATGAAAGTGAGTGCCTGCTGTCCCTCAATGCATCCCTTTCTCATGTATGCTGATCAATAATGAATTAATATTGCCCAGTCAACTTGCCATGACTCATTAGACTTTATGTACTCAAAAGGTGATATCCAGGGGCCAGGTAGTGGTACACCTCATTAAGCACACACTACAATGTGAAAGGATCTATGTTCAAGCCTTTGGTCCCCACCTACAAGGGGAAAACTTCACCAGTGGTGAAGCAAGGCTGCAGATGTGTCTCTGTCTCTCTCCCTCTCTATCTGCCCCTCCCCTCTAAATTTCTCTCTGTCTCTATCCAATAATAAAAATACGATAAAAAATTTTTTTTTAAAAAAAGGTGATATCCATCAGGCATTTTTTTTAGTGAAATGAGAGGAGCTATATTTCACTAGTGGGCAGGAGAACTGAATAATTTCAGAAAGATTCTCTGCCCTGAACAGTGGAACAGCACAGGTCTGAATAGCATTTTATAGCATGGCTACATTTCTATTACAAACAAGCAAGACAAGATGAATTAGCTTTCACAGGGATACAGTCAGGATTAACGTGTTACTTTGACACAAAGCAATTTGGCTCTGGGAGGAGCATGGAAACTTCCTCGGGCTGGAATTGCTTCCCTTGGTGCCGCAGTCAGGCACTTTCTGGCCCCTGTCAATTTCAGAGTGCGAGGGCTGTCACTTACATGGTCTCTCAGATAAGATGTACACAGCCCATAGACATCGTTTTGTGTTGTTTTGCTCTTATTAATAATTTTAGCAAGCTCACTATTAAGCACAACTGACCACTGTTCACATTCGGCATCTGTCAAATATGCTATTTCCCCCAGTGGTTCAGCTATAAATGGAAAAGCAGCAACTGCAAAGTCAAATGACCAATATTCCAGCCTCCACCCCAGTGACACTGGGACGGGTATCACTATTTCAACTTGAAAAGGCTTTTGCTGAGAGCTTCTGTATTTTATCCCCACGTGCTATCTATATGGCATATCTGTTGTTTGGGAAACGCAAACTAAAGGACTTAGGCTTCTTTTTTTTTTTTTGCCCCCAGGGTTACCACTGGGGCTCAGTGCCAGCACTACGAATCCACTGCTCCTGGAGGCTATTTTTCCCATTTTGTTGCCCTTGTTGTTGTTATTACTGTTATTATTGTTATAGCTGTTGTTGTCATTGGATAGGACAGAGAGAAATCGAGAGAGGAGGGGAAAACAGAGAGGAGGAGAGATAGACACCTACAGAGCTGCCTCACCGCTTGGGAAGCGACCCCCCCCCCCCCCCGCAGGTGGGGACCCGGGGGCTCGAACTGTGTTCCTTACTCCAGCCCTTGCGCTTTGCACCATGTGCACTTAACCCACCGCTGCGCTACGGCCCAGCCCCTCTTCTTCTTCTTAATACTCCACTTTCTACAACAAAGAAGAAATGGCTCTTTGCAGCTCCTAAAATGACCCCCATGCCTTTGTCATCTAGGGTACAAAGGATGCACAGGGCTGTGTGTTTCTCTCGTCTCTGCTGACACAGTGCAGACTAGCATCTTCAGATCAGAGACAGGTGTTCTCACTAGACAACCAGCCCTGGCTTCTTCCTTTCTTTATCATAACATGTAAGCTCCAGGTCCTGGTGAAAGACATGAGACTTTCACCTGACTTTACTGGTTCATGTTCTCAGTAAAGGATTAGAAGTTCTTATGCTAGGTGGTAGTACACCTGGTCGAGCACATACATTACCATGTACAAGAACCTGGGTTCTAACCCCCACTCCCCACCTTCAGGGGGGAAGCTTCATGGTGGTGAAGCAGCGCTCTCACTCTCTCTTCCCTTCTCTATCTCCTCCCCTCTCAATTTCTCTCTGTTCTATCAAATATAAGAAAAATAAAATGAAAAACAAGGTGTTGAGTTGTTATTGTCTTGCTGATTTAAAATACTGTAAGATTTTAGGAGTATAGGTGTGTGTGTGTGTGTGTGTGTGTGTGTACACAACTCACTGTTTCCACCATCTTGGTTCCTGTACCATCACTTTAGTGGAACCTCCCATCTAGCTCCCTGCTCCCTCCATACTTTCTCACAGAGGGATACAAGTGTTGAAACCAGTCTTCCTCTTCTTTATACAACACCTAAATTTAACTTTCTGTCAAGTCTCAACTGCTTCTATTCCCTCTCCTTCCGCTAGCCACACCAGGGCCCATGTTTATGCTGTGTAGTGTAGTTCTCAGGAAATTCCTGACCGACATCGTTAAGCCCTCTAACTTGGGTTTGTTCCCTTTGTCCCACACTGTAAAATTACTACCGGAGCCTTGAGCACCTTCTCATTTCGAGAGGTGAATTATCACATACACCCTGGGCAGAGGAGGCATGCAAATGACCGCTTCTGGAGGTGTGTGCCTCCTGCTGCTCTTGTTAATACTAGAATATTCTATAGGAAGCTTTAACCCCATTGGAAAATCACACAAACACCTTCCTTTTCATTGTATATCAATACCATTCCTGCCACCAAAGGTTTATGTCCCTACTTCCACCCGCTAAACTGTAGCTGAAAATCTACCCTCACTCTCCCCACAGGTTTTTTTTTTTTTTTTTTTACTTTGGTGCAATATTATAAACTCAAATTCTGCTTTGTGTTTCCCTTTCTGTTCTTCTTTCTTAACTTTTATGAGTGGGATCATCCCACAAACATCTTCTTAATCTGGTACGGCTACCATTTTCTTCAAGCATAATACCTCTTAATATTTGTTCTCTCTCTCTCTCTCTGGAGAATAGTGTGTGATGTATACAAGTGAGTCACAATATGTACAAAGAAGTAAATACAAATCACTGATAACCCTGGAAATAATAATAATAATAATGCAGGAAGCCATAATAGATTTTATATTTGCACTATCTTTTGTGTATGAATTTTGCCCCGAAAGATAGAGATAAGAGAGAGAAAGAACACTAAAGAGACCACATAGCACTGAAGCTTCCTTCAATGCAGGGGGGCCCAGACTTAAATTTGAGTCATACACATGGAAAAAGGACACTATCCAAATGAGTCATTGTGTATGCATTATATTATCAACCAACTTCATGTTATCATTAAGACATTTTATGCAGAAAAAATACATATATACATATTATCATTTATCCCACCACAAATCCCCACTTCAAAGTGGTTTTTGATTATTTTCCTGACTGTCAGTGACAGGGCACATATTATAAGCCGGGAAAACAGAATTACCGTAATTCCTCCCACCCACAGAGAAACACCATGAGCAATCAGTTCTGTAAAGTGATCCAGTACCTCAGTTGAGTCTCCTTCAAGGTTGCCTGGCACTTTTTCCAAATCTTCAGGAGACTCAGAATCCAGCAGACCCTGCATGATCCCAAAAGTCTTTTTGAAAATCAAAAAAAGCAGAACGCCATCTAGATTTACTGTGCCAACAATCTCCACTGTGCTCTATTAACAAGGCATGTACATGAATATGTCACACAAAGGGGAGGGAGGGATGATGGTAAATTCAGCAAAACCTTCTTTCCACAAACAGAATTGTAGTGGTGGCAGTATTTTATAGCTTCATTTTTCTTGTCCAGTTACATAACATGAACACTTTCTCATGGCATTAATTCATCTTTTCATTGTTATTATTTTTTTATTTCTGCCTTACTGAAGTGTGATGGACATATATAATTATAAGATATTTAAAATATACATCGTGGCAATACATGTGTTCATAGTAAAAGAATTCCTGCCCTCCTGTTAACACATCCTTCACTTCAGATATGTATGTATGTATGTATATATATATTTAAATTTATTTATTGGGGGACTAATGTTTTACAGTCGACAGTAAATGCAATAGTTTATACATGCAGAACATTTCTCAGACTTCAGATATTTATATTAATTTTTTGCAGTGACTACATACAATATGGTATTACAACTGTATCGATATGTATTTTCTTTACACTAGATCTTCAGATCTTCAGATCTTATTCCTCTTATGTCTGTCTATAAGTCTGTACATTTTATCAACTTCTCCCTGCTACTTTTCAAAATATTAGTTTATTAAACTATTTGGCAAGAAGAGTGAATATTGCTCTTATAACATGAGTTAAATTACACAGAAAACCAGCATGACCAGCTATTCTGGAATGTTCTTCTTGCAATGAGCAAAACTTCTAGTAAACAAATAATGCATTACTTTGCAAACAAATGTAACTAGCCAAAATTGAGGCAAAAAAATCTTCCTACATTAAATTTGACACTTTGCATAACTCAATTCGTTTGACAGAAATCATGAACTCTGGGAGTCGGGCTGTACCGCAGCGGGTTAAGCGCAGGTGGCGCAAAGCACAAGGACCGGCATAAGGATCCCGGTTCAAACCCCGGCTCCCCACCTGCAGGGGAGTCGCTTCACAGGCGGTGAAGCAGGTCTGCAGGTGTCTATCTTTCTCTCCTCCTCTCTGTCTTCCCCTCCTCTCTCCATTTCTCTCTGTCCTATCCAACAACGACAACAACAATAATAACTACAACAATAAAACAAGGGCAACAAAAGGGAATAAATAAATAAAATAAATATTAAAAAAAAAGAAATCATGAACTCAATGAAAACAAATTCCTGTTTTCTCTAGATGCATCTATTTCTAGTGTATGTTGATAAGTACTATATTACTATTGTCTAATCAGCTTGCCATGACTCATCAAACATTATGGACTCAAAAAAAACCCCAACTGTGATAGCTGTTAATTTCATATTATCTCTGATAAGACAGTAAAACATCTGATATCTACTTTTCATTCTCTCTCTCTCTCCCTCCATTCTTTCTTCCTTCCTTCCTCCCTCCCTTTCTTTCTTCTTTCCTCTCTTTCTTTCCCCCTTTCTTCCTTCCTCTCTCTCTCTCTCTCTCTCTCTTTCTTTCTTTCCACCAGGGCTATCACTGGAGCTTGGTGCTAACAGTGGAATCTACAACTCCCAGCGGCCATTTTCTGTCTTTCTCATTCTCTTGTTCTCTCTCTCTCTTCTCTCTGTTTTTTTATTCTTTTTTAAATTTCTTTTTATTTTATTTTCCCTTTTGTTGCCCTTGTCGTTTTTTATTGTTGTTGTAGTTATTATTGTTGTTGTTACTGATGTCGTAGTTGGATAGGACAGAGAGAAATGGAGAGAGGAGGGGAAGACAGAGAGGTGGAGAGAAAGACAGACACTTGCAGACCTGCTTCACTGCCTATGAAGCAACTCCCCTGCAGGTGGGGAGCTGGGGGCTTGAACCAAGATCCTTACGAGGGTCCTTGCACTTCGTGCCACGTGTGCTTAATCCGCCCATTGAGCTATCGCCTGACTCACCCTCTTTTATTATTTTTTAAATTTTCTTTATTGGGGAATTAATGTTTTACATTTGGCATCTTTTATTCTTATTTGATAGAACAGAGATAAATTTAGAAGGAAGGGGGAGATGATTGGAAGAGGAAGAGAAAAACAGACACCTGCAAGCCTGTTTCACCACCCGTGAAGCTTCCCCCCCCCCCCGCAGGTGGGGATTAGGGCTCAAACCCTGGTCCTTGGGCATGGTAATGTGTGCACCTAAGTGTGCCACTGCCTGGACCCCCTTTTTTTCTTTTATTTGTAACCATTATGCTGTCTCCCCATTTCAAAAGGTTCATTTTAAAAAAATACCAGAGCACTGCCCAGTTCCATCTTGGGGAGTGGGGTAGGGATTGAACCCAGATCTTTTGAGCCTCAAGCATGAAAGTCTTTTCGTGTAACCATTGTGCTACCGTTGCTCCACTCCCATTTCTAAAGTCCACCTAGCAGTAAAGATGGGACAGTGAGAGGAATCTGAAGGACAAAATTTTTGTGGCAAAGCTGAGAGAGGGCTGCTTCCTGGAGGGCAGATTTTGGGCAATTAGCTCAACCTTCAACTCCCTATTGTCTCCCAGTCCAGAGCTCCAGCACAGTCACATCTATCTGACCATGGAGATTAAATAAATCCACATGGAAAAGTGAACACCAGGGTCTTATTCTTTAAATTATTATTGTTTAAATATTTTATTTATTCAATGGGAGAGATATATACACAGAGAGAAAGACCAGACTACTGCTCAGCCCTGGCTGGGGATTGAACCTGGGACCTCAGAGCCTTGAGAATGAATGTCTTTGGTTTTTCTCCCAGGACCATTTAAAAAAATTTTTTTTAATTTATTATTCATTCCCTTTTGTTGCCCTTGTTTTATTGTTGTAGTTATGATTGATGTCGTTGTTGTTGTATAGGACAGAGAGAAATGGAGAGAGGCGGGAAGACAGAGAGAGGGAGAGAAAGATAGACACCTGTAGACCTGCTTCACCGCCTGTGAACCGACTCCCCTGCAGGTGGGGAGCCGGGGGCTCGAACTGGGATATGTTGGTCCTTGTGCTTTGTGCCACCTGCACTTAACCTGCTGCACTACCGCCCGACTCCCAGGACCATTTTTTAAATTATTATACAGAGACTGTAGTCACTGGAAAGGAATGACTTTTCCCTAAAATATGCATAATATTTTATTTTTTAACCTTATTAGTGACTTAATATTATCTAAGATAATAGGGGTATAATTCTATACCCGAGGTAGTTCTCCCGAGGCTGAAGATATGGGCTGACTGTTATTTCTACAGCTATCTGTCTATATTTATTTATATTAGCTCCTCCCCTTTTTACTATGATGCTGCCTTTTTAAGTCTCTTACACCTATTACGACTTTAGAATGTTATTCCTTTTTTTTTTTTTTCCTCTTCCCTCTCCAGGTCCTGATGGAGTTGGAGTTCAGAGCTCTCTGGTCATCTGCTTATCATTTCTTCCCCTCTGGGAGTATGAACCGAAATCAAAAGTGATGAAGGTTAATTCACAACTGCCACTTGAAGCGGTCCGAACCTTTCCCTTAGTTCACACTGACAGACTCCCTTTCCTCCCCCAACCTGTTTGGGATATCTGGGGGTGTTCCCTAGCAGATGTGCTGGTGACAGAGAGAACTGACAGACAGGCGGATGGACAGACAGGTTCTACACAGCAAGCTTCATCCTGTTACACTGCTCTTGAGAAAGACCCTCAAGCTAAGGGTACAGACAAATGTCCCAAAAGGAGAGGCCAGTTTTGCCACCTCCCTCTCACTGTTTGAACGTTCCCAGAATCATGTCTTTGGGGACAGTCACACTTCTACTCCAGAAGTTCCTTGCCTCAGCTGTAAAACGGAGCAGGTGCTAGCTTACCTTTGGCTGTCTCGCTTAACAGTAGACGCTCAGGCCACCTGACACCTTGGTTGCCACTGATGTGGCTGCATCTCCTGGCCCCGTTTTGTCCTGGGGGCCTCTCAACCCTTAAGCTAGGCTCCTTCAAGATGCCTATCCTGGGCTACATGTTGGACTCACCTGACTCCACAGGCCCTTTTTATTCTGATTGTGTTTTTTTTTTTAAATGTTTATTTATTATATAGAGAAAGAGAATAGAGAAAGACACTTGTAGTGTTACTTCACCACTCATGAAGCTTCCCCTCCTGCAGGTAGGAACCAGGGGGCTTGAACCCTGGCCCTTGTGCATGCTCATGTGTACGCCACCATCTACCCCTCCTTAAAATTTACTTATGGGTGGGAATGAGGGCACCACCCTGGCACATGTGATGCCAGGGATCAAACTCAGAACCTCATACTTGTAAGCCTTGCAAGCTTCTTAGATTTAAAGATCAAAAAAAGCCTGAAGGCTTCTTCCCCTTTGGAAGACAAAGTCCTAATTTTGGGGGGAACTGACAGCTTCCCAGTGGAAAGAAGCACATCTCCACTGCCCTTACCTTCAGCAGCACCTGATATTTCATCAGCCTCTGACTGGGTCCTCTCAGATACTTAAAGAGGGGGAGACTGTGGTCCAACTGGCGCTGACAGACCTTTAAAAGCCAAACAGAAACAACAATATAAAGCAAACAACTTAGACACAGGAGAAACACGGTGACACTCAAGATACAAAAAACAGGCTCTTCAGAGACAGCAGGGAGGGGAGCCAACCAGCTGCATGATGTCACTGAGGTTTGGGTGACATTTTGTCCTGCCAGGGGTGGCAGGGTCACTTCTAGAAGCAAGTACAGTGGAAATCAGCCAGGCTCTTCAAATCCTTCTGAAAAGGAGGCAGCAGGTCCTGGAGCTGGGACATGGGGCTTATTTCAGCCATTTTAATGCTGAAGGATAGCTGGTGGCTTATTGATATCCTTCCAGGGAGCCCCGGAAGTGTGACCTCTGACTCAGTTCCATTTTCCCAGCCTATCCTAGAGAGGACTCTGAGTTGTTTGTTTGTCTCACAGAGACCTAGGGGAGCACTGAAACTCCCAATATATACTTGCAAAATGAAAGAGACTTTTAATAAATTTAAGTCTTAATGCCAGAGTCCTCTACCTCATTCATATTTTTGATTTCTTTGGAGAAATGTGTCCAGAAACACTTAGAAACACTGCCCAGGGAAACCAATCTGCGGGAGACTGTGTGAGCTCCACGTTACCCCAAAGTAGGCGCAGTCTTCACATTCCTGCCAGATTGCTGTGGCTCGGGGCAGATTCTGATGATATCTAAAATACATCTGAAGATCTTCTTTCTGAATGGGAAGAGGTGAGAACAAATCAATCCAGGAGGTAGCATTTTTCAGGAAGTAGACAGGAAAACTACGGCTTATTCATTGAACAAGGCTAAGCATTACTAGGGTGTAAGGAACTGGAGGTCCAGACAAGTAGCCTTAAGTTAGGGGGAGTGTGTGGTGAAGAGGGCCAACCGTATAAACACACATATGAATGAGTGTGACGGACAACGACAGTAGGTAAGCAAGTAAGCAAATTCCTGAAGAAGTTTTTTGTTTTGTTTTGTTTTTTGATCTTTACTCTTTCTCTCCTGATTTTGTTTTATTTTTTTCCACCAGGGTTATTGCTAGGGCTCAGTGCCTACACAATTCCACTGTTTCCAGCTGTTGTTATTTGGTAGATACTAAGAGACAGAGAGCTAGAAAGAGAGAGAGAGAGCTACAGCCCTGCTCTGCCACGCATAAAGCCCCCCTCCCACAGAGGGGCCAGGAACTTAAACCCAAGTCTTTGTGCACAGTAGCATGTGTGGTCTGGTCTACAGTATGAGATCTGGCCCCTTCCCCACGCTTTTTTATACGTTTTTATTATTTTACCAGAACTCTGGCTTATGGTGGTGCTGGTGATTGAACTTGGAACCTTTGGTGCCTTTGGCATGAATGTCTTTTTGCATAACCACTATAGGGACTCTCTAGTCCCCTGTTTTTTTGTTTTTTTTTGTCTCCAGGGTTATTGCTGGGGCTCAGTGCCTGCACTATGAATCCACTGCTCCTGGAGGCTACTTTTCCTATTTTTGTTGCCCTTGTTGTTACCCTTGTTGTCGCTATTATTATTGTTGTCATTGCTGTTATTGTTGTTGGGTAGGACAGAGAGAAATTGAGAGAGGAGGGGAGACAGAAAGGGGGAAAGATAGACACCTGCAGACCTGCTTCACTGCCCGTGAAGTAACCCCCCTGCAGGTGGGGAGCCAGGGGCGCAAACTGGGATCCTTATGCTGGTCGGTGTGCTTTGCGCCACCTGCACTTAACCCACTGCACTATCGCCCGACCCCCTCCCCTACTCTTTTTAAAAATAAATATATATTTTTTTATTTCATGAGAGATAGAGAGGAAAAAAGACAGACAGACAGGCAGACACACTATAAAAGCACTCCAGCACATGTGATGGGGGGGCAGGATGCAACACAGGACTTCACGCTTTTTTTTTTTTTTGCCTCCAAGGTTATTGATGGGGTTTGGTGCCTGCACTATGAATCCACTGCTCCTGGAGGCTGTTTTTTTCCCTTTTGTTGTCCTTGTTGTTTATCTTTGTTGTTACCTTAGTTGTTGCCAACATTGCGGTCATTGCTGCTGGACAGGACAGAGAGAAATGGAGAGAGGAGGGGAAGACAGAGAGGGGGAAAGAAAGATAGACACCTGCAGACCTGCTTCACCGCTAGTGAGGTGACCCCCCTGCAGGTGGGGACCCGGAGGCTCAAGCCAGGATCCTTACACTGGTCCTTGGGCTTCGCACCATGTGCACTTAACCCACTGCCCTACTGCCCAGCTCCCATGGACTTTATACTTTTAAGTCTAGAAGCCCAGGCAGCCTCCCCTGCTCATTATCCTTATGCAAATACTTCTTCAAATTAGTCTTCAATGAGTGACGGAATTGACAGAAATAGTGCTGGTGATGATGGCCCCTCTGTTCTCTCCTCCCACTGTCTCCTCATTACAGCTATCATGGGGCCAGCCCTAGAGGGGTTAAAGCAAAGAACCCAAATGTTGGCACACTCCAGAAGGAAACTAGCAGTAGAAGCAGCACAGCTGGGAGGGCGGCAAGGTGGCCTCCATGCTCATCTCCAACCTCCAGGAGACAGGAAAGTTACATGAGATGGAGATAAGCGCTGGAGATCAAGAGGGACCTACCCACTCAGGGCACCAGAGACCAAGAGGGTGGGCTACCGAGCAGCCCCTTGGACTGTGCGCTACTTTGCCACATGCATGGTCCAGGTGTGAACTCTGCCCCACCACATTGAAGAAAGCTTTGATGCTGTGGCGGAGCCTCTCTCATTCACTCCTAAAAACAAACAAACAAAAACACTGAAGGAGTGGGCACACTAGATGGAATCTCCCCACCCCACCAGCCTATGGAGTCCATTTCTTTGTGGCTTTTTCTGTCACTATCCTTCTGCTCAAGTCAACTCTGAAAGGCCTTCATAGGCATGTAGATTATATTTTCACACAGTTTCAGTTCTCTCTACTCTTTTATCTTTTCCTCTCTCTCTCTCCCCTTCCCCTCTCTCTCTCTCTTTCTCTTTCTTTCTTTGTTTCTTTCTTTCCTCTCTTCCTGCCAAGGTTATCACTGGGGCTCAGTGCCCGCATGACTCTACCACTCCTGCTACTTATTTTTTTCTTTCCTCTTGATAGGAGGTGAAAAACAGAGGTAGAGATAGATAGATAGATAGATAGATAGATAGATAGATAGATAATCACAGCACCAATCCCCTACTGTGAAACTTCCCCTCTTGTGTTGGACTGGGGCTCCAACTTGAGCCCTTGCACATGGTAGCAAGTGCGCTATACCAGGTGAAGCCACCTGCCAGCCCTCCTGCTGTATATCTCTAAACACACTGCTGTAGTGAATGATGTTCATTTCTATAACTCTACCTGACCTTGACGAATGGAACTAGTCAAGAACTCCAGCAGCTCTATCCTTTGCTACTCTCTGGAAAAATAAAAGTCTCTCGCTCTCCCCCCCCAGACTCTGGAAGAGAGATGACCTTTGAGAAATGTTGCCAGACTGGTTAAGGAGCTGTAGTAATATCTTAGAACTTAGCAATTGGGGGTTGGGCGATGGCACAGCAGGTTAAGCGCACGTGGCGCAAAACGCAGGTACCGGTGTAAGGATCCCCCCTGGCTCCCCACCTGCAGGGGGGTCGCTTCACAGGCAGTGAAGCAGGTCTGCAGGTGTCTCTCTGTCTCTCCACCTCTGTCTTCCCCTTCCCTCTTGATTTCTCTCTGTCCTATCCAGCAACAACATCAATGATAAAATAACAACAACAACAAGGGCAACAAAATGGGAAGGGATGGCCTCCAGGAGCAGTGGATTCGTAGTGCAGGCACCAAGCCCCAGCAATAAGCCTGGAGGCAAAAAGAAAAGAAAAGAGCTTAGCAATAATATGTCTATTATCCATTCACTTGATAACGGTCTTTTGGAGTGCCTTCAATGGACCAGGCACCATAATAAATGCATTAGCTAAACTTCCATGCCTCCCATAGCAGAGAAGCCCAGGCCTGAGGAGCATTTCCACCTTACTTAGGGCCAACCTTAGTAAACAAATTTAATTAGACATCTTAACTTCATTTAGTCCACCCAATACACAAAGCAACTACCCTCTGAACTACTAAGAGCCTTCAAAGTTTCATTGTTTTCAATACTCAGTTGAAGATTCTCAGAAGCTGGAGGAGAATTTGGCAACTCCTTTAAGAGTCAGTAGTTGCCTTTTCCCCAGCTCTGCCAGTAAGAGCGGATGCCTGTGCTCTTGGTGGATGCTGAACTGAAACCTACATTCCTGATACCCATCCTTCTTCTTCTTTTTAATCTACTATCTATTTATTGGATAGAGACAACCAGAAATCAAGAGGGAAGGGGGTGACAGAGAGGGAATAGACACCTGCAACACTACTTCACCACTCACAAAAACTTCCCCCTGCAGGTGGAGACTGGGAGCTGGAACCCAGGTAACACGTGTGCTCAACTAGGTGTCACCTAGCCCCTGACACCTCCCCTTCTTGGTCCTGTGTGTCTATACTTGAGAGGAGCACAGAACACTGCAGGTCTTCAAATACTGAGCCACAATGCACATAAAGTTGCCTTTCAGTCTAGGATCATCTAGAGAACGGATGCATGCTAGCAACACATGAAAATGGTAGACTGTGTCACCTTTTTAAATTTATTTATTTATTGCTTCCAGGGTTATTGCAGGGGCTCAGTGCCCACACTACGAATCCACTGCTCCTGGCAGCCATTTTTTCCTTTATATTTATTTATTTACTTTTATTTTATTCAATAGGACAGAGAGAAATTCAGAGAGGAGGGGTTATAGAGTGGGAGAAAGACAGACGCCTGCAGACCTGCTTCACTGTTCATGAAGCGCCCCCACTACAGTGGAGGAGCAGGGGCTCGAACCTGGGTCCTTTTGAGAGTCCTTGCACACTGTACTATGTGCACTTAACCAGGTATGTTACCATCTGGCCCCTGACTGTATCACCTTATTATAGAATAAACCAGGTGCTAAAAAAGGATGCCCAGGGGCCAGGCAGTGGCACATTGGGTAGAGCACACACATTACAATGCACAAGGACCCAGGTTCAAACCCCCAGTCCTTGTCTGTAGGGGGTGGGGGTGAACCTCAGGAACAGTGAAGCAGTGCTGTAGATATCTCTCTTTCTCTATTTCCCCTCTTTTCAATTTCTCTTCATTCTATCAAATAAATAAGTATATTTTTAAATGCTATCCCAAAGTTATATTCACACAGGATGGTGCTAGTTCCTTGACTTTGTCCAGTATATGCAATATGGTCTTGGGTGATTTAACTTAATTTTCTAAATTTCAGTTTCGATATCTGTTAAATGGATTTATAATAAGTCAATTCCCATGATTATTGTGAGATTGAGATGTTATATAGAAACCTCTTGACAAATTGCCCGACATGTGCAGAATACTCACTAAGTGGTAGCCATTATCAAAGCACTGTGCACTCTGTAAAGAGGACTTTTTACTTTTCCAATGTACCATTCACTTCTGCATGCACTATTTTATTTGACTTCCACAACAGTGTTCCATATTGACATTATCAAATCTAATATGTGGGGGAGGTCAGTGAGATTCCAGTATTTAAGTGACTTGATTTGCTTTAAGTAATTAAGTCAAACCATGTGAATCTGGCAAATGGCTCAACTTAGGTGACAAATTAAGTTCCCTAAATTTTGTGATGATCTTTCCATGCACCATGAGATCTCAATGCAAACTTGAAATCAAAGCCAACTACTGACAAAGGTTGTTCTCTGGGGAAGAACCATCCTGGTTCTAGAGCCTTACTAAAACACTTCGCCAGAGCACTACTTCGAAATGCAGTTCCACAACTGGTGGGATTCTGCAGATTTTTTGAATAAAGGTAAACCACTGTAGTATATAGCAGACAAGTGGTCTGGGAGGTGGTGCAGTGGACAGAGACTGGACTCTCAAGCATGAAGTCCAGAGTTCATTCCCTGGCAGCACATGTACCAAAGTGATGTCTGGTTCTCTTTCTTTGTCTATCTTCTTCATGAATAAATCTTTTTTTTTTCAAAAAAAAAGTTAAGTAGCAGGTGAGAGGGGTTGGCAAAATAGCTCACCTGGGTTGTGTGTCTGCTTTGCTACTTGAAGGACCCAGGTTCGAGCCTGGCGCCTGCCACACTCAGGAGCACTTTGATGTTATGATGTGTCTTTGTCTCTGCCTCCCTCTCTCTCTAAAAATGTTGGCCCCAGTGGTAAAGCCACGCAACAACAAAATAAAGGACAATGGGCCTGATTCGTTGGCTAGCAAATGCCAGTTATTGTACGGCAGCCGCCAATTTCTTCAAGGAATCTCAAGATTAGGTAGCTAGGATTGTTATTACACTTATCCTAGCATATTCACTGTGTCTCGCAAGACTTTATTACCTGTTTATTACCTGGCACACCTGATTGATCATGTGTTACCATGTGCAAGGACCTGGGCTCAAGCCTCTGGTAACCACCTGCAGGGAGGAAGTTTCATGAGCTGTGAAGCAGGTATGCTGGTCTGTCTCTCTGTCTATCTGTCTATCTATCTGTTCCCCCATTCCCTCTCAGCTTCTGTCTTTGTAAAAAAAAAATTGGATAATAAAAAAAAAAAGTTTTTTAAAGACTAGGAGTATGGATCAACCTGTCAACACCCATGTTCAGCAGGGAAGCAATTACAGAAACCAGACCTTCCACCTTCTGCATCCCACAATGACCTTGCGTCCATACTCCCAGAGGGTTAAAGAATAGGAAAGCTATCAGGAGAGGGGATGGGATGGGATATGGAGTTCTGGTGGTGGAAACTGTGTGAAGTTGTACCCCTCTTATCCTATGGTTTTTATAAATAAAATAAAGAAAAAAAAAAGACTTCTTAAAAAAAAACTTTACTACTTGTTTTTGAGTCCACCACCAGAAGTCATACAGGATTATACGCAGGATTCATGGTCTGGATTAATGATTTCTAAGGTTCCTCCCAATGCTGAAAAAGTTTTGGAAAAATTTAGGAAAGAAAATTTTCTAAGGAAAAATTTCTGTATATTTCTACAATTTTTATTTGATAATATCTTACATGTCATAAGAATTCAGTTATGGGAGTCGGGCTGTAGCACAACGGGTTAAGCGCAGGTGGCGCTAAGCTCAAGGACTGGCGTCAGGATCCCAGTTCGAGCCCCCAGCTCCCCACCTGCAGGCAGGTCCCTTCACAGGCTGTGAAGCAGGTCTGCAGGTGTCTGTCTTTCTCTCCTCCTCTCTTTCTTCCCCTCCTCTCTCCATTTCTCTCTGTCCTATCCAACAACAACGACATCAATAATAACTACAACAATAAAACAACAAGGGCAACAAAAGGGAATAAATAAATAAAATTTAAAAATAAAAAAAAAAAAAAAAGAATTCAGTTATGTTCTCACTGCATTTTTTTTATACCAGGGCTTTGTGCACAAGCAATTCCACTGCTCCCAGCGGACAGTCTGCTTTTTAATTTCAAATATATACAAAGAATATATACAATTTAATGAGGCAGTTCAGCCCACTGTGTGAACATGGTTTCAAAACAGCTGCTTATTTATTTGTCCAAAGTTATGTTGCATCTATGTATCTATCTATCTATCTATCTATCTATCTATCTATGTATATATTTGTTTATTTTCCCTTTTGTTGCCTTTGTTGTTTTTTAGTGTTGTTGTAGTTATTATTGATGTCATTGTTGTTGTTGAACAGGACAGAGAGAAATAGAGAGAGGAGGGGAAGACAGGGCAAGAGAAAGACAGACACCTGCAGACCTGCTTCACCACCTGTGAAGTGACTCCCCCTGCAGGTGGGGAGCCGGGAGCTCAAACCTGGATCTTTATGCCGGTCCTTGCGCTACACACCACGTGCGCTTAACCCGCTGCGCTACTGCCTGACTCCCTATGTTGCATCTTTTGAGGAACCTAGCCAACCAGTCTTCCTTTTAGCTAGGCTTTGCAAGAAATAAGACTTGCAAGTTCCTCCCACTGTCAGTGAAATGGGCTCATCTCACCTTGGGGGAAGGACTACAAAGGACTCCTGGCGGGGATTCAAGAGGCCTAGACAGGTTTTCAGATCATTAGTGTTTCCATTTGCCCTTGCCATGAACACCCAAAATTAAGAGCGGATGTCAATCACAAGATTATGTGACTTTGATCACATGAGCCTTTTGATCTACTGGGAGCATAGACTTACTCTCTTGAGAAAGCAACGTGCCAGAAGTTCAGGGTTTTCGGTGCAGTTTTCCAATTCTTTTAGAAAAGTCCTAGGGAAAGAGAAGTATAATAATGCTTTGGCTTTTTTTTTTTTTTTTTTAAAAAACATGTCCAGGGTTACACTTTACTAAGTAAAATCACTTAAGGTTTGAAGAGATCCATAGAAAAATGTCGTTCTCCAGGCTTTATTGCTCTTGACTCATCTTCAACACACTGATTTGGAAGAAAGAAATGCCTTCTGTCACATGACTTGGATTGCCACAGCTGTTCTGATAACCCAAGCTTGAGCCAGGGGGCAACTGGACACAATGGCGGTTATCTCTGCAGGACAATAATGGAGTAAGAGCTGCTACAGTAGTGCTCCACTGATCTGTGTATCTATTTTTGCTCCAGTACTAGGCAGTTTTGATGACAGTAGCTTTATAATATAGTTTGAGATCTGGGAATATGATGCCTCCATGTCCTGTTTACAAGTTTGACACCATCTTCCCAGACAGCACTTTCAGCCCTCCTGCAAGTTATTTCTTGGGCTCAGGCAAATATTAGTAAAGTCATGGGCCCTTTGGAATATACCTAAAATAGACTCCTAGCTTCTTCTAACATGAAGACCCCAAATATCATCTGCTATATTCCTGCCTTTAGGTTTCTGTTTGTTAAACAATTTGTTGTACTTTATATCTTTTTAAAATTTACTTTGTTTTGTTTTTTTGCCTCCAGGGTTATTGCTGGGGCTAGGTGCCTGCACCACGAATCCACTGCTCCTGGAGGCTTTCCCCCCCTTTTGTTGCCCTTGTGTTTTATCGTTGTTGTGGTTATTATTATTGTTGTTATTAATGTCACTGTTAGATAATACAGAGAGAAATAAAGAGAGATGGAGAAGACAAGAGAGGAGGAGAGAAAGATGGACACCTGCAGACCTGCTTCACTGCTTGTGTAGTGACCTCCCTGCAGGTGGGGAGCCAGGGGCTCGAACCGGGTTCCTTATGCCAGTCCTTGAGCTTCTCACCATGTACACTTAACCCGCTGCACTACCGCCCAACCCCCTTAAAATTTCTTTACTGAGTAATTAATGGTTTACAGTCAACAGTAAAATACAATAATTTGTACATGTGTAACATTTCCCAGTTTTCCACATAACAGTTCAACCTTTACTAGGTCCTCTTCTGCCATCATGTTCCAGGATCTGAACCCTCCCCTCCCCTTGACCCCAGAGTGTTTTACTTTGGTGCAACACATCAACTTCAATCCAAGTTCTGCTTTGTATTTTCCCTTCTGATCTTGTTTTTCAGCTTCTATCTATGAGTGAAATCATACCATATTCATCCTGACTTATCTCACTTAACATGATTTCTTCAAGCTCCATCCAAGATGGGGTAAACGTGAATTCACCATTTTTAATAACTGAATAGTATTCCATCGTGTATATAGACCACAACTTACTCATCTACTCATCTGTTATTGGACACCTGGGTTGCTTCCAGGTTTTGGCTATTACAAATTGTGCTGCTATTAACATAGGTATACACAAGTCTTTTTGGATGGATGTGTTTGGTTCTTTAGGATATATGCCCAGGAGAGGACTTTTGCTTTGTATCTTAATGTTTTTCAGACACCAAGTTGCAGATGCTACCATGACACCAACCAGACTTCCTTGGGCAGATAATCTCACCAATGTGTCCAGAAACCCCACCTCCCCAGAGTCCTACCCCACTAGGGAAAGATAGAAACAGGCTGGGAGTATGGATTGACCTATCAACATCCATATCCAATGAAGAAGCAATTACAGAAGCCAGTACTCCCATCTTCTGCACCCCCATAATGATCCCAGGTCCATACTCTCAGAGAGATAAAGAATAGGAAAGCTTTCAATGGAGGAGGGATGGGATAATGAAATTTTGCTGGTGAGAATTATATGGAATTGCACCCCTCTTAGCCTACAATCTTGTCAGTCATTATTAAATCAATTTAAAAAATCAAGAAACAATAATAATAGAGCTGCTGCAGTTAGAACTGACACTGTTGAGAGCTTACCACAAGCCAGACTCAAGCCAAGCAAAAAACAAGATTTCACGTAGCCCTCAACCAAACTTGGAAGACAGCAGTTCACTAATGGGAAACACAAGGCTCAAAGCATTGAAATAACTTCTACGGGGAAAGTAGCTGAGATGGGATTTCCATTGCAGTTTTGTGTCCGCCCAATACAGAAGATATGTGGTTAGGAAACTGACTCAAGACACAAGTGTTTCTTTAAAAAGACTCAATCGTTTCCATTCTATCTGTAGAGCGTGTGCTCTTGGGGGTCACCACAGTGGAATAAAGTGAACAAGCAAACTATTACTTTCCCATCTATAAAATGTGGAAGGGTTGGAAGATGATTTCCAAAGTCCTCTCTTGCTGTAACTTTCTGGAACTCAACAACCAGGCAGCGCTAGGCACAGAGTATGACTGACCAGTCAGCACTTTTGAACAGTCCCCAACACTACACTGTGATGCTAAATAGGTGGGTAGAAGTCTTGGTCATCTTTGCATTCTCAATACCAAATGAACACAGAACCCAGCACCGAATGGGCACTCAATAAATGCTGATGCAAGAAGAGGTATACACACAAAGGAATACACGAATTAACACATTAATGCCTGGCACCTAGAGCATGTGCTATTAATGTCTTTTTCCTCCTCCTCCTCCTCCTCCTCCTCCTTTTCCTCCTCTTACTCCCTCTCTGCCTCTCCTCCTCCTCTCCCTCCTCCTCTTCTTCTTGGGATCTGTGGTACTTCTCCCATCTTACTTCCCATTCCACCCCCACCTAGTCCACCTATCTAGCCATTTGCTTAAGCACTCTCTCCCCCAATTCCATCAGTCTGATTTCCACCCTTCTCTTCTGTCTTCCCCAATTAATTAGAATTATTACATACCTGCTGTGAAACTCATAGAGTTCTTTAATATTTCCAAAGAGAACATCCTTGTTATTCTGAAGAACATCTGGAATCAGATGCTTCAACCAAACAAAATCCATTGGTGTGATATATCCCTGCAGTGGTGGGAACAATGGTTCAGTGTTATAGACAGGAACCCAGAAGGGATCATTTAAACTAGTAATGCCAGCGACCAAGATTGTAATGAAATACATGGGAGAACATAGCACATATGCTTACTGAAAAATCTATCCAGTGTTTCTTTTGATAGAAATTTCCCCATGTGTCCATCTTCAGAAGAAGATGGCTTAATGATAATAATAATAAAACAGCATTAAACAGGAAGAAATTTTTATTTCTAAATGTTTACATTCTATAAGTTAGGTGTAAGCAAGGAAAACAACTTACCCATCATTTCATGATCTGGTACAATTACTATAGTTTCGATTCTTTATCTTTCACGACTTTTAAAAAGTCTATTTTACATGGTTATAATCATAGTACACATAAAATTTTGCAATGTTTCTCCATATGCACCTAGACTGTTTATGAATTTCTGTATGTTTTTGTTTAAAGTTAATCTTGCAAAACATTTTCAGTGTTGCTACATGTTATTCAAACATGGTGATTTTATGACAGCTGAATAATATTTCATCATATATAATAAATATAATAATAACATATTATTATGTAGCTTATTAACCAATACCCACTTATTTGACATTTGGATTGCTTCTTTATGGGGAAAAATTTCTATAATAGTGTGTGTAGGTTTTTTTTTTTCTTCAAGATTATTCCTTTTTGGAAAACGGTAAGCTAACACTTTTAAGAAAAAAAAAACAATTTTTCCTTACATGTTATCAAAAACATTGAATTATAATATCCATTGTTGGCAAGAATGTGGTTAGCCTTATTGAACACTGGTAGAATCAATGTGAATGGACATAGTCTTCTGAAAGCTATTTGATTTCAATGATCAATTATCACAAGAATGCTCTTATCTCTACTGGAAAGACACTTGTGCCATGACAAGACCTGAAGCCTTGGTGTAAATTCTGGAGACATATGGCAAGGATTTTGAATATTTTGGTGCAACAACGTTCTCCAGTTTGAATACATGCTTAACCCCCACCCCCATTCTACTTACATCAATAATGCTCTTAATCTCTTTTATATAATTCTCTTCAGTCTCAAGCAAGTCACGTATAATGCGCCTGAATCATGACAGCAGGTTGGAAGATGAAAGAGAAAGACAGGGAGGGAAAAGTAGGTTTTTTTTTTCCCCCCAGAATTATTTAAAATAAAGTTCATCAACATAGTTTTTCTTAGTGACTCATGTACTTTGGTTGTGGTTAGTTCATTGTGTTTAACGAATATTCCAGACCAATGATTCACAAATATATGCTGATCACACTGGTGTAAGGACAAACAGCAAGGCTGGAGGAATCAAAACCCATTTGTGCAATTAGTAAATGACCTGTCTGGTATATTGCACCAAAGTAAGACTCTGGGGTACGGGGAATGGTCCAGGTCCTGGAACATGATAGCAGAGGAGGACCTAGTGGGGATTGAAGTTTTCTGTGGAAAACTGGGAAATGGTATAAATTATTATATTCTAATGTCAACTGTAAAGCATTAATCCTCCAATAAAGAGATTTTTAAAATGGGGGTTGGGCAGTAGTGCAGTGGGTTAAGCGCACGTGGCACAAAGCACAAGGATGGCATAAGGATCCCGGTTCAGCCCCTGGCTCCCCACCTGCAAGGGGGTCGATTCACAAGCAGTAAAGCAGGTCTGCAGGTGTCCATCTTTCTCTCCCCTTCTCTATCTTCCCCTCCTCTCTCGATTTCTCTCCAGCAACAATGACAGCAAATGATAACAATACTAATAACAATAACGATAAACAACAAGGGCAACAAAAAGGGGAAAAAATGGCCTCCAGGAGCAGTGGATTCATAGTGCAGGCACCGAGCCCCAGCAATAACCCTGGAGGCAATAAATAAATAAATAAATAAATAAATAAATAAATTACCTGTCTCCTGGGTGGGCCACAATGGAGAAGAGAGGGGAGTAAGAGCTCAAGAGCACAGAGTCAGAAATACCAGGTCTAGATCCTTAAATCAGGAAAGTATGCCTGATGCCTACAGACGGCATGTGGCTTCCTGGGTGTTCTCTATAGCTATGGTTTCATTGCTCTAGTTGAGACATTGTCCACATGGATGTATTTTATTGTGTATGAGATTATGCAGATGCCAGTAACTCCCCCTACCCCCAGCCTCTGGCACTGGATGCATTAGTGTGATTGATTTCCTCAGCCAAAAGGCATGTGTTCTGTCAGCTTCCTTTGAGGACAGTAGGTAGAGGAGGTGTGGTGAGTGTGACTTTAAGATGACCCCAAAATTCTTGGCCCCTGGTATGCACAGACCTCCTCCCAGCTAGTCGATCAAACCCTAATCTGCACATTAGGAGAAGGAATTTTACTCTCCTGACTTGGTCTCCATTGGTTGAATTTAAGTAGGTAGATTACCCCGTTAGGCCTGTTCTAATCTCTCCTTCCCTCCCTCCCCCCCTCTGTGTATCTTTCTCACTGTATCTCTCTCACACAAACATGCATAATATATTTAAAAAATAATAATCAACAGATGCATTTTAGTAAGTTCACACAAATGTACAAATGGTTCCTTGCCAAGATGCTCAATACACACTAACATAACAAATACACACTAATATAACAAAGTCATAGCAAAAGGAAACAACAAATATTTAACTACTAAAATGGCAGAACTGTCAAGCCTCAAAGACAGAGATGGGAATAGTCTCAGATAGCAATGGGGCAAGAGAGGTATAATTTGTGCAAGGTAACCTGGAAATCTCTTATCAAAATGTAAATCGTATGCTCCACGACTCAAAAACATTCTAAGAATGTTATTTGTGATTAGAAAAGTAGAACATGAACAACATCAAATATGAACTAGCAGTTACCTGAATTCTTCATGACAAATTACAGAACATTCATATGATGAAATAGACCTATGTGGTTCTAAAAGAATGAGGTAAACTGAATCACACTCATGTTTCACACCAGGAATTTTAAGTAATTGGAAAAAAACAACAACTAAGAAGCAGGACAGTATGTACTGTGTAAACTCGAATGTGCATGTGCTCATATACACACAATTTATACATTTAGAAAAATCATAGCACTAAAGACATTACTAACAGTGACATTCTTTTAGAGAGAAGTGCTGAGGGCAAAGGCACTGAAGAAAACTGGGAAATGAATTTCTTTCTACATTTACTCTTCAGTCTTCTACAATCTTTGATTTTAAAAACTCTTTAAATTTTTGTCAGAATAGAAAGCAGTTTCTCTTTACTTTTTACATTTATGTATTCTTTAGATAGAAACAGAGATGGGCAGAAAGAACAAGAGAAAGAGACAGAAACAGACACACGGGGGTGGGGGCAACTCTGAAGTTTCATGCTTGGGATCAGGCTCTAACCTGGGTTGTGGCAAAGCAGCACACTACCCAAGTGAGCTATTTTGAGGGCCCTTACGTGACATTTTAAGTTAACATTACTGGAGGTATGGCATTAAAACCAGATTTGAGTGATGTAAATAAACCCTACAATGTACAAATCTTGTTTTTTAAATATTATTTTGAAAGAGCTTTATATTTTTAATGAGGGAGATAGAGATAGACTATATATAGTATTGCTCAGCTCTGGCTTATGGTGATGCTGGGAATGATCCTGGGACCTCAGAGTCTCAGGAATGAAAGTGTTTTTACAGAACCATTATGTTGCCTCCCCAGCCCCAATCTACATTTTATAGCTCAAAAAACCACTTCCTTTTAAAATGACAATTTTGTGTCCATCTATAAATGCTTGCTACAAGACTGGTAAAAGCTTACCTGCTGACAGTGGGTACATTTAAGAAACATAAAGGCTATGAAAAGGCTACTTTTAAATTGTGCTCAGCTAACAGAGTAACTAATAGTTTCCTTCACTTTAAATCATCCTGATGACAGCTGCTATATCAGAAGGAATATAAGTCTGGACATGGACAGGACACCAATCTGTTTCTATGAGCCGTGATGTCACCTAGGAGCACAGCTAAGCATCCACAGAGGATGCCATTAGCCTCTTATGCCTTCATGACTCATCATGACTCATCATGGCTCATCCAGCTATTACAGGTGTGCTGACTGCTCAGGTAGTCAGAAGGCAGAATGAGTTGGCTGTGAGCAGAGACTGATCTGCTTATCCAACAGTTATGCAAGAATGCAAAGGTCCTTAGGTGTTTTAGGAATATGACAAAAGAAGATAGTCACAATTTAGAATAAAGGAAGAGGGCTAGGGATGCTGGGTGTGGTGTACCCGGTTAAGTGCGCATAGCACTGTGCACAAAGATCTGCACAAGGGCCTGGGTTTGAGCCCCCACTCCCCACATGCAAGAGGGTACTCTTCCTGAGTGGTAAAGCAGGTCTGCAGGTCTCTCTCTCTCTCTCTCTCTCTCTCTCCCTCTCTCTTTCTCTCCCTCTCTCTCTCTCTCTCCTCTCTCTCTCTCTCTCTCTCTCTCTCTCCCTCTCCCAACCTTCTGAGTTTCTCTCTCTCCTGCTGAATAAAATGGAAAGGGGGAAATAAAAGGAAAAAATAGCCTCCAGGAGTAGAGGATTCATAGTGCTGCATAGTCCCAGAAATATCCCTGAAGGCAAAAAAAAAAAAAAAAAAAGTGCTGGATGGTGGCACACCGGGTTGAACACACACATTAGCATGCACAAGGATCCAAGTTCAAGCCCATGCTCCCCACTTGCAGGGGTAAAGCTTTGCGAGTGGTGAAACAGGTCTACAGCTCTTTGTCTCTCTCCCTCTCTATCTCTCCCTTCCCTCTCAATTTCTCTCTGTCTCTATCTAATAAATATAAATAAATAAATAAATAAAGTAGATAATGGAAGTAGAAATAAAACAAAATTTAAAAAAAAAGAAGAAACCTTGTCAGATCACATCCAGTTTATGGTTTGGAAAAGGATCTAGTGGTCTCATGCAACTGTTTCATTTTACTTGCTGGCATGTAACAGACAGAGCTCCAAAGACAGGCAGTGCCCTGTACACCACACTGGGTGCCGACATTTCATTTTGAGTAAAAAGAATAGGCTTGTACAAATGTTACAATGCACAAGAACCCAGGTTAAAGCCCCTGCCCAGTTCCCACCTTAAGGGGGAAAGCTTCATAAGTAGTGAAGGAGTGCTGCAGGTCTCTCTGTCACTCCTCTTGATTTCTATCTATCAAATAAATAAGTTAATTACATTAAAAATAAAAGGATAGGCCTAACACTACTTTTAAGCCACTGCTGCCTTTGCTCTCCTTTTTTTAATAGTATTTTTTTCTTTTTTCAATATTTGTTTCAATATTTGATAGGACAGAGAGAAACTAAGAAGAGAATGGGAGACAGAGAGGGAGAGAGAAAGAAAGATACCTGTAGCACTGCTTCACTGCTCATGAAACTTACTCTCTACAGGTGGGGACCAGGAGTTTGAACCTGGGTCCTTGCACATGCAAATATGTGCACTCAGTCGGATGCACTGTGGCCCAGTCCCTCTTTGTTTCCTTTTCAAATAGCTTTATAAAATAAAAGGGCATTTATGATTCAACTGATGATCGCCTGTTTTATCCTTTCAAGGCACATAACTCTGCTCAGAAAATGACCCTCAACCTGAAATCACTGCAGTCATAGCATGTTTAGAGTCAGAGAGTATAGATAAAGAACAGAAAGCACAGGCCATACTCAAGTAATTTTCAAAATCATTAAACATCAACCATAATCTATGTCCTGGTGGGTACCTGCCCAGAGGTAAAACAGCATGGCCAAGCACTCAATGGACATTCAGGAAGCCAGAGCAGCCTGCACTGACAGACTGCACTCGAATCTACATCCCGGCACTTTGTTTTACACTAAAAAGTGGACTCCTCCTCACCCCCAATCAGGTTATTAAGGAAGTGGAGCCACGAAGTTTGAAGAGACAGTTCCCTTTCTGAAACCTCATTTCAAGGTAGTATAAACATAGATCTGAGCATCTGATTCCATTCTATATGTCACCCCTGGTTGACTTCAGACAACACCATAATGGAGGGGGGGTGGAGGGGGTAAGAATAGAATGAATATAACTTTTCAAAAAGTGAGTGCTGGGGCAGGGAGACAGCACAGTGGTTATACAGAAAGAGTTTCATGCCTGAGGTTCCAGAGTTATATGTTCAATCCCTCTGTACCACCACAAGCCAGAACTGAGCAGTGCTCTGTTATAAAGAAGGGGGGGGGGGATAAAAGGATGGGAAGGAAAGGGAAGGGAGGGGAGGGAAGGGGAGGGAAGGGAAGTGCTTTGGGCTAGGGAATAGTTCACCCAGTAGAGTGCACATTTTGCCATGATGGAGGACCTGGATTCAAGCCCCCAGCCCCCGCATGGGAACACCATACAAAAGGAAGCTTGAACCCGGGTCCTTGAGCACGGTAATGTGAGTGCTTACCCAGGTGTGCCGTCATCTGGCCCCTTTCTTTTTTCTTTTCTTTTTTTTTTTTTTTTTTAGCTGGATAGGACAGAGAGAACTTGAAAGTGGAAGGGGAGATAGAGAGGGAGAGATAAAGAGAGAAGCCTATAGACCTGCTTCACCATTTTCAAAGCTTTCCCCCTGCAGGTGGAGAGTGGGTCTGTAACCCAGGTCTTCGACATGACAATATGCGCATTTAGCCAGGTACACCACCACCCGATGCCCCAATTTATTGCTCAGACTGTCTTAAGTGTATAGCTCAGTGTTAGTAAACATAAACTCACAATACTGTGCAACCATCGCGTGTCACCCCAAAGTGGAATATACCCATTTGGACACTAACTTGCCACTCTGCCCTGTTTCCAATACTAGGTCACCCTACGTCACTTTCTGTCACTACTTTTATTGAGCAGGAAGGGGAGATAAAGGGGGAAAGAGACAGATTCCTGCAGCCCTGTTTCACCACTTGTGAAGCTTTTCCCTTGCGGGTGGAGACCAGGGGCTCACACCTGACTCTTTGCATACTGTAGAGTGTGTGTCTAACCAGATGTGCTACTGCCTGGCCCCTGTCACTGCTTCAGGTAAGTGGAATCATACAACAGTGGTCCTGCAGCACTTGGCTATCCCTTAGAATAATGGCTTCATAGTTCATCTATGTTGTAGCATGTGTCAGAAGTTCATGCCTGTTCAAGGCTGAATAGTTTTTATTGTGTTTGTGTAGACCACATTTTGTATATCCATCCATTTATTAATGGATACTAGGCTTGTTCCCACCTTTTGGCTATTATTGGGAGAAAAAAATGCTTTAGGGTAACCCAAGTCTCTAAATACCTGATTTCAATTCTTCTGAAGAGAAAGTCAGAAAGGAAATTGTTCTCCTAAAGGATGATTCCAATTTTAACTTTTTGAGGGGCCATCAAACTCTTTTTCATAAACATGGTACCATCTTACATTCCCACCAGAGAGACACGAGAGTTAGGTGGGCCTGGAGGCTGGGGCCTGCACCCCTGCTCCTAGGGCTGGCGGGGGGAGCAGGCTCTGCCAGCTTGGGACAGCCAAGAGCACAACCGGAAGGAGGGAGCGGTGCTACCTGACTGATTTGAAAACTTTGTGAGGTGCTTGCTCCCTGACTAAAGAGGTGCAGCTTGGTCTGACAGGAGCAAGCACATAAGATAGGTATCAGCTTTGAGTCAGAGGTGGGTAGTGAAGGCTTCAGGAACCCATCCCCAGGGAGACTGAGACCCAACATAGAGAGTGACACAAAAGGGTGGCTGGGTCCACAGAATCTATAACTTACAGCTCCTCATTTCTCATCCTCAGTTCAGTGCTATAAGGATAAGACTGGGGTTGCTGGAGTTTGACACAAATTTCCTTCTCTGCACTCCTAGGATATCCCTGTGTTTTCTGTATTTTGTTTTTAACTTTTCAAAGCTTTACTTATGTACAAATGAGAAGGAGAAACAGGGTATACCTCTGGCACATGTCCTGACAGGGACTGAACTCGGGACTTGATGCTTGAGAGCCCAGTACCTTACTGTGCCACTCCCCATGCCCCAAGTTCTGGACCTTAGAAATTTCTGCCTGAAGCCGGTGGTGGCAAACCATCTGAATACTCAGATAACCATGCACAAGGACCAAGGTTCAAGCACCCTCTACCCACCTGCAGAGGGGACGCTTCATGAGTGTCTCTCTCTTCCCTCTTTCCTTCCTTTCTTTCCCCCTCTCTATCTCCCCCTTCCCTCTCAATTTCTCTCTGTGTCCTATCAAATACAATAGAAACGGGAAAAGGGGGGGGGGGAAATAACCATTGAGAGTGGTGGTTTCATAATGCCAGCACCAAGCCCTAGTGATAACCTTAGTGGCAATTAAAACAAAGAAAGAAAGAGAGAAAGAGAGAAAAAAAGAAAGAAAGGAAGGAAGAGAGAAAGAAAGAAATTTCTTCCTGACTTTAGCAGGCCGCCATGGGGTGTGGTTTCTTTGCTGGCATGCATGTCACCCTTCAACCCATTCCACCTCAACACTGCTCGTTCCTTGATATGGGAACTGTCACAGGTTTCACAATGGTTTCTATACAAGTGGTTCCACATTTTGGTTGAGTACTGCTGTGTTCAGCAGACGAGGCAGACATAGACTCTGTCGGTCATTCAGTCATCTCTTTTTTTCAATGTGTCACTCTCTTCCTCAATTCACCTGACAGACAGCTCCCCTAAGGCAGATCTGCTGTCTTATTCATCTTTGTCCCCGTAGGTAAAATTCTCCATATTTATTGAATATATGGTTGGCAGATTTCAGGAACAGATGATGATTCTGTGAGCAAGTCTGGGCTCTGACTGTTATTTAGTTCACAGAATAGGAAGTTGGGACACAGGAGTATGAAGTGACTTGACTGAGGTCAAGAGGATGTCGAGGTGCTGCCAGCAGCAGAGCAGTGCAGACCTTCTAGCTCCAAGGCCATGGCAGAAACCCCAAGGGTGAATGTCACTCCACCAAAATAAGACCTGGTAATCTATGACTCTGCAGCCTCGCTCTGCACATGACAGAGCCTGCACATAAGGGTTAGAGAAAAAGCACTGGTTCTATTTCTCTCTCTCTCTCTCTCTCTCTCTCTCTCTCTCTGTGTGTGTGTGTGTGTGTGTGTGTGTGTGTGTGTGTGTGTGTGAATAGTTCAGTGGTGATAAGCATAAACTCACAATACTGTGCAACCATCGCTTATCACCCCGAAGTGAAACTTACCCATTTGGACACTAACTTGCCACTCTGCCCTGTTTCCAATACTAGGTCACACTACGTCACTTTCTGTCACTGCTTTTCTTGAGTGGAGAGGGGAGATAAGGGGGGAGAGAGACAGGAAGACTCCTGCAGCCCTGCTTCACCACTTGTGAAGCTTCCCCCTGCAGGTGGAAATATCCAAAATTTAAGGGAACTTATGCAAATCTTGGAGTGGCGGCACATCTTCAAGCCAAAAATAACATGACGTGTGAGAGACTTCTGGTTCACCAAGGAAATTCTGAAATACTACAGAGAGGGAAGCTATTCTACTTCAATTCAAGGAAATCAACCAACAGGAATATCAAAGGAACAGGATGATCTTCAAGAACAAAACAGCAACAACAAAACTATGAGGTAGTTAAGAAGCCCCTACCTTATAAGAACAAAATGAAATCTATTGTAAAATGGAAAATTCCAAGATTGAAAATGACAACCACAAGGGGGTAGATAACATAATGGTTATACAAAGAGACTTTCATGCCTAAGGCACCAAAGTCCCAGGTTCAATCCTCCATACCACCATAAACCAGAGCTAACCAGTGATCTGGTAAATATATAAATAAATAAAACAACCACAATAACATGAGGCCCAAGAAGTGGTACAATGAGTATAGCTTAGATTCTTAAACATGAGGTCTGGGAACAGCATGGCATGTGCCAGACTGGTGCCCTGATTCTCTCTCTCTCACCCCTCTCTCATTAATAAGTAAATGAATATATATATGTATAAATATAGATATATGTGTCATATAGTCAGTTTTTTTTAAGAAACATGCCGCTTTCTCTGCCCTGTGCATATTTCCTTTTGTTACCCTTGTTGTTTATCATTGTTGTTATTATTGTTGTTGTTGTTATTGCTGTTGTTATTCTGGATAGGACAGACAGAAATCGAGAGAGGAAGGGAAGACAGAAGGGGAGAGAAAGAGACACCTGCAGACTTGCTTCACTGCTTGTGAGGTGACCCCCCTGCAGGTGGGGACCCAGGGGCTCGAACTGGGGTCCTTGAGCTGGTCCCTGCCCTTCGCACCATGTGCACTTAGCTCTCCGTGCTACCGCCCAACCCTCTGTGCATATTTCTTATAGATTCATTTTGTGTATTTTATCTCCCCAGCAGATAGTCAATAGTTGTGTAAATCTTTCTCCTTCCAACAGGGCTTGTTTGCTTGCTTGATCTGATCAAACACTGAAGCCAGGCTGCGACGCACCTGGCTGAGCACACACATTACAGTGTACAAGTACCTGGGTTCAAGCCACCAGTCCCCTCACACAGGCAGCCAGCTTTAGGAGTGGTGAAGCAGTGCTGCAGCTGCCACTCTTTCCCCTGAATCTCCCCTTTCCCTCTCAATCCAAAATAAATAAATATAAACATTAAAAAAATAAGATCTATGTATTCAAACACAACTCACAGAGATATTGTTCTTTCTAGGACTACTGAGTGAAATAAGTGCTAATACTGGATTTTATGACCTTAGGCCATCAGTTTAACCAAGAAAGATTTGTGAATGTCTGTTGTTCCAGATCACACAATTGCTCAAGAATGGGTTTCTAAAGTGTGTATAAGAACTGTCAAGGGCTGGGCAGTGGCTCACCCAGTTAAGGGCAAACAGTACTAAGCACAATGATCTGGGTTCGAGCCCCCAGCTCCCCACCTGTGGGGGGGCACTTCACAAGTGGTGAAGCAGGTCTGCAGGTGTCTATCTCTCTCCCCATCTCTATCTCCCCTCCCCTCTCAACTTCTCTCTGTCCTATCCGATAAAATGGGAGAAAAAGATGGCCATTAGGAGCAGTGGATTTGTAGTGCTGGTACCAAGCCCAAGCAATAATCTTGGAAGTGAAAGAAAGGAAGGAAGGAAGGAAGGAAGGAAGGAAGGAAGGAAGGAAGGAAGGAAAGAAGGAAGAAAGGTCTCAGCATAGCAAACCTCTTTCTAACTTTCACCTAACACTTTTAAATAACACTCAAAATAACCCCAAACAGTCAAGAACTAATTCCTTTTTGTGTTGTATGCTTTACATTGGGTTGTTCTAGAACTCCCCCGCCAAGAGAATTGGATTAGTCCAGTTAGTTTCACGGGCCCGCTTGGCCCCGCCCCAAGGAACCCCGACAGAGGGTTCCTGAGTTCTAGAGTTGGAGAGAGTTCGAGAGTGGCAGAGTAAGAGAGAGTGCTTGCGCCGCCGCAAAGAGACAGCAGAGTTCTGTTTGGTGATTAGTTTGGTTTAGTTTATGAATCGTTGTTCCTGAATAAAGAAATACAGCTTCTCTGCCCAGCCGTTGTCTCCGCGTCTCTGTTACCCGCCCGTGAAGCTAGCCCGGCCAGCTGGAGCCTCCGAATTTTAACAACAAATGGCACCCACGTGGACCTGACCTGCACATCTCTCAGATAAGTAAAGACAATTTGGCTACCTATGCACTATGGCCTTCTCTTCTGCTTGTGAAGAGATCTCCAAAGGCCTCTGCTCTTTCTTCACGAGACTGTTTTGCTGTTTCTGGAACATTTATGTCTGGACCACTCTGTGGTTTCCACTCGCTCGGGCGAACTCAGAACAGCCAGCGGGAATAGCCAGCGGGCGGGAGGCGAGGCACGGAGCTGCTGTTTCCACCTGGTTAAACAGCCAGCCAGCCGGCTGCGCCCAGACAACCCTGCGCACCGAGCCCGCAGCCCCACAGCCTGGCAGCCTGCAGGAGGCTGACGCCAGCACGCAGGAGCCCGATGCCAACACGCTGGAGCCCGATGCCAGCATGCAGGAGCCCGATGCCAACACGCTGGAACTCGATGCCACCATGCAGGAGCCCGATGCCAACACGCAAGAGCCCGATGCCACCATGGAGGAGCCCAATGCCAGCATGCAGGCCAGCCCACAGAAACCGGCTCTCCACCGCGTGGAGCAGGGCACTGGACGCGTGATCCCTCCACGCTGCTCGGCCACTGCGAGCAGGGCAACAGACATGGCAGGGCCATGGGGCAGGGCCGCGGCGGCCTATTATGGCCGCCACCCCTGGGCACCTAGGCCCACGCCTTCTACAATACTGGCCTGCCTGCCCTCTTGCTATGAATTCTGGGACGATCCCGGACCTCCCGGACCCCCGGGCTCCCTGCCAAAACTGGGCACACGAGATCTCCAGCTGCCGGTCCGGTTTGAAGACAGACAAGCTGGAGTACGCAGAGATTTGTGCAGAGATCGCAACCTGCAATTCCTAGAAGTGAAGCTGCCCAAGAGACCACCACTGGACAACGCACCCCCCCCCCCCAACAACTAAGACAGTACAGATTTAAATTCGTGTTTAAAATGACATGTCTTCGTAACAAAGGTTTCTCTCCTTGTGTATTAATGACCATGTTTATGTGTATGTTTAAAGTTTGGTAAATAGTAACTTTAAGGCTAAAATCTTACTAGTCAAAGTTAAATGAAAAAGGTTTTCAACGTAATTCTCATAAAGATAAAATTAACTTACATTTAAAGTCTGAGGTAAAAATTAGTTAACAATCAATATATTTTAACTAAGTTGGTCTAAACAAAAGGTTAAATAGACTTGTTGATATGTAAAACTCTCCATTACCTTCTCTATTAGAAATGGTAGATTGCACAATGGCTATGCTAATTATTCTCATGCCTGAGGTTTCCTTTCCTGAGTACAACGTGACTCCATCTTGAATGGGTGTAACAAAAGGTTAAAAGACATTGCTGATATGTAAAAGTCTCAAATTCCTTCTCTACTAGAAATATGCTAATAACAAGTTTTGTTTCATAGTAAGTAAATTGCAGCCAGCTGCCTTTGGGACTCTAGGCCGTTCCCCGCCCCCATGCAAATGCCCGTCGAGGCAAGTAGCCCCTCAGAGGCAAGAAATGTTTTTTTTTTTTTTAAGCTGATAAAGTTTAGCCCACAAAGGCAGAAATGGCCCCCTCAGGCCTTCCCTTGGCAGCACACTGGTTCTTGTTACTTGCTTACATGTTTCTCCATGTTTGTGCCAGTTTCTTTTTTAAAAATGCCTGTACGATATATGTTTCTGTTCACCCCACACCCTTGATACTGTAGTCATTTAGTTAAAAAGAAAAGGGGGAATTGTTGTATGCTTTACATTGGGTTGTTCTAGAACTCCCCCGCCAAGAGAATTGGATCAGTCCAGTTAGTTTCACGGGCCGCTTGGCCCCGCCCCAAGGAATCCCGACAGAGGGTTCCTGAGTTCTAGAGTTGGAGAGAGTTCGAGAGTTGCAGAGTTGGAGAGAGTGCTTGCGCCGCCGCAAAGAGACAGCAGAGTTCTGTTTGGTGATTAGTTTGTCTTAGTTTATGAATCGTCGTTCCTGAATAAAGAAATACAGCTTCCCTGCCCAGCCGTATGTCTCCGCGTCTCTGTTACCCGCCCGTGAAGCTAACCCGGCTAGAGCTTAAGAATTTTTAACAACACTTTTTGGCTTTGGTTTATATGTGCTCTGAAACACACAGACTCTATAACACAAGCAATGAGCAACTAGTGATTATTAGCTGATAGGAAATGAGAAAAAGACAATGTATTTTAATTGTTCCTTAAATATCAGTACAATCAGATGTAATTAAGTGTACACATTCCAACTCAAATGACGGCATCTGAGTGGCCGAGAGGCTCCCACGTGAAGTCATATTGCTCTCTGAACTCCTCCAACATGTGTTATTTCCCTTTCTCCTTTCCTATCCCATTGCAAACTCCAAAGCATTTTCACTCAGTTTAGATAGATGTGGCTATGCTGGAGTAAAGCATCTTTTAAAAATGTATGCTGACCAGACCAGGCAAGATGGTCTTTAGACAAAGGTGAGTCTTCCACACTCATTTTGGCTAAATCTCCTGAGCAGGAGGGAAGGAGAGGAAGAGGCAGCCCTGAGCACCTGCACTGAGTCTCCAGGTGAGAGGTTTGTCTACCCTGCAGGTGGGCAGAGAGGAGAAATGTTGAGATTCACTACCTGGAAGTGGTCCAGTGGCTCTGTCACATCTGAACATATGCCTGACTCCTCACTCCATGCTCTTCTGCTCCATCCCCAGCACAGAGCCTCTGGACCAAGGAGGTCCTAGTGAACATGGCTGGCGTCTCTAAGAGTGACATTCACATGTGCTAATGTGGCAAAAGATAGTTGGGGCCCTCCCCTGGGCAGAGAGGAGAGTGGGAGCTGACGGGTTCTCAGAATGGTCTGTGGGTGAGTGCCCCTTTGTGCCATTAGATCCCAAACCTTCCAGTTCTGGCTGTGCCAGGTCTGATTTCTTCAAACTGCCAAAGTCCTGGATCAAAGGAGGGTGCTGAATGGTGCCAAACCACAGGGCCAGGAGCAAGAGCTGCAGAGAAGGGGACAGTGTGCCTCCAGTGTCAGCTTTGGGGCCTTGATGGACACTGGCTCCATTGTACTGTGGATGTGGCTTCCTGGAACCAAAGTGTGAACATCTTATGAATGTGAGAGGCATTCTGCAAAAACTGGATTTCATCTGGTGATTAATACATCTTCACCCTGTGCAAAGTATTATGGGGGGAGCTTCTTCAAGAGAACTGGAGACAACAGGGTATGGCCTCCACCACTAAGAGGCCCAGGCAATCTCCAAAGAGTAAGGAAAACAGATCTGTGGAGAGTTTACACAGTGACAGAATGCCACTGACCGTCAATGACATGTACCACTCTGGGCTGGGGTCACTGGGAGAAGGAGGATTGTGGCCTGCAGGGCATCTGAGACTCATCCACAGTTCTCAAACACATGTTTATATTTAGACTTCCATTTTAGGCATGTGAGACTTACAAAATGGATAGAACTAGAGGTGACCAGGCTTAGCAAATAAGTAAGGAAATGAATGACAACTAACTACCAGATGGTTTCACTCATAGGGAATTGAAACACATGAATATGCAAAGAAAAAGTAGTCAAACTATCTCTAAGAATCTCTGAGAATGACGGTGGTTACTGCTGAGGGGAGGGACATGGGATTTTAATGGTGGATGTGCTGTAGAAATAATTCTCTGTAGTCTTATAGTCCTGCAAACCATTACTAAATCACTAGTAAATACTGTTTGTTTTTTAAAACAGAAAGGAATTAAGAAGAAATTTCAACAGTGGGATATAGGAAAGCCTGACTTTTTTTTTTTTTCTTTTTCTGGTTTTGATGATAAGGAAGGGAGCCATAACAAGCTAATGTGGGCAGTTATGTCTACATGTTGGAATAGTCAAGGAAACTCGGCTCTGTTGACCACCTCATCCCCCCACCCCCATGATACTGGACTGCTAAGCTAAAACACTGTAAAATAACAAATTCATGCTTTATTAAGCCAAACCGGGGTGGAAAATTGGGGGGGGGGTGTAGGGTCAGCAAAAGAGCTCATCTGGCTTCCGTGCCTGCTTTGCCATATGTGGTCTCCAGGTTCAAGCCCAGCCCCCACCACACTAGAGGAAGTTTGGTGCTGTTGCTCCTTTCCCTTGTCTATTTCTCTCTATCTGAAAAAGTCAGCCCAAGTGGCGAAGGATTATCCATGACCAAAACTAAAACAAACATGTAAGCAAAGACATTCAAATCTAAAGCTCAAGATCTGGACTAGAAATAGAAATCAGGGATAAAAGGCAAGGCATGGGTGAGGTCCCAGGGAGTCTGAGGAGTGAGGGGGGACACCCAGAGGTCCTTGTATGGAGTCAGCAGGGGGCTGGCTGGCAGGAAGGAGGCAGACAAGGAGATAATGCAGTATTTTAACAGGAGGCACTGTATTATCAAGAAAGGTGTTTCTGGAGCCAGAGCACTGTAGTGATGATACCCGGATGCAGCACGGGGAAGGCCACTGCCTGCTCTAGGAGGTGCTCTGCAACTCGAGGGGGGACTCAGGTGCCCTGTGGAAGGCCCCTACCCACTCTGCTCTTCATGACAGAACAAAGTGCTCAGTCTCATTTATTGAAAGGAAACACACAGACACTTTTTAAATAGCTATGAAAAAAAATCTAGATGAGGACGAAGATTTAGTGTTTTTTTCTTTTCCCCATCAAAAATAAAAGCAAGCAGTCCAGGAAGTGGCACAGTGGGTGGGACATTAGACTGTCAAGCACGAGGTCTTGAATTTGATCTCTAGTGTTGCATGTGCCAGAATGATGCTCTGGTTGTCTCTCATGAATACATACATACATACTTACATACATATATATACACACACACACACACAAACCTTTTCCATGAAAAAGGGGAAGACAGGCTCATCATGTCCTCAGTGTCATGGTACCTGCTTAAGCAATGAAGAGACCATTAAGAACCAATATGTAGATGTTTCTGGATCTCACGGTCAGGATCTGCTTTACGGAGGACTAGAGAACTCTGAGAATGCCAGGAAAAGAAAATTGTAACATCAAGATGGTAAATGGGAAACATGAGAGGAGGAAAAGAGAAATCTGATGAGGAGAGAGGACACTAAATGGTGAGTAGAGGCTCTTACGTCCTCTCTGGGGAGGGACAGGCACACAGCTTGCTCTAGACTTTTCCAGATGGCCATAAGAACCCCCTAGGTATTTCTTTCTTTCTTGTATAGCAAGACCCAGGGCAGCCACTCTGGGTCATTTTGCTGTCCCATCTCTCACATACAGCCTCTCCTCTTCTCCCAGCAAAAGTCAGACATCCTTTTACCAGTTTTCTTATTTTTGAAAAAAATTATCCATCTGTGGCACCTGTCTGTATAGAGGCTGGTGTGAATATCAATGTTTGGGTCAGTTTTGAGTTCTGGTGGATAAAGTTCTAAGTGTTCACACTTATGAACATACATCTCCAGACATGTGGATCTCTGTAGCTTAGTTCCTAATGATCTGAAATGAATATGTTGGTAACTGAAATTTACACATAAATACAACATAAAAGGTGGTTGCAGGGCATGTATGTGGGATCACTATAAGGATTTTATATCATGTAGATAAAGAAAAGAAGGTGATCTGTACTAACAATGGATCTGCTTATTTGTACTGTCAGTGATACAGAGAAAGATATGGAGCAAGGGGGGGACTGACCAGAGCACTGCTCAACTTTACTTTCTGGTCGTGCTGGACAGAACTTTGGGATCTCAGAGCCTCAGACATGAGAGTCTCTTACAGAACCACTGTGCTGTCTCCCCAGTCCTACCTGTGTTGTTTTAAGAGGGCAAATGCGTGTGGCACTGTAGCCCAGGAGTTGCTAATAGCAGTGTCAAGGTATGATCCCTATTGGTAAGAGGTGAAAAGAATTGTGTGCTTGAAAATATGCTGATAGGCTAAAAGGAAGCAGTTATAAAACATCCTAGGAATCCACAGTGTGAAACAAGCACGATGTTGTGTATACAGTTTGACTCTAGCTCCACTTTCAGTCATACCCTCACCCCTGGCCTGTCTTACTCCTTTTGCAGCTACAGCTCCCAAACCTTTATTTTACTGAAGTAATATGGGTTATTTTTATTTTCTGTTCTGTCTTGAAATAAGTTCTACTTTTAACCTATTACCTTTGGTCATCTTTTACAATAACAAAACAAAATTTGTATTTTACTGTAGCACTTGGGTTAATCGTTTGCCTTCTGTTATGTTCTGAAATATGTCCAATTACAAAATCGGTCAAAATGTCACCTCTGCTGATGGGTGTTTGTTCTGTAGAGAGACAGCTAGAATAACATTTGGGAAACTGGTCCCTGGGGCATTATCAGTAATCTCTTTCCTTCATCAGAAATGTATATTCTCCGGATTTTGTCGACGTTAAGAGCACTGAGTGAGTGTTCTGCACGGGAAAAACAGCTGGAAGAGGACATTCATGTGAATTCTGGTTGGAAGTGGAGTACCCGGGAGGTATTTGCAGGAAAGGTCCCACAGAGCCGGAATTGGCTGCGATCCAGCATCTTGCAGACGCGCGGGGTGTGCAGGAAGCAGGAATCTTCTCCTCCCCCCCGCCCCCGCCCCACCCAGCACCACCCCGCCCCGTCCCGCCCTGATTGGTGCCCCGCCCCCCCCCCCCCCCCCGCAGAGGCGTGTCAGGCGTGTCCCGCTGGCGCTGCAGGTCCAGCCCTAGACCAGGACTTAAAGCTGGCTTTGCTACTGCAGAATCCAGCTATTAAACCCGGGGAGAGCACAACTCTCGTTTGGGAATTTAAGGAGCTAGGCTTGGACTAGGTGAGTTTTGCTTTAAGCCCTCTTTGCAGTTAAGCTGGGATTAAATGTAAAATCGTCAGGAATGAGTTGCTCCTCTTCCCATTGTATTATTATTGATAATTTTTAAAGATTAATTTACTTACTAAATAATACAAGAGTTAGAACTAGAGCATCAGTGGCACATGCGTTTCCTATGATTGAATTTGGAACTTAATGTACGCACATCCGGCGCTCTCCCCCTGTGCAACCTCCCTCACCGCCTCCCACAGTGTAGAAAGGAAGGAAAGAAGGAAAGAAAGGAGGGAGGGAAGGAGGGAGGGAGTGAGGGAAGGAGGGAAGAAGGAAGGAAGGAAAGAACTGCAGTAGTGCACGTCAGTTTGCTGTAAATTAGTTTCTTTTCTCAGGCTCCCAGAAACCCAATGCACGAGTGGTGTGACTAGATGCCCTTTAAGCATGTTTGCCTGCGCTTACACTTTGGAGAAAGTACGTTCTGCTGTGCACCAACATGAAGTTCTAAGGCCCAGGTTCAATCCCCGGCCAGAGTTGAGCTATGGGGGTGGGGGGAGAGGGAGAGAGGTGGCGGGGAAAGAGAGAAAGTGGGTAATTAACTCAGTCAAAACTGAACTTCCTTTCGGAACAGGTTCAATCCCCAGCCAGAGTTGAGCTGTACTCTGGTGAATGGAAGGAAGGAAGGTAGGAAAAAAGAAAGAGAAAGAAAGAAAGAAAGAAAGAAAGAGAAGGAAGGAAGGAAGGAAGGAAAAAAAGAAAGAAGGAAAAAGGGTAATCAGAGATAGAACTTAGTCAAAACAGCTCCGGAAGATGAGCGTGCTAGGGCATGTCCTGAGCCTAAGGATCGAATCGACTAGGAGACGCTACCTCCTCCTGAGACCCTTGGAGTTCATACTCTGGATCAGCCGCAGGATCTTTGGAAAGTGCCTGGAGCCTCCTGCGCCCAGAGTGGCGGCGCCTGGCGGGTGGCTCCGCCGCCCCACCGCGGTAGCCGAGGCGAGCAGTGGAGGGCGTCCCGGGCCCTGCGCTCCTGCCGGCCGCTCCTTTGTGCCGGGCAGCTAGGGCCGCGAGTCTCGCCCCGCCCCTCTGGCCGGCCTTCCTGCTGCCTGGCAGGCCTTCTTTCTGCCTGGCCAGCCTGGGCGAGGTGGGGGCCGGGGAACGGCTCCAGGACCCCCGCTTGGCACGTGCACCGGGCCCGGAGCGCGCGGCCCAGCGCTGGGAGCCGGGAGCGAGAAGCCCGGGCCGCCCCTCCGCCGCGGGGCAGCGCTGCGGGGCAGGAGATGGTTTCCCTCCCGGGAGCACCTTTGTTCGCTCCGGCCCGGGGGCGCCCAGCGACTGAGCAGCCGCCCAGGCAGGTAGGCTGGGGTGGGATGGGGACCCCGGGGTTTCTGGTGGTGGAGATCAGTTTCGGGGCGCTGAGTGGGGCTCCCCCACTTTGAGGAGCTCAGCGGCGGAAATCCTCCCGAGCGCGCCCGCCCGCCTTCCTGGGTTTCCCAGTGCGGGCTCCCAGCTCCCGGGCTGCAGGGCGAGTTGGGCGGGAAGTCGGGGTGGCGGGGCGGGGTCCGCCTGGCTGGGGTTGGGGTGGGGTGGCTGGAGCCCGCGGTCAGCGTCCTGGAGCCGGGAAGCAAAACTGGGAGCCTTTTCGCCACGCTTTCCTGTAATTTGGCTGAATATTACTTAGCATCCAGATGTGACAGTCAACTGTTTACTCTGAAGGTCCAGCTAGGCTTTCCCACTCGGCAGCTGAGTCTCTGACGACTCATTCTATTTTGTTTTTCTTTCCTAGTGCCGGCTTTTTCGTTGTTCTTGTTAAAGGGACACCAGTGTGATTGCACAGTGGCTGGTGGCTCGTATTGAGGGTGATTCCGTGATGAAAGGACACCCATCAGAATTGCATGTGCTCCTCTGTGCCTTTATTTTGGGAAAGTTTTTCTGGTCTCCATGGGGCAAAGGAAAGGGATGTGAGAAGCTGAAACTGACCCAGAAAAGGGATGGTTGAAGGCAGTTTTAGTGTATTGAACGATGGCGCCAGAGGTTTTGACTTTATATATATTAAAAAATCCCGTATGTTGATTTTATGCCTTACCATTGAGTAGTGGCTTTTTTTTTTTATGAGGGTGGGGGAGGGATCAATTCTATACGTCAGAAAAGGGCAAAGTCAGTAACTGACTGTTAAGTCTCACTACACTCAACTCTCCTTTTACTTCCTGCTAATACCCTACAAGATACAGGCTTCCAAATAACTTCCTCTCTGGCTCACTGCTCCCACTGTGTTTTGAGCACCCGCTGAGGCTGACTCAATCTCCCTGAGGCTCCCCATGAAGCTTTAAAATGGGGGTGCTTGTTGTGACAGGAAGTTCTAGGTGGAACTCTGTAAGAAATGAGGGATAAACCAGATGCATAAATGATATAGTGCTGTAAGTCCTTCAAGCACACACACCACCCCCCAGGAGGTGGTGAATAATTTTCAGAATAAAAGTGCAGGCTGCAGCAAGCAAAAAATGTCATTTATATTTCAGAGATCCAACTTCCTTTTTATGAGACTGATTTAAGTGATACAATCATAATAATAACTTTCTGATTTTTCAAATATAGAACGGCTTGGGTAACTCATGGGCTTTGAAATGGGTCATCTTTTAAAATGGGTCATTGGACTACAATCATTGCTCTTGATGACTTTCAAATTTCAAATAGTGTTCCTTCCCCAGGACCAGCCACACTAGAATCGACATAACAGAACACAGCCACATGGTGGGCAGAAATTGGGAGGGATGCTGAAGGAAATTGTCTCAGCTTAAAGTAAAGAAGTTTCCTTTCTTTTCTGTACTCAACTGATCTAAAATTGGCATTTTATGGCATGTTTTACTTTAAAAAAAATTCCTATAATGATTAGAATAACCTTGTGAGGCCATGTATATATTGTATTCATCTCTCAGAAATGGAGGGGAAGCAAATTATAACTAGAGTTCTACCATCAGACATAGAATCTCTGCCAAGAGTTACTTGGAATACTGCAAATCTAGAATATTTTTCAGAACGGTTTGCCTATACCTAGAAGGCATTGGAATCATCACATTTAAAGAAGAGTGAACTGGTGGGAGACAAACTCTGAATAAATAAAAATGATCTTTTTACATTTCGGTGTTGTAAATTCAGAGGCTGGCTCTGACCTGCCATTTATTTTTAAAAGTTGTCTTCCCTAATGAAGGCTGTAACACTTTGAAACTAGTTTTCTACAGAAAGAAATGCTGTGTCAAGTCTGTTGGCAGCAAACCTTCAAAAGTCTGAGTTTAAAGTACTGTTTGTCCCTGAGATTTCATATTTTATTTTATTTATTCCTTTCCCACAACTCTGTATACAATGTTTTTTGAATACTGCTCCAAGCAAATTAAGCTAAAAGGTGGACTTAAGTTTCCTTCTCTGTAATTCACACAATCTTTTGGCTATGTCATCTTCACTGAGATGTATTTATAAGTGCTTGCAGGGACTCCGTATTTCTTAAAGGTTTATTTATTAACGAGAGAGAGAAAGCTAGAACACCACTCTCAAGCTGCCAAGGATCAAACTCAGGATCTCGTGCTAGAGAGTCCAACACTTCATCCACTGAGCCATCCCTCCAAACACAAACCATGTTCTTTCCTACCAACTATAATGGGAGACCATGTGTAAGTTGTTCACTCAGTATTTGGATGAGTTATGTGATTCTTAACAATCAAATCAGGTATTCAAAAAGAAAAAAAGTATCATAGTCAATAAATATTTTGAGAGATAGTATATTAAGAGCAGAATGCATCATTCTGAAAGGAAAAAGAAAAATCCCTAAGCTTTAGAGTATCAGCCACCTAAGTAACTAAACCATCACTGTTACTACACTTGAGCAATTTCTAGAGAAAAGAAATCAGCATACTGAACACATGGTCAGCATTGCAAGTCATCCTCAGAAAACCCCATGGCCAGTATAGATATACTCGTCCAGGCTGACAATGAATAAGCTGCTTCCGTCTCTATTCTCAAACCCTGCTTTCTCTACTCCCCGCCTCCTGCAGGTCTGGACTCTGTACATTCCGCTGGTATAGGATCTACATTGGAAACATGCCTGAGGCCTCCCCAGAAGACTGCCAGTGGGCTGCGACACAGTATGTGGGCGATTAGTATTTGCTCAAGTAGGTGTATGTAGACATCACCTGCTTTCATGGTTGCCTAAAAGAACAAGATGCTTAATAATGGTACTTAGCTTATAATGACTGTTGATCAGTTGAGACACCAAGATATATGCACTGCTTATTGAGTAGTAATGCAGTCATTATTGTTTTCTGTACTCTTTAATTTCTTAGATAGCGCTTACAAATAGAATGTGAAGAATAGGACCTGTGAGCTAACCATTGGAAGACAGGCTTAACTGTAGAGTTTTTATACATTTGGGCTTCTACTGAGTTATATTATTGCCCTTTCTTTTTCTAAATCACTTTTTTTCATTTCATAATTTGATCTCAGCTGTGTGTGACTCCTCTCCTTTCGTTTTATTCAGTGCTTATTCATTAGCTTATATGCTTAAAGTGTCTGGGTCCTGTAATGTTTGCTTTTCCTTCCTTCCTTCAAATATATATACACCTTTCTTATATATGCATATATAGGAATATGAATATATATATCTGTCACTGTGGATCTCAACCTGGGGAGTTGTCTTTGTAGAAAAAAAGACCTTATGTACTAAAGACAAGAAAGAGAGTTAGAAGATCACTTTTGCCCAGTGTCTAGTGCTATTAGGATTAAAGAAAATAAGGAGGGGGAACTGAGATGGGAAGTTAGGAAAAGGGTATATATTACTTAAAGGGAGAGGGAGAAGGAGAGCAAGTTCGGGCTGGCAAAGTCCAAGTGGTGGCAAACTCCAAACTTCAGACAGAAAAGCAAACTCCTTGCCTTCCTGTTCCGCTTCCCTGCCCCAGTCCTGAGGAGGAGAGCAGCTGTGATTCCAGGTGCGGACAGGTCTCGCGCTGATCGGCTCTTTCTGAGCTGTGGTATCTGGAATTTTCTCTTCGTTTTTAAGTAAGTTTCCTTTTTTATTTTTAATTACATCTTTTTATTTATTTCTTATTATTGGATAGAGACAGAGATAAATTGAGAGGGGAGGAAGAAGTAGAGAAGGGAAGAGATAGATACCTGCAGTTCTGCTTCACCACTCATGAAGCTTTCTCCTTGCGGGTAGGGACCGGGGCCTTGAACCTGCATCCTTGCATACTGTAATGTGTGCCCTTAACCAGGTGCCCACCGCCTGGCCCCAGTATCTGGAATTTATGAAGACTGTGATTAAGAGGTTAAGAAGTTAACCTTTAGTTTTCAGTTCCTTAGGATTTGTCTGCCTTAGATTGCAGTGAGACCTTGTAGACAAGCTAGGCATTCAGAACAGAGCATGCTGCATTGAAAACACACCCATGATAGTAACTACTGCCAGAGTAAGCAAAGAAGCTCATGCAGACAAGAACAAAACTGACAAGAATTGCATTTTAAAGAGTAAGCACCACAGGAGAGAATACAGAGGTCCGAGCCTGAAATTGAGTAAAGGAACCAAGCCTGAGATAAACTTTATATCAGATAAAGTCTGAGAACCACTTTGTATCTGAACTTGTGTTCTAGAGTCTGCATGTTCAAACTAATTACTGAGAAATTTTAGTGGTTTTTTTTTTTCAATATACCACCTTTAAAATATACTACTACTCTAGTGCTCTGCCACCACTTTCCTTAGCCCCTATCTATACTTAAGGCTGTCTTTTCTAGGTTTTTCATCTGGTACTACCTTGTCTTTGTTTTTTCCTACACCCAGCACAGAAATCTACACCCATGCTTTGCATGTAAAGAAACACAACTCAGCCAATATAGGTGGGGAGCTTGTTACCATGTGACACTGTATTACAATCCAGCCTTCCCTTCTGCCCATATTCATGTTGAATTCGAATTTAGTCTTTGGATAAAAACTAATTCTGTGAATGTATTCTTTGTGGAGGGACACTGGTTCCAAATGGCTTCTGATCTCTCCCACAGCTGGAGTTAAAGTTTTCTAGCTAGTTGCAGGCTCAGAAACAAGTAAACACAACAACTGCATAGAATTTTTTTTTCCTTTTCCTCCTTTACAGACCTTATGTCTGAAATAAACACTCAGACTTTAATTAAAAAATACAGTACCAATTAAAAGTCCATTTACTTTTTCACACTTAAAATTAGAGTTGGAAATGCAAATGTCAAGTTACTTCCTCCCTCTGGAGCAAATGGGATAGGCAATTAATCCGAAACAGTAACAAGTGGTGTTTCTTAACACGTTTCCTGCAGCTAAATTACTGAGAAACATCCAAGTGGCATATCTTTTTCAGCATAGTGGGGGCTTTTTACTATTCCTGATTTCTTTTACACAACTGTGAACTAGCTCCTGTGAACTAGTACTGGCTATGGAGCTGAACAGAAAGACGAAGATCAGAACGAGATGGGAAAATATTTAAAATGTGGTACAAAATGTAACATAAAGGTGGTGTGATACAGATATTTATCTCCTTTTACATACAAAGAAATTGAGAGGGACTAGAGGAAATAGAGAGGGAGAGAAAAGGAGAGACACCTGCATCTCTGCTCCAGTGCCCGTGAAACTTCCCCACTGAAGGTGGGGACTGGGGACTTGAACCCAGGTCCTTGCACACTGTAACATCTGTACTCTATTAGGTACCTAGTCCCTATCCCCATATATAGACTAGAATAACTGCCATATTGCAGATCTTTCTGTTCTTGCCTGTGACAGATTGCTTTTCGTCCTTCAAGTACGTAAACTCAGTTCATTCTTAGGCCTCCTGCTCAAACAGGCCTGGGCTTATGCTAAGAGCATCCCTCGAGACACCCCCATCACGTCTGGGGCTGTCTGGCAGTGGCCAGATGTCTGTGCCTGCCTGCCGTTTCTGCTTGCTGTTCGTGGAAGCTGTGTTTGATAAGTCCTGTCCTCCATGAGACTATAGGCACTCTGAGTTAGAGACTGTAAGATGCTGCTTTGGAGTCCCCACTGTGCCCGGCATCAGTGTTGATCCAATTAAATACTGGGCAGTAGGGCTGTTTAACTTGACCTGAAGGTGTAACCCTCCCTTACTATCTTGAAGAAAATTTTAAAATTTACAGGAGGCTTTGCATAATATTTGGGGTCACAAAAGCAATCTCAATAAAGAGATGATTTGACAAGAGGAGATAGGGGAAATAATAATCAGGAACATTTATAGAGAAAGCTATAGCCTCTAGATCTTTTTTTTCCAGAAATGTTTCTTGTGAAGAAGCAGTCTTTAGAGTGTCTGGGAGCAACCTGCTTCCAACCTGAGATGTTACTAATTTATTTCTTATCTGATGTTCCTGCATCTCTTATTCTGTATGTTTCTGACTTTTCTTTCTTTTAAGAAATGTTTAAGATTATATTTATTTATTTATTTATTATTAGAGAGAGAGGTTGAAAGGGGAGATAGAGTGGGAGAGACACCTGGCAGCACTGCTTCACCACTTGTGAAGCTTCCTCTTGCAGGTGGAGACCGGGGATTTGAACCTAGATCCCTACATGTAGTCACATGTGCACTCAGCCAGGTGTGACACCACCCAGCCTCCTTTCTGATGTTTCTATCAGGAAAGGATATTGTAGATATTTGGTCCTACCAGTTCAAATAGAAGCACACACCCAAGTTATATTCCAAATATTTGCATATATTCCTCTGAGTGACTGTTTTCTCCTCTGAAGTCCTTCCTGCATCCTATTTTCAGAAGACTCTGAAGTTCTCTGTAATTTCTGTCACACCTTCATCACAGCACAATGACGTTATCAGTTCCCTATTTGCAGATGAAGTCACTGCAGCAGAGTGCAGGCAGTGCTGTCCAGGTTACACAATAAACCTGGCCCCCCAGAGGGGGCGGCTCTGGAGTTTCCAGCCTGTCAGTGGTCAATAAAGCGAGGTGGACATACAAAGGGAGCCACACCCATAGCGTTCTGTCTGTGGGCCCTGCTGAGCTTGCATTCATTAACAGAATGCCCAGCATTTTGCTTGTCCATATTGGGCAGGCCTGTGGGCTTCTCCCTGACCTTTCCCCCTATGCTTCAGTCTGCTATGCTTTAGAGAATCTTTATGGCAGAGGATCAGAAAAATCACTGTTCTGAGCTTCATCAGCAAAGCTAATGCCAGGGACAGTGCCAGTTACAGTTAATGAATTTAGATAATGGAAGTGTTTTTGCCAGCTAGTGGCTGTGTTCAGTTTGGAGGAATGTGGGTACTCTTTTGTTATACAAGAAACTGGGGGTGGGGATGGAGCTGGGCAATGCTACACTTACAAAAGCACATGTAACCTGGGTTCAAGCACCTGGCCTCCATTTGCAGGGGGTGGGAGGGTGGGAAAGCTTCACAAGTGGTGAAACAGTGTTGCAGCTGTCTCTTTTCTTTCTCTCCCCGTCTCTATCTCCTGCTTTCCTCTCAATTTCTGTCTCTCTCCAAAAAAAGAAAAAAAAAAAAAGCCACCAGGAGTCGAGCACTGGATTCATTGTACAGGCACCAAGATCCAGTGATAACCCGGTGGCAATAAAATACATATACTACATTTAAACAAAAAAAAGAAAGAAAAACTTGGGTACTATAAAAGAGTAATTTACCTTTCCTAAGTCTTCCCTTCATCAGACCAGCTCTGTCAGTTAGGTCTGCTATGATGTCTGTAAACAATTAAGCAGCTTCAGAACTTCACCCACTGAACTGAACCTAAATCCATAGGATGGGTTAGTGGCTTTGTCATTTTTAGAGATCTCCTGACTGAATCCTTGAAGCGAATTGCAAACAGTGAAGAAGTGTAGGATAAAGGGTGTGGAGTGGGCATAGAGGGGAAGTGCTGGGTTGTATCAATAACAGGAGGGATGCAGGCAGCAGTAGCCCAACCTGACCGGCAACTAACCCCATCACTCGCTGGAGGGAAGCTAGAGCCTGCTGTGAGTCAAGCGTGCCTGTAGTTACTGCAGGAGTTAGGCTTGTGCTCTCGCAAGAAGCTCAGATTTGCCATAAAACTGAACAGGAAAACCAGCCAGCGTGATACTTTCCCAAGCACAGCTGCTTGGAAAGGAGAAGTTGAGTTGGTTTGTGATTTCAAAGGTTACTCTCCTTTTTGTTCCCTTCTCTATGTCTGTTAGAATAGAAGGGCCTATGAATTTCAGTTGAGGATTTTCTTAGAACTCTTAAACATTTGTACTGTCTTCAGGCCTGCCTTGAAGAATTCGGTTTCTGGGGCAGACAGGTGGCTTACCCAGTAAAGCAGACATGTTCCCGTGCCTGGGTGTGAGCACCAGGCCACCAGGTAAGAGTGTCTGCGGGGGGTGGGAGGGGGGCTACAGGAGCAGTAGAGGGGGGCTGTGGTTTCTCTCCTTCTCCCTGTCTCTCTCTCTCTCTCTCACCCCCCTGTCTTTCCCTCACTAAATAGGGAATAAAAATTTTTTTTAAATGGCCTCTAGGAGTGGTGGAGTTGTGCAGGTAGTAGGCCACATCGATAATCCTGGTGGCAAACAAACAAAAAGACCACACAACTACCAGATGGCTTCACTCATGTGAGGAATAGATTCATTAGGAAAAAAAAATATTAAAGGAACATGCCCATTAAAAACTTTGTGAGAACTATGGTGATTGAGGGGAGTGAGGACAGCACTTTGGAAGGTGCAGTGACTTACACATGACATGTATGGTGGGGAACCATATACTTGAAATCTTAAAGGTTTTTTGAAACCACTGATATAAATCACTTAAGAGTAAAATGAATAAGAAGTCGGGTGGTAGCGCAGCAGGTTAAGCGCACATGGCACGAAGAGCAAAGATTGGCGTAGGGATCCCTGGCTCCCCACCTGCAGGGGAGTCACTTCACAGGCAGTGAAGCAGGTCTGCAGGTGTCTTTCTCTCCCCCTCTGTCTTCCCCATCTCTCTCCATTTCTCTCTGTCCTATCTAACAATGACAGTCACTAACCTCAACAATAATAACCACAACAACAATAAAAAAGAGTAAAATTAATAAACAACAACAAACAAAAAACAAAAACAAAACCACCCTGCACTACCTACTGAGGCACCTCCCCAGTTGAAATCTCTAGAAATGACAGCAGAAGGGCTTGGTGGTGGCACACCTGGTTGAGTGCACATATTGCAATGTGCAAGGAACCTGGTTCAAGCCCCCAACCCCCACCTGTACAAGGAAGCTTCACAAGAAGTGAAGCAGGGCTGGAGGTGTCTCTCTCTCTCAACCTCCCCCTTTCCTTTCAATTTCTATTTGTCCAGTGTACAAAAACATAATAAATAAATATTTAAGAAAGAAGAAATGGTAGCAGGGGCCAGGCAGTGCTGAATGTGACTGAGCATGCGTTTCAGTGCACAAAGACACAGACAGGTTCAAGCCCCCTGTCCCCACCTGCGGGGGGCGGGGGGAGTTTCACTAGCAGTGAAGCAGTGCTGCAGGTTCTCTCTGTCTCTTTTCCTCTCGTTCCCCCATCCTCTCTCAATTTCTTCCTGTCATATTAAGCAAATAAAGAAATAAAAGTCTTTAAATAAAAATTTTAAAAAAAGAAATGATAGAGCTCATTTCAGATAATGTGTTGCTTTGCCACGTGCAGAACTCATGTTTGAGCCTGGTCCCCACAGCATTGAAGGCAGCTTCGATGTTGACATGCCTGTCTCTCTCTCTCTCTCTCTGTGTTTCTATCTGAAAATAAAATAAATAAAAATAATAAAATTCTGTTGCCTTGTCCTAATAAGCCTTTAATGCCTTCAGTGTATATTACAGAGGAAGCAGAGAGGAAGTTGACCCTCAGAGATGGGCTTTTATCTAAGTGAGCCCGCTAAGACAGAGCACCAGTGCTATCTCTCTAGGGAAAGTGATTTTTGTAGAGTTTAGGCAGAAGCCACCATCTTTCTTACCCTCCTCTCCAGAGTGTGAGCCCCTCCTCAGCCATGACCAGCTACTCTAAGGGGAGGATAACCAAGACTCTTCTGTCCTGTAGAGCAGAGTTTCTTATACTTTTGATGGCTGAGTGCCATAAAAATACTCTATACCACAAACCTGAAGTCACATGGACACAAACCCCAAAGTTTCACAAAACAATACTTAGACTATTGTGTGTGTGTGTTTGGCTCTCTGTGTCCGGCCCTCCCCCTCCTTTTACAGGTTATAGTTTCATCTCTACGCTCTACAAGGTAAGATATTGCCTATGCTGATTTTTCTCAGGGCAAAGTCTAAGCAGGGCTTTGCACTAATCTCCTGCCCTTCGTGGACTTTTTTCATGGCTGGACCGTGTGGCTACTTCCCTAATAAGGGGCAGATAAAGGGATGAGGAGACAGCTGGAGGCATGAGACCGGAAGTTGGGGAGTTCCAAGATCATGGCCCCGCCCTAGCTCAGGACTGCTCATGAGGGCAGTTAATCTTATGGCAAGGGGACGTCACTATTTCACTAGCTGTTGCAGCCTGTGTTGTTTGCTCCCTTTTGAGCTGTTCAGAAGCCCTGAGAATGATGTATAAACCCTGAGGGGAGATCCTGCTCCTCTAGACAAAAGAATGTGGCTTACTTATGGGAAGCACTGGGGGCAGAGTTTGTGTGGGTGGAAGTGGTTTCCAGGGATGGACAAGAAAAGGGAGGGTGTGGGACAGACTGTCAAGGCATCCTGAGACCTCCAGTCCTTCCCATGTGACCAGCTCTTTTAAAAAAGAAAGAAATAGGTAGTTGCAAGATAGTTCCCCTTCCAGTGAGATTCATTGTAGCAGACTCAGAGAATGCCTACTAGGCACCCGGCACTGATTAGAGAACACTGAGAGGAAGGTCTTGACATTCTCACAAGAAGTTTACAGTAAAACTGGCAAAGTCAGTTAAGTCTCAGTACAGGAAGACAGGAGTAATACAAAATGAGAAACACTCTTGGTGGGGAGTTGGCCCCCATACAGACTTGCTAGAGAATGACTCTTGTGGACTTGATCAGGGTGAGTAGATTTCTTTCTTTTTAAAAAATATTTAACTCCTTTATTTATTTAGGATAAACACAGACTTTGAGAGGGGAAAGGGGAGATGAGTGAGAGATAGCTGCCTGCAGTACTGCTTCACCATTTGTGAAGCTTCCCCCTTGCAGGTGGGGACAAGGGGCTTGAACCCAGGTCATGCATTCTACCAGAGGCACCACTGTCTGGCTCCAATAAATTTCATATTGGCAAGGAGGCATAGAGTGAAAGCTGGTATGTTTGACATGGCAAATGCAGTTAGGCTTTCAGCCAGTGATTTGATACTGTGAACAGGCGGGCTGGGGGTGATCTGAGGGAGTTTAAAGAGCCTGGTCAGTCTCCTGGTTAGATCTAAGTCTGAACAGTCCCTCTGGCTGCAGTGCGGATGGTGGGCTGGCCAGGGCATCATTGTGTCTGCTGCATGTCTGGGTGAGAATCCAATGTGATGTGTGGGGATAATGAGGAAGTGAGAGGACGTGGTTCACAGGATGAACTAACTGGATGTGAAAGAGGAAGAAAATGGTATCTAAGTGCTGCCAGATACAAAGAGAAGTGAAAATAGTAGATTTTAGAGGAGGAGATAGCTGATTGGGTTAGAAATGACAACTGCATGTTCTGGTATCCCTATTTTTTTAAATTTTAACATTCCCATTTAATTTTCATAAAGATGGTTGAGCCAAGTGATGCTGCCTCCAGTCCCCGCCCCCATTTGTGTTTTTGCATGCATGGTACAGTCTAACAATCAGTAAGTGAAGCTGAAGCACTGCCTCACCAGACTGTTTGTTGGATGGCTTCTTTCTCTCTTTCTTTCTTTCTTTCTTTCTTTCTTTCTTTCTTTCTTTCTTCTCCTTCCTTTTCTCCTTCTCCTTCTTCTCTTTTTTTAATCAGAGCACTGCTTAGCTAATGGTGGTAGTGTGGACTGAACCTGGGACTTAAGAGCTTCAGGCATGGGAATCTTTTTGCATAACCATTATGCTATCTAACCCCACCCTACTCTATATCTTTCTGCTTTCTAAGATGTGGTGCTGACTGAATTTCCATATAAAAAAGTGCGGAAGGGCCAGAAGATAGCTCAACAAGTAGGGTATGAGCTTTGCTGTACACACTGCCTGGCTGTGAGCCCTGGGACCATGTAGGAGTGTCATAGACCTGGGGGAAGCCTGGTGCCAGAGATAGTCTCCCTTTCTGTCTCTCTCAAAGAACTAAGCACAGAAAGACAACTTGAAATTTTAGGGTCACAAAACGTGGACTAGAGAGCTTTAAATATACTTTGAAAATAATATTTCAACTCCTAGTGACTACAAGCCTTGATTTAAAAGTTTTCTTTTATTCTCTTTCTAATCTTATCTGGTGCAAGCTTAACAGATCTTTTTTTTAATTATTAAGAAATTTCTTTTATTTATTATTGTTATGATTTTAGAATTTTTTCCATTCATTCAGTATTTTGCATTCAGTTATACAGCTACTTTCATTTTAACTATATTCTAAGTCAGTGTATTCACGGAGATGGGCATTTGAGGAATTAGAACTTTAAGGATCTATAGTCACAGCTATTTTGGTGGCTTTTTTTTTTTTTTCCTCCAGTGTTATCGCTGGGGCTTGGTGCCTGCACTATGAATCTATTGCTTCTTGTGGTCATTCCCCCCCCCCCCATTGTTGTTGTTGGATAGGACAGAGAGAAATTGAGAGGGGAGGTAGAGAGGGAAAAAGAGACCTGTAGACCTACTTCACCACTTGTGAAGTGACACCCCCCCACACACCCCTGCATGTGGGGAGCCAGGGGCTCAAACTGGGATGCTTGCACTTGTCCTTACGCTTCACACTATGTACGCTTAACCTGGTGTGCTACCATCCAGCCTCTGCCTTCTTTTATCTTTCTTTTCTTTTTTTTTAAAGGTTCAGAGATGGGAAGGTGGAATAACTCTTCTTTTCTTGCTTAACCCCTTCTTCCATGCATATTCCTCAAGTAAATACTTCCAGTACCATCACTTTGGGTCAGATCCATGTTAGCTTTTAAGGACTGAAGAGTAGTAGTTTGTTGCTTTTTGGTTACTGTAATCTATTTACTTTTTTTTTTCCTTTCTGACTCTTAACAGAATGCACATTGCTCTCACAAAAAAGAAACTCCATGGATCAAGTGCATGAGGCCAGTCTGCCACCAGAGTGAATGAAAGATGCCAGTAGGGAAAAATTCTTACGTGCCAGTGACCTCAGCCTACAGTGTGCTTCACACTTTCGTAACCTCAGAGGCAATGGAGCTAGAAGAAAGCATTGTGTGAGAGAAGAAGCAGCTCCTTTTGCATTGCCTGTGACCAACAGGTATTAAGATGGACAGCTTTTCTCTGAAAGACAGTGCTCTGCTGTCTCAAGAAGGCAGTGCCTATTTAAACCTGGTCTTGACTAAGAATTGAGCCGAACGGATGTCAGAATGTTTCTGAGTGTCAGAAGGGTAAAAAAATGGCAGTTTGCCCAGTTATCTGCCATTTGCTTTATAATGAGCCTCATGTTTTTTTGGGAACCGATCGATAATCACATTGTGAGCCACATGAAGTCCTACTCATACAGATACCTCATAAACAGCTATGACTTTGTGAACGATACCCTCTCTCTTAAGCGCCGAACTCATGAGGCTGCTCGATACCCATACTTGATTAACCACGAGGAGAAGTGCCAAGCACAAGACGTGCTCCTTTTGCTGTTTGTAAAGACGGCTCCTGAGAACTACCACCGCCGCTCTGCAATCAGAAAAACATGGGGCAACGAGCGCTATGCCCGCTTTCAGCTGAATGCCAACATTAAGACTCTGTTTGCCTTAGGAACGTTTTCAGACCCATGGAAGAGGGATGCCCTGCAAAGAAAACTCGCTTGGGAAGATCAAATGTACAGTGACATCATTCAGCAAGACTTTGTGGATTCTTTCTACAATCTCACTCTTAAATTACTTCTGCAGTTTAGCTGGGCAAATAGCTTTTGTCCACATGCCAAATTCCTGATGACTGCAGATGATGACATATTTGTCCACATGCCAAATCTCATTGAATACCTTCAAAGTCTAGCCCAGATGGGTGTCCAGGACTTCTGGATTGGCCGTGTTCACCGTGGTTCCCCTCCCATTAGAAACAAAGGTAGCAAGTACTATGTCTCCTATGAAATGTACCAGTGGCCAGCTTACCCTGACTACACAGCAGGCGCTGCCTATGTGATTTCCAATGACGTAGCCACCAAAGTCTATGAGGCATCACAGACACTCAACTCTAGCCTGTACATAGATGACGTGTTCATGGGCCTCTGTGCCAATAAAATGGGGATATTGCCACAGACCCATGTGTTCTTCTCTGGGGAAGGCCAAGCTCCTTACCATCCCTGCATCTATGAAAAGATGATGACGTCTCATGGACATGTCCAAGACCTGCAGGACCTTTGGAAGGCTGCCACAGACCCTAAAGTGAAGGAGGTTTCCAGAGGTTTCTTTGGTCAGATATACTGCAGGATAATTAAGATATTACTCCTTTGCAGACTCAGCTATGTGGACACGTATCCCTGCAGGGCTGCCTTTGTCTAGAAGTACTTGAATGTTCTATGTTTTCACTGTCATTGAGCCAAATCTGGATGAAAAATCTTTCAATGCATTGCCTACTCCCAATTTGAAGTGAACGTGAAACATGAAAGAAATTTTTTTGGTGGTCCACTCTATCGGAATGTTTCTTTGATTCTAGAAGCTGTTCAGTATAACTTAACCTAGTTCATTGCCTAAATTCATTTCAAGGAATTTATATTTAGAAGAGAAGAATGAAGACAAACCTTAAGGGAGATTGATGTTCTCAGGCAAGGCCCCGTGTATATTGGAAGCATAGTGATGCTATTAAAGCGTGTTGGTATTAGAGCAACTTTTTGGAAAATATCAAATGAGTGTATAGTTCATTTCATACAAAGGAATATCTTTAGACCAGGTTTACAAGTTTATTTTTAATTATTAAGCACTTGATGTAGAAGACAGAGGCAGAGAAGACTTCCATAGGTGAAAGTCTTGTTCTTAAGAGACTTAAAAAAATTACACCATTTCTTTGCAAATAACCAAATTCCATTATTGTCATATCATGTAGTTCTTTTACCCAAATAGTATTGGAGTCATTTTAAAAAATGTATACATATGTATTTCTTCAAAGTTTAATGTGAAATTCAAGAAGTCACTAGCTCTGCGCTAGCTGGTGTTTTATGTGGTGTTTAATGAGTACTAGGAAATAACGCGAAGCAAGGGCAGTTTGCTACTTTTATAGGCTCCCTCTGTAAAGAGAAATCACTGTAAAATCAAATAAGCTGATTTTAACAGTTTGTTTGAAGGTGTTTTTGTGTGGTTTACATAGAGGAATAGACAGAGAAACTAAAAGAAAAGACAGAACATTAAAAGGCTCTGTTCTCCATTTATAGAATACAATCAATCTCTAGTGCTTAAGTCATTACTATCATTACTAAAACTAACCCATCCTTCCCCAACAAGGTCTCATAAATCACAACACCTTGTTCCACATTCAGATTTTAAAACTGAAACTGTAAAACATCAAAGTCATATCTAAAAAAATAAATCCATTTCAACAAAATAGCTATCAGAGGTAAAACAGATATTCCAAACTTACAAAGAGAATAAAAGTGATAAAAAAAGAAGTCACCATTTTAATCAAAAAGATGTGCCTGATATTAAGGCAGTTGGTTGCATTTTTTTTTCAAAGGTGGGTCAAAATTTAACCATCATGCAATCAACTTCCCCTCACTACAGAAAGAAATAGATGATATCTGCTGCCAGGAAGGTGGAGGGAGTTAGATGGGGCCAAATCAGTGACTTCTGCAAAAGCAGCTGAACTGACTATTAGAACTTTGTCTGCAAAGCTGCCTGTTAGGGGAAACTAAGATGCTTCATCAAATACATCTAAACCATGTAAACTGAAAAAACTGAAAACGAATTCACTAGATCCACCAGGAAGATAAGACCCATATATCTATATACCTTTTTTTTCTTTTTTCCCCAGAGCACTGCTTAGCTCTAGTTATGGTGGTTATAACTAGGGGATTGGAGCCTCAGGCATGAAAGTCTTTTTGCATAGCCATTATGCTATTTCCCCTGACCCTACATACTTTTTTTTTTTTTGCAGGTAGCTTTTTAATGTTTACAGGTTTTCTCTTCTATTTTGAAAATTGAAGCTTGTTTACATTGACTGCTCAGATAATTTAGAATCTTTAACTAGTGATAATACTACAGTGTCAAACACTCTACACAGTTCCTTCCAGAGTTGGTTCAGGGTCTTTAGATCATTTTCCCTAATATTTTCTGACCAATTTTTAAAACTGTAAAGAACAAAAGCATGTTTTGACAAACCAGGTTTATAATTAATTTTGTTAGTTGATTATTTAATAACTGCTAGCTCTTGAGTATGCATGCCCTATACATATATATTTGTAACTTTTTTTTTTTTGTAACTTTTAATTGGCCATTGTTTGCAAACTTCAGTGTCTCTGACCATGGAAATAATCTTGTTTACAACAGTATTTTTTGTGAAGTAACTATTTATTTAGGAACATGTTCTTTGACTGTGTTCCTTTTTTTTTTTTTTTTTTGCTTAGACTACACTGGGACAGGGTTAAATTTCAAGTATGAAAGCACTTCCTTTTTTAATAGGATGGGAATTGCTAGATGCTTCCTTTATCAGAGCTAAGTACTCAAGAGAGTGCTTGTAACTAGAGGAGTGCAACCTTTTACAAAGGAAGGATGAAACTTTCTGGTGCTCCAGTGCAGGGTGTCTTAAACCATTAACAGAAGAGGGGGCCGGGTGGTGGTACATCTGGTTGAGTGCACATGTTAAAGCCATTAACAAAGCGGGGGGAAACTAGTAGCCTGGAAGGCCACTTGGCATAGAGAATATGGTGGCGCAGTGTTATTGCTAAAACCTTTTACCTCTTGGTTGGCATGCATCTTTTTTCCATATTATTAATTTTATATCAAATGTTAAATATTTATATGATTTGAATTTTGCTCTTGTATGGCAAAATAATTAGTGAGTTTTTAAAAATAAACCTATGATTTCCAATAAACAACTTTAGTTGTCAGCAAGTGTGTGTGTGTGTTAGCAAAGGATTGTACACATCTATAAACACCATCTGTTTGTAAAATTAGCTTGTTCTGTTTAATGTCAGAGATGCCTGTCATACACTGTCTTAATCTTATTCCTGTCCAGACTTGTTGGTGTGTCCAGAATACAGTATTATTGTGTTCTCATTTATGGGTCACTGAAAATACTACTTTTGTTAAGTGATTTATATAGGAATGTCTAAGTAAGAGAATTCTGTTATTTTGTCCTTTAATTTTTTTTTTGTTATCTTTATTTAAAGAGACCGTCAGAAATCGAGGGGGGGGGAAGACAGAGACAGGAAGACACCTGCAACCCTGCTTCACCACTCATAAAGCTTTCCCCCTGCAGATGGGGACCAGAGACCCAAAGCTGGGTCCTTGAGTATTGCAACATGTACAATTATCCACCACTGCCTGCCCCCACTCCCCTTTTTTAACCAGAGTTCTGCTCAGCTCTGGATTCTGGTGGCAGCAGGCATTGAACCTGGGAACTCAGAGCCTCAGGTATTTAAGCCATTTTGTGTAACCTTTATTGCTTGAGTGAGCAGAGCTAATTGTTCAACGAAGGGTGAAACTAAGTGTAGCCTTGGTGCCTTAAGAAAAGACCCTCTTTTACTTTATATCATTAGTTGTCCAAAAGTAGATTTAATCTCTTCCTGGTCTCTTAAAGTCAGGGATATTCTTATACATGCTTTAGATGTCTGGTATGTCAGTTTACTTAAACATACTACCCACTCATCTGCTTTTCACACAATTCTGTTCAGTTGCTAACCCTGTGAGTCCACTAGATTTTTCAAAATTTGTGAACATCTGATTTATCTGGTTAGAATTGAACTTTCTTAATTATTATTTTCTTATTTATTTAATTTTTTTTATTAATCCCCTTTTGTTGCCCTTGTTTTGTTGTTGTTGTTGATGTCGTCATTGTTGGATAGGACAGAGAGAAATGAAGAGATGAGGGGAAGACAGAGAGGAGGAGAGAAAGACACCTGCAGACCTGCTTCACCACTTGTGAAGCGACTCCCCTGCAGGTGGGGAGCCGGGGGCTCAAACCGGGATCCTTATGCTGGTCCTTGTGCTTTGCACCACGTGTGCTTAACCCGCTGCACTGCTGCCGACTCCCTATTTTTAATTTTTTATTTATAAAAAGGAAACATTGACAAAACCATAGGATAAGCGGGGAGTACAACTCCACACAATTCCCACCACAAATGCTACCATGATGTCAACCAGACTTCCCTGGACAGACAACCCCAATGTGTCCTAGAGCTCCACTTCCCCAGAGCCCTGCCCCACTAAGGAAAGACAGAGACAGGCTGAGAGTAAGAATAGAACTTTCTACCTGCAAGACATGGTTGGGTGTTTGTAGTGGTTACCAAAAAAAAAAAAAAAAAAAAAAAAAATGATTAGCTAGAGAAATGAATTAAGTTGACCTACATTTGGGACTCAATGAACATTATAAGCTGCTCTGAGAATCTGACCAGAGAACTTTTAACATATAGGGTTATTCATTCTGCTATAATAATCGAAGAAACATTTTTTCCTTGTCACATTACCCCACAATAACTGCATTCTGCAGTGTGTCAAACCACAATCACAGTTTTTCAGTAAGGAAAATATTAGAAGATGTTCCTTTGCTACATGTCTCATAGGCTGCTTACTCTCTCCAGCAGCAAGTCTCCCACCTGGTTTCCAAGACTTTCTCTTCTATTCTCTCCCTTTCTCCTTTCATTCAAGACTATACTTTCAGGGGCCAATTCTATAGTTTCTTTTCCTCCTCCTTCATTCTCTGTAGCTTTCTTTTTCTCCCAGACACTCTGACCCATCACAATTCTCATTTGTAACCACACATTACACAAATTTATTTCCTTTGCCAGGAGCACCTTTTCTCCCATACTTGTTGATACCTTAGAAATCCAAACCCTAACTTTGTTTCTCCAATAAACATTTCCTGCCCTTCCTGAAAACTAAATACTTAATCACTTATATTATTGTGCTACATACTAATTGACTCGGTGTTTTGTGTTTTTTTTTTCTCTCAAAAATATTTGTTCAGGTGAGAAGAACTATACACAGTGCTATTACTATGTAGTGCCCCAAAATATTTTCCAAATATATTAAAGTAATGCTATTCAGGTAAGCCACCTCAACATGAAACATTTATTATTCAGAACTGCTAAAAGACACTATCTGGAATAACAGTTTACCAAGACTACTTAAAAGTTTACAGTTTATTCAGTAGAATCTAAATATTTATGATATACCAACGAGCATGTTGTACATACCAACTCTAGTTCCAACAAGTTTGTATTAACCATCAAAACTCTACAAAATCAAGAGTGAATAAGGAAATACAGATTAAACTATTACAACAAAGTTTAGGTGATACTAAGCTGGTGATACTAAAACAACAGTCTGAAAGCTTCTGTCTCCTGCTTAATCTGCTCACTAAATTTGCCTTTTCTCAAAGTTCTTCACAAGAGTCATAAATGTGTGTTTAAAAAAAATTTTTTTTTAATGGAGCACTGCTCAGCTCTGGCTTCTTATGGTGTTGGGCCTCAGGCATGTAAGTCTTTTACAATTTCCCCAGCCCCAAATATGCATTTTTAAAAGGTTTAATAATCTCTGTGTGGGAGGCCGTACACTGCTTAGCTGTGAACCCCAGACCCTCAGGCCTGCACCCCCACTGCTCTACCACTGTGGCATCTCCCCCACCACATGGGTATTCTTGTTTCATCAACTGTTCTGTTTTCCTTTGTATTTCTCATTAGAAGTATGACTTAATGGCCTGAGGTAAGTTAACATAATTCTTCCACAAGCTTAAAGGTAACTTAAAGGATGAATGTATGCCCATGTGCCATAACTTAAAGACAGTAAAGACTCGCAATCCGTATGTTTCCCAGGGCGACTTTATTCATTCCACAGTATTGTTTTTCGGAGACCTGACTAGGAACTAAACAGCCCTAGAGTCAAAAGTAACTCAAAAACTACCAAGTAAGTAATAAGCCAACAAGCTGGGTGGATGTGATTAGTGGTAGATTAGAGGTAATGGATATTCTGAGCACAAGAAAGACTCTTAAACAATGAATTTCCTCCTTATGCTTTTGGTCCTAAGGGCTCTGATTTTGGCACTCTGAAATGGCAAACATAATAGATACAAGTACCTTCCTGTGGGCCAACTTTGCATTATGTTTGTATAAACTGGGTCTTTGAGAACAACCACAACTTAATGGCATTTAAATGCTTTAAAACCAATAATTCAATCAATGTCAATCTTAGATTATGACTACTATTTTTTATCATGAATCCATCTGTTTTAAACATTGGATATCTCTGACGACTTGGTTTATGTCCCTTTCAGCTCTCTCCGTTGCTTTTGAGAGTCAGGAATTTTGTTCTCAAGTAGATAAAATGAAGGTTCAGACATAAATAGAATACACTTGGTTGGCCTTTGAACAATGCAGGCTAATGTGAGGATTTTTTTTTTCCTATCTATGGATTTTGTATGCATGGATTCAGTCAACCATGGATGCCAGTTGGTTGAATCCACAATATGAATTAATTCCCTAGAAATAGCGATAGCTAACGCTAAGTGATTTTTTTTTAACCTTTAGTATATCATTTTGTCTGTAAAGGCTATGTGATGATATTTGAAACAAGGTGCATGTACACACACACACACACACACACACACACACACACACACCCAGCCCCCGTGACGTCACAAAGGAAACTAATCTTACCTGCTGGGGGAAAGACTTTCGGGACTGTTCAGATGCTCAGGCACAGGGTTCTCCCCATCAGGGCTGTTTCCAAGCAGCTCTCCATTCTGCAGTGGAAGAAACTTTGGTTAGAGAATGTGTTTGGTCTGGAGCAAGGGGCTCAACCTCAATGGATTATTTTCCTTTCCCCCAATGCTTCTTTCTGTCTTTTGTATTTTCCAGATGAGCAACATGGTGATTTTTTCATCTTTCCTTCATGAGGTTTTCCCCAACTACTCTGAACTGGTTAGTTTTCAGATTTCTTCTAAAAAATATCAAAACTGGGGTCAGGTAGTAGTGTACCTGGTTGAATGCACATGTTATAATGTGCAAAGACCAGTGTTCAAGCCCCCAGCCCCCACCTGCAGGGGGATGGTGAAGCAGTGTTGCAAGTGTCTCTCTTTCTCCCTCTTTATCTTCCTCTTCCCCCTAAATTTCTGGCTATCTCTATCCAATAAGTAAACAAAGATAATCTAAGAAAAAGGAGAGAAAGAAAGGAAGGAAGGAGGAAAGAAAGAGGAAGGGAGGGAGGGAGGAAGGAAGGGAGGGAGGGAGGCATGAAGGAAGGAAGGAAGGAAGGAAGGAAGGAAGGAAGGAAGGAAGGAAGGAAGGAAGGAAGGGAGGGAGGGAGGGAGGGAGGGAGGGAGGAAGAAAGGGAGGAGGGAGGGAGGGAGGGAGGGAGGAGGAACGGAGGGAGGGAGGGAGGGAGAAAGGAAGGAAGATTAAAACTTGTAGCCTGGGAGCATTAGACTCACAGCAGGAAGTCCTGAATTTGATTCCTGGTACTGCATGTTCCAGAGTGATGCTCAGTCTCTATATCCCATAAACAAACACACGTACACATCATTTGAAAAAAAAACTAAACATATTCTCAAAAGCAGATCTCCTTGCTTCTTAAGAATGAAATTTTAGGGCCAGGCAGTGGTGCAACTGGTTAAGTGCTCACATTTGAGTGTGCAAGGATTTGGGTTTAAGCCCCTGAACGCCACCTGCAGGGGGAAAATTTCATGAGTGGTAAGCAGGGCTGCAGGTGTCTCTGTCTCTCTCTCTTATCTCTTCCTCCCTTCTCAATTTCTCTGTCTCTATCTAATAATAAGTAAATAAAAAGAATGAGAGTTTATTAATATCGCACACTTCTCCCTTCCCTGTTGAATTCCCAAAACAAAGATTTAGTAGTTGAGGTCTACGGAGTAGAAGGAGCAGTAGTGTGATCACTTGACACTCTCCACATTCTTTGCTGTAGGGGGAAGGAAATCAAGGCTTGGAGCAGCCTAGATCTGCTCAAGGTCAGACAGAACTAGACACAGAGATGAGGTGAGAGTGGCGCCCACTTCCACAGGCTGGTGATTACAAGTTTCTGGGGGCAGCGCCCCAGAGGAGCCTGGTCACTGATGTAGACTGCAGATCAGCTGGCGTCTGGAGGTCCTGCTCTCAGAGCGTGGACCAGCTCAGTGAACCTCTCTGTATTTGGACTTCCTCCCCATTCAACATGGAACCAGAGTAGGACTTATATACAGAACAGAGGTTTTTGTTCAGAGCAACGGTAGACATTTAAACCTCCAGGAGAGACCCGACTTCGCTGAAGAAACAAATTTCCATGACATCAAGAGACAGGTGAGCTTCACTCATGTTAATTACTGAGAGGAGTAAGTCGATCCTCAGTCAGCGTTTGAGTTCTTGCAGCCCACCTGCTATTACTCTGTGGGAGCTATTTCACATGCTCACAAAAGAAAGGATTGATTCAAGGAGGGCCATCTGGCAAGAACATTGTCAAGGGCACTGGATGAGTAAGCCTGAAGGTTCCCTGCATCCTAGAGTTAGACAATGAATGAGCTCTCCCCAGAATGAGAAACAGATCAGGTAAGTTTCACTTGGGAAGGAAGTAAGAATGGCAGGCTGCTCAGGTGGTTGTTGACATTTGAAGAGAGACCTCTCCCTGGATCAACAAAGTGACCATTCTAAGGTTTTACTATCCACACTGCTGGCCACAGAGACAACTATCCAAAGCTGTTTGAGTGGATGAAAGGAAAATGGACCTGCGACACCAATAGAGGAGTGCTGGGGATACCAGCTTTGCGAATTAACTCTAAAGTAAAAGCGCAGGGGCTAGCTCATCTGGTAGAGCACAGACCTTACCATGGGCAAGGACCTGGGTTCAAACCAACAGTGCCACAGGGGTGCACCAGGTACAGCATTAGGGAACACTTCATGAATGCAGGAGCAGTGCTGGGGTGTCTCCCCTCCCACATACACACAGAGATGGTCTAAAATTAAAAAGTAAAGAGAGATCCATTGGGAATGGTAAAATCTCACAGCAAGACCCAGTGCCAAAATAAAGTGCAAGGACAATCTTATGTTCATCCTTTTTTCTTTTAAAAGAAGACAGTATTTTGGTCCAGCATAAGGATCCTGGTTCGAGCCCCTGGCTTCCCACCTCCAGGGCGGTCACTTCAAAAGTTGTGAAGCAGGTCTGCAAGTGTCTTTCTCTCCACCTCTCTGTCTTCCCCTTCTCTGTCGGTTTCTCTCTGTCATATCCAACAACAGCAATAATAACAGCAATGACAACAAAATGGAAAAAAATGGCCCACAGAAGCAGTGGATTTGTAGTGCAAGCACCGAGCTCCAGTGATAACCCTGGAGGAAAAAAAAAAAAAAAAAGGTAGTATTTCAGGCTTTGGGAAGGCAGCTTAGTGGCAGGAAGTTAAGACTTGAATGTGTGATCTTCTGAGTGGTGCTCTGGTTTGCTCTCATTTTCGTGTGAAGTAAATAAATACGATCATATTTAAAACGAAAGATATTTTGATAAAAGCTATACATCTAGTTGCCTCTGTTACTTACATTTGACTGGAGACTAGAATATATTTTTGTGAGTCAGCATAAATATACAATAAACACCAGCCCCAAAACACAAAGCCAGCTCCAAAGCTCGCTCTTCATGTTTCCACTCTCCAAAGTAGTTTCTTCATATTTCCTACATAAAGCTGAGCTGATCACTATAGCAGTTAATGCTAGGGCAGATTCCTTTCTAGTCCCCCCCCCCCCCCCATTATGCTACTATGTCTGAAACACCCACTGGCCTTTGAGCTCCAGGCTTTTTCTTTTTCTTTTCTTTCCCTCCCTTTTCTTTTCCTTCCTTCCTTCCTTTGTTTTTGCCTACAACATGCAAAGCAGGGCTTTCATAAAGACCACAGTTATTAACACAACTTCTTCTCACAGCAAAAATTGTTCCTGTTTAGAAAATGGATTATGCTTTGTCCAACCCTATTGGTCTACTGTAGTACGATGAATTGCAGAGTTTTTATTTCATTACCTCATAGTGGAAAAATAACAGTTGGCTCAGGATATGGTCTTTGTCACCTCAATAATAAATGGTGACATTTAACTTTTAGACTGTTGTGCGTGCATGACATGACCTCAGGAACGTGTTAAAAGGTCTAATAGATGTGGTTGTGTCGATCTATTATTCTGTAGCCCTGTATCTGTCAGGATAGAGGAAGAGCCCTCCACTCGCCAAGCTGACGAGACACAACAGCAGTACCACGGGAGACATGGCAGAAAAGAGCCCCAGCTGTAATAAGAGGTTGTTGGAAGGCACTTAATTGCCCATCACTGTTATACTAAGGTTTTGGCAAAAGTGTTGTGTTCTATCTATTGCAAGGACTTACAAAATCTGAACACAGTCTACAAGGAACATACATATACACATATTATAATTTATAAGGAGAGACACATTTCTGGTCTTTACCCTAGTTTCTCACAAAGCTTCTAAGACACATGGAATTTCCTAAGCATTAAGACTGATATAGTATCTTGAGATTCACAACTGTCCCCTTTCAAACTACACAGGAGTTCACGTCAGTGAGGTGACTACTGGGTAGCATAACGATTGGGCTGCCTACAAGGAAACCAATTATAATGATGAGAGTTAGCATTTCTAAAGGGAAAAAGAGTCTGGAGACTGAGTTCAGTCACCAGTGATGAATGAGTTAGTCAACCAAGCCTTCAATACAACCCAAAAAGATAGAGTTCAGAGAGCATTCAAGTTGGTGAATACTTGGAGATTGGGGAGATTGATGAGCTCAGAGAGCATGAAGCCACACACCTATTCCTACATTCCTTGTTCTAGTGTCTCTCTACTTAGCTGTTCTTGAATTCCTTTTATAATAAATCACTAATCTGATAAAATGTTCCTCTGAGTTCTATGAATAATCCTACCAAATTAACCCAACCAAGAAGAGGATTATGGGAATGTCTGATCTACAGCTGTTTATTCAAAAGAACCTAGACTTGGACTTGCAACTGCTATATAATGGGCACTGGGGAGGGCAGTCCTGCAGAACAGAGCCACTACCTAGTGGAATCACAAAGATCTCCAGGTGGATGGACAGTGTCAACTGGGGGGGGAGGGTGTGTGTACAACACAGGGGCCGGGTGGTGGCACACTTGGTAGAGCACATATGAGGTTATTTTGTGGCATTTTAAGTTTGTTTCAAGATCCATTTTATTTATTAATGAGAGAGGTACAATGGGGAAGGGAGAGAGAGACCAAGACCTAAAGCATTACTCTGGTACATGAGATGTAGGGGATGGGATTCAGGCCTCGTGCTTGACAGTCCAATGTGGGGCCAGGTGGTGCTACACCTAGTTAAGCACATGTTACAATGTACAAGAACATGGGTTCGAGCCCCTGGTGCCCACCTGCAGAGGGAAAGCTTTGCGAGTGGTGAAGTAGTACTTCAGGTGTCTCTCTGTCTCTCTCCCTCTCCATCACCCCCTTTCCTCTCAATTTTTGGTTGTCTCTATCCAATAAGTAAACATAATGATAAAATAAAATAAGGTAAAATAAATCCCAATTCTTCATCCACTGCACCACCTCTCAGTCTGCTTGGCATTGCAAGTTAATTATGAAAACCAGAGAAAAGAAAGAAAAAGTATGACGAGTAGGAATCACTGAAAAAAATTATAGAAGTGTGAGCATAGGAAAGAGAAAGAGACCTCTGCAAAGGGTATCCCTACAATCCTGAATCCGGGGTGATCTTAGAAAAAGAGTCCCAGAGAGGAAACCCTCAGCCAGGAGAAGGGACAGCTCTGCCTTCCCCCTCCCCTGATGCAGAAAAGAGAAATTTTCTCTCTATGTGTGTGTCTCTCTCTCTCTCTCATACTCAGTAGGTTCTGTTTGTGGAGAATAAATAGGAAGGAAAACTTCTGAAAAATAGGAGCCAATGTGCAAAGGTGGCGCAATGGAGAGCATGTTAGACTCTCAAGCATGAGGTCCCGAGTTTAATTCCTAGTTTTATATATGCCAGTGAATGTTTCAGATTTTTCTCTCTCATTAATGGATTTTTTTCAAAAATAAAAAAAGATATATAGGTAGGAACCACTTAGAAAATGTATGCTGCGGGAGTTGGGTGGTAGCTCAGCAGGTTAAGTGCATGTGGCACAAAGCACAAGGACTTGTGTAAGGATCTGGGTTCAAGAGCCCAGCTCCCCACCTGCAGGGGAGTTGATTCACAGGTGGTGAAACAAGTCTGCAGGTGTCCATCTTTCTTTCCCCCTCTGTCTTCCCCTCCTCTCTCCATTTCTCTCTGTCCTAACAACGACAATATCAATAACAACAACAATAACTACAACAACAATTAAAAAAACAAACAAGACAACAAAAGGGATAATAAGTAAATGTTTAAAAAAAAAAAAAAGAAAATCTATGCTGTGAGTGGCTTCTTATAGCAGGCTGGTCAACTTTACTTGTTCCAGCTCACTGGCCAGTTCCACCATATCTTTGCTAGTCTGTACTGGCAACACCCAAAGAAAAGATTTCTTTGGATAACAGAATAGTCAGTTTCTTAGTTGGGGGGGGGGGCAAGAATTTCCTGAAGGCTTGAAGGGGCTGTCGGTGGCTCACCATCTATGTGTTGCTGTGAACCAGTATCAGAATAAGAGGCTGGTTATCAATCAGGGAGACCAGAGGTCTATTCACATCGCAGGGTTGAGAGACAAAACTTCAGAGACTCTTGCTGGTTGAATCAAGGGATCTGGGTTGGGGAGCATCATGAGTGGTGGAGTGGTGCTGTGGCCTCCTTCTCACTGTGTCTTTTATTTATATATTTATTTATTTATTCCCTTTTGTTGTCCTTGTTGTCTTATTGTTGTAGTTATTATTGTTGTCATTGTTGTTGGATAGGAAAGAGAGAAATGGAGAGAGGAGGGGAAGACAGAGAAGAGGAGAGAGATATAGACACCTGCAGAGACTTCCAGAGGTGGGCCTATGGAGCAGCAGCAGCTGTGTTTCTCTCTTCTCCTCTCCTCTCCTAGTCAACTAGGAATACCAAAGGAGACCACCTGGGAACGCAACAAAACAGGACTAGAACAACTTCAGGAACTCACCAAATCACTGGTGAGTGCAAGCACGTGTGGATCATGGACAGAGAGGAGCCTAGGGAGAGATTAAGTGGCTGGTAACAGTCCGGCAGTTTACCAGTTGAGACACCACCTCCAGTCTGTTTTACCAACAAGGGGATGGCTGAAGGGAGGAGAGGACTCCCCTAAGACTCACCAAATACAACTGTTGAGTCTCGATTGCTACTGCCCTCAGAATCTGGAGCAATGGCAGGGAGGCCCTGTGCTGACACCAGGGGACAGAGAACTAATGAGGAAACTCAGGAGAAAATCTATACCTTGGTGGCCTAGGGGCTGTGAAAGTTTCTTTGCATAAACACTGGATTCTATCTGCCCCACCCTGCATTATATCTTGGTCAGGAGTCAGTGATTAAGCTAAGAAACCTACTTATAGTTTAAAAGCATTCAGGCTCCCATAGCCTACAGGGAAGAAAAAGAACAAAAGAGGCTTTTAAGCCACTGTGCTCCAACTCAGGGATTAAAATAATATTGAAACAACTGTCAATTTCCACAACGGTGAACCCTTTAATTACCTGACTTAGACACAAGTCAATCTGGGAAAGAGTGATCAGTAATTTGAAAAGTACTGAGAGAAAGACCTCATAACATATAGTATAAAATGGTTAAACCAACAAGAAGAAATTTGGAGAAATGAACATATAGTATAAAATGGTTAAACCAACAAGAAGAAATTTTGGAGCTGGACAAGAGTCCAGCTCAAAACCCCCCAAAGGTTGAAGCACAAAATAATGAGGTCTACATCCAAACACTAGTTAAGAAAATAGTCACAGGAGTGAGTAGAGTTTGAAAGAATTGTTATCAGAAATGCAGAAACAACAAATGAGACCTTGGAAGAAAACACTAATTATCTCAAGGTGATTAGAAACCTGAAAGCTGAAATAGCTGAGCTAAGAACACAACTAGCTGAACAAGCTAAAACAATATCAGAACTGGGAACTCCAGAAAACAGTAGAGGGGAGAGAGAATAGAATCAATGAGGCTGAAGACAGAATTAGCAAGATCAAGGATGAATTAGAGACAACTCAAAAAGAAGTAAGAGATCTCAAAAAGAGATTAAGAGATATTGAAAACAACAACAGAGACCTATGGGATGACTTCAAAAGAAATAATATACACATTACTGGCTTACCAGAGGTAGAAAGAGAGTGAGGGGAAGAAAGCATTCATCAGGACATAATAGCTGAGAACTTCTCTAGTCTGGACAACATAAAAAACATAAAGGTTCAAGAAGCCCAGAAGGTCCCAAACAGAATTAACCCAGACTTAAAGACACCAAGACACATCATATTTAGAATGCAAAGGAATAAGGATAAAGAAAGGATCCAAAGGCTGCAAGAGAAAAACAAAGAGTCAGCTACAGAGGACAATCCATAAAATTAGCAGCAGACTTCTACACACAAACATGACAGGCCAGAAGAGAATGGCAAGATATCTACTGAGTGTTCAATGAGAAAGGCTTTCAAGACTACTGTATCCTGCTAGACTGTCATTCAGACTAGATGGAGGCATCAAAACCTTCTCAGACGAGCAACAATTAAAAGAATCAACTATCACCAAGCAGGCCCTGAAAGAAGTTCTGAAAGGTCTCCTATAAATATTTGGACCACCATAAATAGGCCATATATCAGAACACTCTAAAAATCTACAAGAATGGTGTTAAGATATTTTTAATCGTTGATATCAATAAATGTCAATGGCCTGAATTCACCTATTAAAAGGCACAGAGTAGGAAGATGGATCAGAAAAAACAACCCAACAATATGATGCCTACAGGAAACCCACCTAATTCAACAAGACAAACACAGACTCAAAGTTAAAGGATGGAATACTATTATACAGGCCAATGGCCCACAAAAAAGGGCAGGAACAGCTATTCTCATATCTGACATGATAGACTTTAAAATAAATAAAATTTAAAAAGATAGGGATGGACACTACTTAATGGATCAGTGGATCAGTCAATCAAGAGAACTTAACAATTATTAACATCTATGCACCCAATGAGAAACCATCTAAATACATCAAACATCTACTGAAAGAACTACAGCAACTCAGTCATAGTAGGGGAATTCAACATCCCACTCTCTCAACTTGACAGATCATCCAGGCAGAAAATCAATAAAGACATGAGGGAGCTAAATGAGGAGATAGATAAACTAGAACTATTGGACATTTTCAGAGTCATCCATCACAAGAAACTGGAATACACATTTTACTCAAGTCCACATGGGTCATTCTCAAGGATAGACCATATTTTAGGTCACAAAGACAGCATCAGCAAATTCAAGAGCATTGAAATCATCTCAAGCATCTTCTCAGACCACAGTGGAATTAAACTAACATTGTACAATCAAAAAAAGATTCGTAATAGTCCCAAAATGTGGAAGCTCAACAGTACACTACTTAATAACTACTGGGTCGAAGAGGCAATAAAGGAAGAAATCAGAATGTTTTGAGAGTTCAATGAAAATGAAGACACAAGCTATCAAAATATCTGGGACTCAGATATGGCAGTACTGAGCGGGAAGTTCATAGCCATACAAGCACACATTAGGAAACAAGAAAAAAGCACAAATAAACAAGTTAATTGCACATCTTAAAGACTTAGAAGAAGAAGAAGAACAAAGGAACTCTAAAGCAGCCAGAAGGACAGAAATCACTAAAGTTAGGGCAGAAATCAATAACATTGAAAATAAGAAAACCATACAAAAGATCAACGAAAGTAAATCTTGGTTCTTCAAAAGAGTGAACAAAATTGATAAACCTTTAGCCAGACTCACAAAACAAAAAAGGGAGAAGACTCAAATAAATCAGATCATAAATGAAAGAGGAGACAACACAACAGACACTGCAGAAATTCAACATATCATGTGAGGCTTCCATGAACAACTATATGCCACCAAGCTAGAGAACTTGGAAGAAATGGACGATTTCCTAGATACCTATGAACTTCCAAAAATAAGTAAAGAAGAACTAGATAACATGAACAGGCCCATCACAACTAAGGAAATTGAAGCATTTATCAAAAAACCTTCCCAAAAATAAAAGTCCTGGACCAGATGGCTTTACAAAGGAATTCTACAAAACCTTCAAAGAAGAACTAATACCTCTTCTTTTAAAAGTCTTCCAGAAGATTGAAGACACAGGGATGCTACCTTCTAGCTTCTATGAAGCCAACATCACTCTGATACCAAAAGCAGACAGGGACACAACCAAAAAAGAAAACTACAGACCAGTATCTCTGATGAATATAGATGCTAAAATACTGAACAAAATTCTAGCCAACCGGATACAGCAGCATATTAAAAAGATTGTTCATCATGACCAAGTGGGGTTTATCCCAGGCATGCAAGGTTGGTTTAATATATGTAAATCAATCAATATGATCCACCACATCAACAAAAGCAAGACCAAAAACCACATGGTCATATCAATAGATGCCGAGAAAGCCTTTGACAAAATACAACATCCCTTTATGATCAAAACACTACAAAAATGGGAATAGATGGAGATATAGACACCTGCAGACCTGCTTCACTTCTTGTGAAGCAACTCCCCTGCAGTTGGGGAGTGGGGGCTCAAACCGAGATCCTTAAGCTGGTCCTTGTGTTTGTACCACCTGCACTTAACCCACTGCACTACCGCCTGACTCCCCCTCTCTGTGTCTTTTCTATCCCTATTTTATTTGAATGAGAGAGAGAGTGGGAGATGGAGAAAGGAAGGAGGGAGGGAGAGATATTCCACAGCACAAAAACTTCCTCCAATACAGTGAGGGCTGGGCTCGAGCCTCGGCTGTGCAAATGGCAAAGCAGCACACTGTCCAAGCGAGCTATTCTGCCAGCTTTCTATTTCTCTTTGTCTCTCACCCTCTAGAGACATTTTTAAGAGAAAATTAAATAGAAAAAGCAGGAAAGAAAAAAAGAAATGCTTCCAGGAACAGTGGAGTTGTGCAGGCACCCCAACAATAATAGCCAAAGGGGTGGGGTGGGAGGATAAGGAGGAACAGCAGCACATTTTACCAAGAGATTACAGTAACCAGCCACTCCTCCAGATTCCACCTCCAGTTCTAGCTCTGTTGCACTTTCCATTCAGCACAGGGCCTCTCACAGTCTCAGCACCACCAGGGATAAAACAGAGGAAGCACCGGCTTCCTTACAAGGTGTTGAGGACTTAGATGAAACCAGGCACAAAGTAGAGTGGGGGCCTCGGCAGGTGTGAAAGGCCCTCCCTCTGCTCCTGTCCAGTTCCAGCCAGTTTGTTCAGCAGCCTGCAGATGCCACTGCCAAGAGCTCTAACAGGTGCCCGGGAATACTGCTGGCACTGCGGCTGGGCTCTCCTGCTGCCCTGTGGGCCATCAATAAAGTGAAAGGAATGTTCATCAGTCTTTGGCTTCTTTCCTGAGAAACTTGTGAGATGAGCAGCTCTGTGAGACAAGCTCGAGGCTTTCCGCTTGTGAGGAAGAGTTCAGGACGTACCCTCTCATTGCCACCAACAGCCACAGTGACTCTCATTTCTACATCTGTGTCCATCTACCTGTGGCTTTGTCAGGTGACACCAGAGAGCCACAGGTAGATGGACACAGACTCACACACACACACAACCCTGGGAGGCAGGCTCCATGTGCCTGGTTTTCCCATCAAGGTCCCGAGCACCTGTCCACATGAGGTATACAGCCAGAGATGAAAGAAAGGCTTATGAGGTACCAATTTTCTGGTAATAACAATTTAGAGAGCAGAGAGTCATAGGGTAGTATAAGGTGAGAGGAACAGACTCCAGTCACGACTGGTTCCCACTTCTAACTCCTTTATTCTCCTGGGGGCATTTGCTCTGGCAAACAAGGATGGCCCTTTGTCATGGTGCTTTTCTAGACTGGCTGTGGCTTCCTGTCCTCTTGGAGCTCAAGACCTAGGTCAAAGGGATGTCAGAACTGTCACATGTCACTGTGGGTAAGATGTATGCAGCTCCCATCCCCACCAGTAGTCCTGGACAGATGTCACATGACAACCTTTTTTGACAAGACAGAAATTGTGAGGGGCAGGGAAGACAGAGATAAAAGAGATATAGACAGAGAGACACCCACACCATGGCTTCATGACTCATGAAGCTTCTCCCCTGCAGGTTGGGGACCAGGGGCTTGAACCTGGGTCTTTGTGCATTATAACATGAGTGCTCAGGCATGGGTGCCAAAACCCAGTCCCACTTAAAATTTATTTATTTATTTACTAATTTCTTTTTTAAAAGGCTTTTAAACATTTTTTACTTATTTTCCCTTTTGCTGCCCTTGTTTTTTGTTGTTGTAGTAGTTATTATTGTTGTTGTTATTGATGTCATTGTTGTTAGATAGGACAGAGAGAAATGGAGAGAGATGGGGAAGACAGAGAGGAGGAGAGACAGACAGCTGCAGACCTGCTTCACTGCTTGTGAAGTGACTCCCCTACAGGTGGGGAGCCAGGGGCTCAAACCAGGATCCTTACACCGGTCCTTGCGCTTTGAGACATGTGTGCTTAACCTGACTCCCACTAATATCTTTTTAAATTTATTTTCCTTTTTTGTCTTGATAGAGACAGAGAGAAATAGGGGGTGGAAGAGAGACATCTGAAGCACTGCTCTCTCCTACTGCTTCCCCAGCCCCCGCAGGTGAAGACTGGAGATTTGAATCCAGTTCCTCAGACATGATAATGTATGTATTCTTCTGGGTGTACCACCACTCTGCTCAACTCTGAATTGATTTATAGGTCAAGAATTAATACTGGAATCTCCTTTGTTCCCACCTATGTTCACAACTGCATGCATTCTGCTCACACTTGCTCAGTTTGGGTCTTGAGAAGTCTGCCCAGCTAGGGACTGGGTGATGGCGCACTTGGTTGAGTGCACATGTTACAGTACACAAGGACCTGGGTTCTAGCTCCTGGTCCCCACTTGCAAGACAAAAAAGCTTCACAAGTGGTGAAGCAGGGCTGCAGGTGTCTCTCTGTCTCTCTCCCTCTCTATCACCCCCTTCCCTCTCAATTTCTGGTTGTCTCTATCCAATAAGTAAATAAAGATAATTAAAAAAAATAAAAGTCTTCCCAGCCTCTATTTTCCAAACTGAGGAAGTGTGGCTGCTTCTGTTCCTCCCTGCCCTCTCCAGGGCAGTACCTATCATGTTATATATCACACTGATGGCATATTTACAGCTGTGGGAAAGGCCTTCATTAAATACACAAGCAAAGCAACAGTGAGGGAGAAGACAGCACGAAGATGACTGCAACATGGACTCAGGCCTGTGCGGGACCCAGGTGGTTGGCGACCTTCCTGAACACACAGAGAGTTGGCACTTTTTAAAGTGGGGTGGGCTTGGAATCTGAATTTACTTTAAAAATTATGATCATTACTACTACCATTATTTTACCACCAGGGTTAGTGCTGAGGTTCAGAGCCAACACAACTCCACAAGTACTGGCAGTTTTGTTTTTTTTTCTTTATAGAGGGCATGAGTCAGAGATAGAGAATGACAGAGATGGGAAAGAAAGAGAGACACGCAGCACTGCCTCATGAAGCATCACCTCTGAAAGTGGGTGTCGGGGGAGGGGAACTAGGCTCTGGATCTTGTACATAAGGTGTGTGTTCTATGAGGTGAACCACCACTCAGGTCCTGGAGTTTAAATTTTAAAAAAGGTGGGGAGGAGGAGGAGGAAAGAAGGCAGGGAGGGGCGGAGGGGAAAACCAGCACAGCTGAAAAAGGAAGAAACCACAAGTTGGTGCTTCCGCTTTTAAATGTTTCATTAAAACAAAAGTGTCCACTTTTCAGAGCTTTCTGGTTCCACTAAACATTTCCTGATCGTCCAGGCCTCTGCTCCCGCACTGTCTGTTTCACCCCTAAGCAAGGTGTGTAAGCACTTCTCAGCTCTGGCTTGGAGAGATGCAGATGATTGAACCTGGGACCTCAGAGCCTCAGACATGGAAGTCTTTTGCAGAACCATGAAGCCGCCTCCCAGGCCTTGTCCTAAATACTTTTAGGTCTGTCAAGAGCAAAGGAACTTTATATTTATTGCCTCTAGCCCCTTTAACTTCTTTACACTAAGTAAGACAAAAGCACTTGTATTTATTATTTGCAATGTTGAAGTGATTCCCCTGGATTCTTTTATATCAAGACCCCCACAGACTTAACAACTCCCATGGCATCTTTATAACACACACAGGGCAGAAACATGTTGCCTACGATGAGCAAAGTAAGTCAAAGATGTGTGGTGAGTTCACATTACCCATCAGTGGCATATGAGTCCCAAGGTCCTAGAGCAGAATCTGGGCTTCACTTGTCACACCCTAACCTTCACAGGTGACATTCTCTGAAGCCCCAGGGACAGAAAGGATAGGCTGCTACTCAGTTAAATCTTTTGCTTTACACTTATTTGTTTATTCATTTACTCATTTGTTTATTTGTTCATTCATTTGCCACCAGGCGTTAACAGTTTCCTCTGGGGAGTTGGTGCCCTGACTACTCCTGGTGGTCATTTCTCCCCCCTCTTTTTAATAGGGAAAGAAAGAAACTGAAAGAAAATAAAAAATAGAGAGGGAAGGAGAGAGGGAGGGAGGGAGAGAGAGATAGAGAGAGAGAGAGACGGAGAGAGAGACAGAGAGAGAGAAAGAGAGAGAGAGCCACAGCACTGCTTCACTGCTGGTGAAGTTTCTCCCCTGCAGATGGGGACCAGGGGCTTGAACCCGGGTCCTTGTATATTATAATGTGTGCACTTAACTGGGTGCACCACTGCCTGGCCTCGAGCATCATCCTATCAAAAAATGACATTACCACAATCCACAGCTTCTTCATGTTTGAGATCCTATAAAATTCAGCTCTTGGAAGTACTCATCTGTGGTACACTTTGATGTTCACATCTTCTGGAAGGGACAGTTGATATGAAACAAGAGGACACAATCTATAATCTGTTGGTAATTATAGCAGCGAGCTTCTTCTGTCAACAACTTACATCGGTAAGAAAAAAATAAACCCACACTTATGAACATCTTATCTTAGATAAGGGGGCCAAAAGTATTATATGGAGGAAGGAGGTTCTCTTCAATAAATGGTGCTGGGAAAAATGGGTTGAAACATGCAGAAGAATGAAACTGAACCACCTTATCTCACCAGAAACAAAAATCAACTCCAAATGGATCAAGGACATGGATGTTAGACCAGAAACTATCAAATACTTAGAGGAAAACATTGGTGGAACACTTTCCCACCTACACCTCAAGGACATCTTTGATGAAACAAACCCACTTGCAAAGAAGACTAAAGCATAAATGAACCAATGGGACTACATCAAATTGAAAAGCTTCTGCACATCCAAAGAAACTATTAAACAAACAAAGAGACCCCTCATAGAATGGGAGAAGATCTTCACATGCCATACATCAGACAAGAAACTAATCACCAAAATATACAAAGAGCTTAGCAAACTTAGCACCAAAAAAGCAAATGACCCCATCCAAAAATGGGCAGAGGATATGAACAGAACATTCACTCCAGAGGAGATCCAAAAGGCTAACAAACATATGGAAAATTGCTCCAGGTCGCTGATTGTCAGAGAAATGCAAATAAAGACAACATTAAGATATCACATCACTCCAGTGAGAATGGCATACATCAAAAAGGACAGCAGCAACAAATGCTGGAGAGGCTGTGGGGACAGAGGAACCCTTCTGAACTGCTGGTGGGAATGTAAATTGGTACAGCTTCTGTGGAGAGTAGTCTGGAGAACTCTCCAAGGCTAGACATAGAAGTTCCATATGACCCAGTAATTCCTCTCCAAGGACTCCTTAACACCCACCCCAAAAGATATGTGTACACCTATGTTCATAGCAGCACAATTCCTAATAGCCAAAACCTGGAAGCAACCCAGTTGCTCAACAATAGATGAGTGGCTGAGAAAGCTGTGGTATATATACATAATGGAATACTATACAGCTATTAAGAACAATGAACCCACCTTCTCTGACCCATCTTGGACAGAGTTAGAAGGAATTATGTTAAGTGAGCTAAGTCAGAAAGATAAAGATAAGTATGGGATGATCCCACTCATCAACAGAAGTTGAGAAAGAAGAACAGAAAGGGAAACTCAATGCAGGATATGACTAAAATTGGAGTAGGGCACCAAAGTAAAAACCCTAGGTTGAGGGTGAGGGTGGATGCCTAGCTTCATAGGGTGGGGGGCGGGGGAGGAGGGGCGGGATGGGACATAGTCTTTTGGTGGTGGGAATGGTGTTTATGTAAACTCCTATTAATTTGTAGTCATATAAATCAGTATTTAAGTAATATGAGAGGGGAAAAACTGATTGAATGTCCCAAACTTTTTAAAGCACAGACTGAGTCTTTTTAATACATAGGCTGAGTCTTTGATATGTTGACACTCTTAAAAGCTTAGTCCAGGGAGAACAGAAGCAACTGGTGGTACAGCTATATACAAATAATGTCAAAGGACATAAAATATGGTGCTGGTATGTATGATACAGCAAATCCTAACAAAGGGATTTTTCAAAGTTAACCCAATTGCCAAACAATGTGATTATAGCAATAACTAGCTATTGTCTTCTTAAACCCTAAGACAGCAGGAACCTCCCACTTCCACTATAGAGCCTGTATTTCCCCCATACCTAGAACCTCTGGGGTGGGGCTCACTTTCCTGCATGCTTCTCCCAAGTCATATCAAATGATCTTGCATCCGCCGATCCCAACCTAATCAACACGAGTACCACTTCAGCATGCTTCACTTTAGACTGTGTCCAGACACGTCAGGCATAGAATGCCAACCCTTCACCCTCATTACTTGCGTGAGACCTTTCCTTTCATAGTCAACAATATTAATACCTCTTTCCCATATTAGGGAGCTACTTTCTTCCCTGATTCAGCTTTCTGGTCCTTTTCCCAGTCATGACATCATCTCTTCAGACAATAACTTGGATCCACTGGCATATCAGATTTCAGGCTCAGGGGCAAAAAGAAAAAGGAAAAAAAAAAAAAAACCAAACAACTTGTATAGCACAGGCCCTTTGGAATTTAACCAAAATATACCTACTAGCTACCTGCAAAATGGAGGACCCCCCAATTCTTCACCTGCACTATTCCAGCCCTTAGGTCCATGACTGGTCAACAATTTGTTTGGCTTTGTATGTTAACTCTTTTGTCAACCACTAGGTTCCAGATGCTAGCATGATGCCAACCAGACTTCCCTGGACAGACAACCCCACCAATGTGTCCTGGAGCTCTGCTTCCCCAGAGCCCTTCCCCAATAGCGAAAGAGAGAGACAGGCTGGGAGTATGGATTGACCTGTCAATGCTCATGTTCAGCAGGGAAGCAATTACAGAAGCCAGACCTACAACCTTCTGCATCCCACAATGATCTTGGGTCCATACTCCCAGAGGGTTAAATAATAGGAAAGCTATCAGGGGAAGGGATGGGATATAGAGTTCTGGTGGTGGGAATTCTTCAAAGCTGTACCCCTCTTATCCTATGGTTTTGTCAATGTTTCCTTTTTATAAATAAAAAGAATTTAAAAAAAAAGAAAAAAAGTGATATTGCAACTAAGGAAATAGTTCAGCTGTTAAAGCATTGGAATTGCAGGCCAATTCCTGGTTTCTGGTTTGATCTGGCACATGTCCCAGAATAGTGCTCTGGTGTGGCTCTCCTCTCTGCCATATGTGAAACTCTCTTGTGAATATACAGTAAGTAAATAACAACTCTTAAATAAAGATCGCTTTACCTTGACTTCAAATTTGGCTTCATCTTCCTTTTCCAGGGAGTTCGGATTGGTCTCCACATAGAGTTCCTCAGATGTCTTCTGAACAGGAGCTAGAGGGAGGCAGAAAACTTGCCATTAATTCAACTACGTGGTGGAGGAGTAACTCAGAGTAGAGAACCTGCATGGGAGATGGGGCTGGACCACGTTGATGGAGTTGGTTGGCACAGCTCAACAGAGTTGCTATGGTGCTTCCCAAGGAGGCAGATAAAATTGAAAGTGAAAATTATATAAATTAAAAAAAAAATGAAAGTGAAGGAGAAATGTAGAGTTCTTAACCAAAGACACTTGACATTTTATCTAAAGAGATAAAGGCCATACACAGCGCCACATGAAATATCAAACTACAACAGATCAGCACATGCAGTGTTGACACGATAGCTGTTTCTGTAATTGCAATTTTATTTGATTGTTTGTTTATTTATGTCACCAGGGTTATCTACGGTTCCTGTTGGTCTCTTCTTCTTTTCCTTTACTTTTTCTTTCTGTTTTTTTCTTTTTTAATTTGACAGGCCAGGGAGAAACTGAGGAAGGGGCATGGGAGACACAGAGGAAGAAAGATGAGACACTACTCCGCTGTTTCTGAAGTGTCCCCACTGCAGGAGGGAGCAGGGACTGAAACCTGGGTCTTTGCAAATGGTAGTATGTGCACTTAACCGGTGCACCACTGCCTGGTCCCTGACTTATTTATTTATTCTGCCTCCAGAGTTTTCACTGGGGCTAGGTGCCTGCACTACAAATCCACTGCTCCTGGAGGCCATTTTTTCCATTTTTGTTGTTACTGCTGTTGTTGGATAGGACAGAGAGAAACTGAGAGAGGAAGGGAAAACAAAGTGGGGAAATAAAGATAGACATCTGCAGACCTGCTTCTCCGCTTGTGAAGTGACCCCCTGCAGGTGGGGAGCCTGTGCCTGAGCTTCACACTATATGTGCTTAGCCTAGTGCATTACCACCCAGCCCCTATTTGTTTTTAAGATTTATTTATTTAGGAGAGAGAGCAAACCAGAGTACCACTCTGACACATATGAAAGATGCAAGGGATTGAACTCAGAACCTGACACTTGGGGGTGTAATGCTTTATTCATTGCACCACCTCCAGAGCCACTGTCATTCTCATTTCAAAGACTTAGCTGAAAGCTCACTTTCTTCATAAAGTCTTACCAGACCATTTCAAACTATAGACTTTTTCATTCATTGCTGCTTCAGCATTTATCATTGAAGTTGATGGTATTCTTGAATTAGAGGACCACAGTTAATTCTAGGTTTTACAATCTGTTGAATTTTTTTTATTACCTTTATTTATTTGTTAGATAGAGACAGCCAGAAATTGAGAGGGAAGGGGTAATAGGAAAGGAGAAAGACAAAAAAAAAAAAAAAAAAAAAAAAGGAAAGGAAAGGAAAGGAGAAAGACAAGAGAGATACCTGCAGCCCTGCTTTACCACTAGCAAAGCTTTCCCCTTGCAGGTGGGGACTGGGGTCTTGAACTGGGGTCCTTCTGCACTGTACCATGTGCGCCAAACCAGGTGTGCCACTACAAGGTCCCATTTTTTTTCTATTATAAAGGTAACTGTGGGTTTGGCAGACAATATCATGGCTCTGCAAAATACTCTCATGCCTGAGGCTCTGAGGTCTCAAGTTCAATTCCTAGCCCCACTAGCGTTGAGCAGGGTTCTGGTCTTTCCTTAAGTATCTCTCTTTCTCTCTCTAGAGAGAGAGAGGGTTATCTACTGCTCTTGTTGGTCTCTTCTTCTTTTCCTTTACTTTTTTCTTTCTGTTTTTTTTTTTTTTTAATTTGACAGGCCAGAGAGAAACTGAGAAAGGGGCATGGGAGATACAGAGGAAGATATATATATATGGAGAGAGAGAGAGATAGCTTGTTAAAATCAATGAAAAATATTTTAAAAAATAAAGGTAGTTGTGCTTATTATTAAAATTTTGTCAACTTGTATATTCCCTTATAGTCCTCTCTGGAATACTCTAAACCCCCCCCCCCATTTATATAATAATGCTGTGACCACATAAGGGGATGTCTTACATTTCCTTATCTGATGAAGCCATTGCTACCACTGAAAAAGGTAAACAACTCTATAAAGAATCAGCTAGCTGACTCTGGATGGGTTGGGCTTTCTTACTCTTCTGTCAGTTCCTGTCTCCCCTCCTCTGCATCTCAAGCCCTGGAAGATAGCCTTTTGCAGACCTCACAGCACTTGGTGGTATGATGAGGACTTGAAGAGACAAAAGCCCCATCAGGCCTTGAGGGTTTCTAAGCCAGCTTTACCAGAGGGCTGCAGGGAGGGGGGGGGGGCAGGTAACAAAGCTAGAAAGTAAGTGGTACTGTGAGTCCTGACTTGCTACCATCACAACCTATGTACATAGTTCCTTTGGGAAACTCACAGGACACATGTGATGAACCCAAGAAAGAATGGAATTGAGCATTCCTAAGTCCCATGGTCAAAATGCTCTCCAGCTAATGCCACCAATGCACTTCTCTGATTCCACTCTGTGGTGGGTTTGATGGCACCTGACTATCAGATCACTCCCAACCCTCAGATTATATGAGACAGCGAGAAACAGCATGAGCTTGGGCTGGGTGCTAGTGCACCTGATCAAGTGTACACATTACAATGCTCAAGGACCCAGGTTCAAGCCCCCTTATCCCCCAATGCAGGGGGAAAGCCTTGCGAGTGGTGAAGCAAGACTGCAGATCTCTCTCTCTCTCTCTCTCTCTCTCTCTTTTGCTTCCCTCTCAAATTCCAGCTGTCTCTATCCAATAAACAAATAAAGATAATACAAAAAAAAAGTAAAAAAGAAAAGAAACAGCATGGGCTTGTGGGTTTCTCTTTTGATCGGCTAGTTATGGCAGAATCTAGAGTGCTGTTCCGGGCTATATGGCCACTGAAGCTACTTTACATCCACGGATGATCCTGAGGGCTCCTCACTCGGTGCAGGATCTCTGCAAACAGTGACTCCAGGTGTAAGAACCAGGTGCTAGAAAAGCAAACACTATAACTGGGGACTCCTAAGACTGAGCTGTTCCTGCCCATAACACTGCTAAGTGCAATGAGCAAATTAAAGGCAATGGTGTGAAGGTCATACGGCTAGAGCTGAAGTCTAGATTTTTTCCCCCCATGCATGATGCAGAGACATTATCTGAGTAATGTTTGTCTTAGCTTCACTATATGTAAAGTAGGGAATAATGAGAAAGGTTACAGTCAGAATTGCACTAGGTTTTAATGAACTAATAGGCACAAAGTGTTGAGATCATGATAAGTACTCAGCGCGCACACACACACACACCTGTATATTTTTTCACTTTTTCTTTGAATTTCAGAGAGGTAAAAATGTATCCAAAGCTCCCAGGTAACAAGAGGCAGAACTGAAATGCCAGCTTCCATTCTGTGCCTGTGTCTCTTTCACTGTGAAATGCATTTGTTTACCCTGGCATGGATTCAGTTCCTATGGAGTCAGACAAATGTGTTTGAAAATCTTGCCTGAGTCCACATTCAGTGGTCACTATCTAAAACAAACACACAGGATTGTTCCACAAAATGGCTAAGTTGTCTGACAGAGACTCATGGTGCCTGTTCAGACATGATAAAGCTTATCCTCGGAGGGTCATGAGCCCTTATGAGATCCTGTGTTTGAAAATTTGAGAAACACTCCATTGTTCCTGCTTTATTGGCTATAATGTGTTTCCAGAAAACAATGTAGGAGACAAACTGGACAGAATTTCGTATTCGTAAAGAGTCAGGTCCCATATAGGTCCAGCATGCATTCTACCCCTCAGCTATATTCCCAGCCCCTGATATTTTATGAAAACAGAAGAGGTAAAATACCTAGAAGATAACGATGGATGTGTATGAGCTTAATAAGAGTTTCAAAAGCGGGAGTTGGGCGGTAGCACAGTGGGTTAAGTGCACGTGATGCGGAGTGCAAGGACCAGTGTAAGGATCCCAGTTTGAGCCCCCGGCTCCCCACCTGCAGGGGAGTCGCTTCACAGGTGAAGCAGGTCTGCAGGTGTCTGTCTTTCTCTCCCCATCTCTGTCTTCCCCTCCTCTCTCCATTTCTCTCTGTCCTATCAACGACGACATCAATAACTACAACAACAATAAAAAAACAATGAGGGCAACAAAAGGGAAAATAAATATTAAAAAAAAGAATTATAATACTTAAAAAAAAGAGTTTCAAAAGCTATAAAATAATGGGAGAGATTTATTTATTTTAAATGTACTCATTTGTTTCACTGGATAGAAACAGAGAGGAATTGAGACGGGAAAAGGAGATAGAGAAGAAGAGACAGAGAGACTTGTGCAGCCCTGCTTCACCACTCTTGAAGCTTTTCTCCAGTGTAGGAACCAGAGGCTTGAACCCAGGACCTTTACACTGCAATGTGTGTCCTCAGCCAAGTGCACCACCACCTGGCCCCTGGGAGATATTTACATCATGTTCAAGAGAAACTGATTCCTAGAATGTATAATTTTTAACATTGAAATTCATGTAATTTTACTGTAAGCTACCATATTAACAGATAAAGGGGAAAACCTACATGATCAGAGCTGACAAAATAGCTCATTTGCACAGTGCACTGCTTTGTCATGTGCGCGACCCAGGATCAAGTCTGGTTCCCACTGCAAGGAAGGAAGTTTCAGTGCTATAGTCACTGTCTCAATCTGTCTCTCTGTCTCAATCTGAAAAAATTAGTTCAGTGTGGTGAGGCCCTGGAAATGACCAAAAAAAAATCATCTCCACATATGAACTAAAAAGAGCATTAGAAAAAAAAAAATCAATGATCAGTCATGATGAAAATTTTTACCATAGCAGGAACAGAAGGGAGTAAGCATTCACTTCAAGGTGAAAAATGAACTCTTTCCCATAATGTAAGGGAAAGACAAGACAATGTCTGCATTACATTGGACGAGAAGTCCCAGTCCTAACATATAAGGAACAGCCACAACAAAAAGCATAAAGCTTAAAAAAGAAGAAGTAAAACTCTTCCCAGTCACAGATGACATAAGTCTATTTCTAGCCAGAAATGCAATCCTAGTGAGAATTATGTATGGTGAATTCCATTTATCACAAAGTAAAAAAGAAACCACAAAATGCCTAAGACTATGTTCAAAACTGCTACTACACTGCCAAAAAAAAAAAGCTAGAGAAGACATAAATCAATAAAGCTTTATATACAAGTACATATCATTTCTTTGTGTATTAATATTTAAATGATTCTGAGGGCTTAGAGTGTTATATATATTGACATTGAAACCACCCTAAGATCAAAAGATGGGTGCAAGTGAAAAAGAGGTGTGAGTTATCAGTTCAAAAAAAATCACTCCTGTTTATGGAAGACAGACAGAGCAGTGAAAACCAAGGGTAGAAAAAGCCTGATTTTGAGACTTAGTATATTAATCAAAATTTACTAAGAAAGTGTCAAGACTACCTGGGATTAGTATAAAGTCTAACCAATTTTTAAAAATATTTTCAAAGACCTCACAAACAGAATCCTATGGGCTCCCTAAGAACCTTAGTGGAGTCTATGTGATGTGAGCCTACTGCTATTTATGCATTTAAATTATTCTTCTACTAGATTATGAGTCTGGAATCCAAGCAATCGGTTTTATCTGACTTTCTAAGTCTCCAGTGCTCATGCTATTCCACCTGTGCAGCTTAATTTTGGGGGATATCATTCAGAATGATGACCAGGATGCATCTTAAACACCCACAGACTCAACCGTCACAGGCACAGATGAGACACAGAGCCACAGAGCTTCCCTTCCTAAGTAACGTACCCAGGGTGGAGAGATGGTTGGTTTTCGTCGACACCCACTTGGGGGAAGACTCGGGATGGGGGGCCACGGGTTGCACTGGGCGAGTCTGTCTGGCTGCCAGTTTCATCAGACTCATTTGCCTCTTGTGAAATATCTCCTGCACATCATCCAGCTTCTGCAGGGTTTTCTGGGCTTTGGCCTGCAGGAATAGAAGCAAATCACGAGCAGCTCAGAGGAGGATATGAAACTCCCCTTTCTCCCTGACTGCCACACCCCACCTACCTTCTCAGGTGACCCTCCTTGCACACATCCACGTGCAAGGCACTGCATCTCGCCCTGCACAGGAACCGTGCTGCTGAGAGTCTGCATGTCCAGGTGAAACCTTTGAGGACAATGACTACATCCATTTTGTTGCTCTCTCTCCAATGTCTACAAAACACTGCTGAGCACAGAGCAGTGCTTCGTGTGTGCTGGGTAGGTATGAGTTTACGGAGATATAAGTGCTAATGGTAGACAAGGATGTCACAGTTCATAAGTGAAGGGCATTGCGAAACAGGACGATTTCAAAATAAATGCCTCCTGAATAAAGGCCATGATGGGAAAAAGTGTTATAGGGGAAACAGTTTTCTAGATCAGTTTTCTAGATCAAGGGAAAATACTGGTAAGATTACAGTTTTTAACCAAAGAGTGAGTCCCTGTTATAAAAGGGTCTACATTTACATTAAACTGTGTAATACCCCTCTCCCAAACATAAACATGGAAGAAATAAACTAAAGAGTTATGGGGGGGGTATGAAAGTGACTATCTGCTCTATGGCTGCAAGTCAGGCAAAGCAGAAAGCAGATGAGGCTGTGTCTGAGTTACACTAAGGCTCTTACTATCAGGACCTACAACTTTTTTTTTTGCCTCCAGGGCTATTACAGAGGCTCTCGGTGCCTGCACTACAAATCCACTGCTCCTGGAGGCCATTTTTCCCATTTTGTTGCCCTTGTTGTGGTTGTTATTGTTATTGTTGTTATAGCTGTTGTTGTTGGAGGGAAAGATATAGAGGAGAGAAAGACAGACACCTGCAGACCTGCCTCACTGCTTGCGAAACAACCTCCCTGAAGGTGGAGAGCTGGGGACTTGAACTGAGGTCCTTACACTGGTCTTTGTGCTTTGCACCATATGCACGTAACCTGCTGAGCTACCTACCACCCAGCCCCCAGGACCTAGAATTTAAAGAATTCAATCGCCATAAGCCATGCAGGGTGCATATTCCCAAACAGCAGGTCCAGCACACACCCAGGCCACCACATCCTGCAGCTCGAAGTGGAGATCTCTCTCCCTCTCCCTCTCCCTCTCCCTCTCCCTCTCCCTCTCCCTCTCTCTCTTTGCCTCCTAGGTTACTGCTGAGGCTTGGTGCCTGCACATAAATCCACTGTGCTTGGAGGTCATTTCCTCCCTATTTTTGTTGCCCTTGTTGTTGTTGTTGTTATTGTTATTGTTGCTACTGCTGTTGTTGGATAGGACAGAGAGAAATGGAGAGAGGAGGGGAAGAGAAAGACAGACACCTGCAGACCTGCTTCACCACCTATGAAGCGATTCCCCTGCAGGTGGCTCGAACTGGAGTCCTTACACCAGTCCTTGCAGTTTGTGCCATGTGCACTTAACCCGCTGCACCACTGTCCGACCCCCAGATGTGTCTTTTTTGATGCTGGGCCATCTTTGAAGGGAAAGCTTGAAGAGCACCTGGGCAGGACTGGTATGTCGGCTATTGAGCAGCTGTTTTCCTAGAGTCCGAGGTCCCTGGCAACACTGACCTCTGTGCCAACATCTAGGGTTAACTTCACTATTTGGAGGATCTGAGTGTAGACCTGCCCTGACCACACAGGAACCACCAGCTACTAGTGGCTACTGAACAGCTGGAAAGTGACTCATCTGATTTGAGCTGTGTTATCCATGTAAAACACACTGAATTGAGCCCTGCACCACTAGGGAAAGGTAGAAACAGGCTGGGGGGATGGATCCTCCTGCCAGTGCCCACATCCAGCAGAGAAGCAATTGCAGAAGCCAGACTTTCCACCTTCTGCGCCCCAAACAGAATGTTGGCCCATACTTTGAGCTGGGAAGAAATAACAGGGAGAAATGACCAGTGGCTCTGAACTTCAACTCCACTAGGTTCCAGAGAAAGAAGGGGGAAAACAGAGGGACATTCAGAAGTAGTATTAGATGTATATGTGTCTTGGAAAGGAAGAGAAGACAGGACCATGGAAAAGTGGACAAATATATGTAAATATAAACAGATACTTGTAGAAATAATAACCACCCCCCTATCTGCAACCTTGGGAGAACTGCTGTAACTTCCAATGGAGGGAATGGGGATACAGAACCCTGGTGCTAGGAATGGTGTGCAATTACACCCGTTATCTTATAATTTTGCAAATCAATGTTAAGTCATTAATAAAATAAAAAGCCAAAACCAAATAGAACATACTGAATCTGAAGGCACTATATGAGAAGAGAATGTAAACTATTCCAATAATGTTTCATACAGATTATATGTCAAATTCTTATTTTGGACAGAAGCTCAAACATTAAAGCTTATTTCACCTGTTTATTTTCAGTTTTTTAAAATGTGGCTACCAGAAAATCTTAAATTATATGTGCCATTTGCATTATATTCCTAGGGCAGTGGTGGTCTAGACCACGGGTCAGCAAACTTTTTCTGTAAGGACATTTGGCCTGAAAAAAAAAGTTTGGCCTGGGGGTGGTACAGTGGGTAAAGCACTGGACTTGCAAACTTGAGGTCCTAAGTCTGATCCCCGGCATTGCACATGCCAATGTGATTCTCTGGTCAACCCCCCTCCCAACCCATAAATAAATCTTTTTTAAAAAACAAGCAGTAAATAGTTCAGGCTTTGTGGAACAACTGACTTCTGTCACAACCGCTAAAATGTTGTCACAACATAAAAGCAATCATAGACCATGAATAATGAAGAAATGAAGGATCAGACTCTTTAAAAGATAGCTGTAAAAAAGGAAAGTAGCCTTAGATCATAGGGTGCAGTCAGCTGACCCTTAGTCTTGACTAAGCTCAAGATTTGTGTTTCAGAAGTTTCCTCAGAGACTGTGCCTCTGGCCACAGGATGCTCAATGTACAGTGAAGTAGAGGTTCTGATGACACTGGGGTGAGGCCAAGTCCTAAAAGAAACCATGAGTGAAGGCAATGTCAGCTAGCATTTCTGGGAGGATGGTGACAAGACTGCTTGCTCCCTGTTCTTTAGGCCCAGGGATGAACACAAGGAAATCGATACACAGATACTATTTCCTGCACAAAGGTCAAGACAGCAGGCTGAACGAACCATGTCAAATTGGTGCTGGAGAGTGGACAGCCCTGGCACAAGGTCAGTGTTACTCAGTGGACCCCAGCGCTTTACCATTTGGACTGGACAAGACTCAAATGACCTTTGCCCTTATGTATCTCTCTTAAGTCCTTGGCATGAACCCTGGAGATGGTGAGGGAATCGGAAGGGCCCTAAATCCCTGGGTTCAGAAGGGGGAGAAATTGTGCAACTTATTCCTCCTTTTCCTCTTTTTACTTGCAAATCTACTATTTATATCACAATCAGATGGTCCATTTACAATAACAACCCAATGACATGGATTTCCTGTCTACGGGGTCTGCAGGGCCTCCTCCCTGCATTCGAGTTAAGTCCAGACTCTGTCCTGGAGCACTGGGCTCTTCCTCCTTGACTCTGACCTCCCTTCTGTCTCTCTTTCTGCCAGTCTCTAGCCACACCATCCACACACGATATCGTTCCCCAAATACGCTCCCGTTCCCCAAATACGCTCCCGTTCCCAGCATCTCTCTGCCTTTGGACCTTCTGCTTCTGTGGAGGTTTATTCCTCCATTTTGTCTCCCATAAACATGCTAACCACTCTTTCAAACTAAATGTAGGCATCTTCTCCTGTGAATATACTGTACTCTTTGCAAGGTAGTCACTAAGGGAAGCTCAAAGTCAAGGAGAGTTGTCCCCATTCCTGAGACCAGAATATTGACATAAAATAAAATCAGGAGTTCTGTATAAGCATAGTTCCCCCCCACCACCACTTATTTACTTACTGCAGTACAGATTCATGGATACTGCTTTTTTTTATTTTAAAATTTTATTTATTTTTCCTTTTGCTGCCCTTTTTTA